>NW_027069601.1:568812-696201 GCF_002906115.3 Quercus suber | reverse complement strand
CATATTCTTCATAACATGATTGTTGAAGATGAGCGAGATGAAGCTGAAGCAGTGGACTTAGATTATGAACAAATTGATGAGATTTCATGTACACCAATGTCATGTGAGCCAACAAATGAATATACGGAATTCATTCAAGTTCATCAATGCATTAGGGATCGAGAAGTTCATTCTCAACTCCAAATGAATCTCGTTGAACATTTATGGCAATTACGAGGAGAGTCATGAAAACTTTTGGTTTTGTTTATTTGTCCCCTCTTCTTTATAGAGTTGCCATTCAAACTTTTGATTTTGTTTATTTGTTTCATTTTGTTTTTATGAAGCTACCATTAAAACTCATTGGCTATGTTGTTTTGTTGTGTTAAGTTTAGTATTAGCCAATTGTTTTGTTGTGTTAAATTTAAATACCATTTGTCATCAAGGAAGTGGCAAGCTCAACTATGTTTAATTCAATTGGTTCTGTGTGAGTTAATGTTATTGGATGAGTTATTTGTGTAAGTTTTTTATGGACTGCATTGGTAGTATAGTTTAGTTGAAATAACTTCAACTTGACAAGTTGGCTTTTAGATTGTTGAATTAAGAGTATTGTTTACTTGTTTTCATTTGAGTTAAGAGTATTGTTGAATTAAGAGTATTTTCAGTTTTCAGAATTTTGTCATGCATGTAATACTGTGGCTGATGCTTTAGCAAAAAATATTGTGGCTGATGCTTTAGCAAAAAATATTACTAGCAAAAAAAGCCAAACTTTGTACAGGGTAGCAGGTGTGGCTGGATTACTAGCAAAAAAGGCCAAAATTTGTACAATGCAGCAGGTGTACAGGCCAAAATTTGTACAGGCCAAAATTTGATGCCCATGGCAATAAAAGGGGAATGTTTGTATATAAGGTTGGTGTTATACCCACCGCAGGTTGAGGATATGGCTACCACTACTAGGAATTAAAATGAAAACATAATTATAGAAGTTCAGATTAGGTGTGTCATGTGTGTGTATGAAACTATGAACAAGCTTGTTTTTTTTTTTACTCTATTGAGTATATTGAAGCCCAGGCTGTCCGGTTTCTAAAAAAAAAAAAAAAAAAAGATGAAAATGTTACCGTTTTAGAGCCCAGGCAGATGGTGTGTATGAACTATGAACAAGCTTGTTTTTATTGACTCTATTGAGTATATTGAAGCCCAGGCAGTCCGGTTTCTAAAAAAAAAAAAAAAAAAATATTATTGAAGCCCAGGCAGTCCGGTTTCTAAAAAAAAAAAAAAAACAAAAATTTGAAGCCCAGGCAATCCGGTTTCTACTAAAAAAAAAAAAACAAAAATTTGAAGCCCAGGCAGTCCGGTTTCTAAAAAAAAAAAAAAAGAAGATGAAAATGTTACCGTTAGAATTGAAGAGATTTGAAAATGAGATTTGGGTTGTGGACAAAATGTTACCGTTGAACAAATAATAAAGAAAGAATAAAATAAGAATTAAGAAATAATATTTTAATGAAGTGATAAAAATATAGAACATCTGATAAATGGGATATTGTAAAATGATGTGGTAAAATAATAAAGTAGGCTTTTGGTGTGGTAAAATGGCATAAATTTTGCAACGTCTGCTACGGATGCTCTAACACCGGTTAGGATTAAACAATGTATTCGAATATCCTTACTACCTCAACATGAAATAAAGACGACCAACTATCACGAGTTGCCATTAAAATTGCAACTCTCAGTTGCACAAGACCAATAAAGC
The DNA here is from genome assembly GCF_002906115.3 of Quercus suber. Taxonomy (NCBI): domain Eukaryota; kingdom Viridiplantae; phylum Streptophyta; class Magnoliopsida; order Fagales; family Fagaceae; genus Quercus; species Quercus suber. The sequence goes on along the minus strand of NW_027069601.1, from coordinate 694,475 downwards.
CCCATACTGAGAAAAACAGTGACTCATTCAAGAATCAAAAGTTGCCAACTCTTTAGCTCTCCAACATCAGGTTTTGCTTTCAGGCAAAGGCTCCACCTCTAAATCCAATCATACAATTTTCATCACCAAAAAAATAAAAGAAAATCAATAAATAAAGTACTACTCAAGCAATTTCACTCTATTACCCAAAATTAATCACAAAACAAAATCAATAATTAAATTCAAGGACTCCAGTCTCCACTTTGACAGCCAAACGGTCCACTAGGGACTACAGTTTGTGTGGTGAATATTCTCTTTGAACAATATTAAAGACTTTTTCTATGTCGTACACCTGACGCCCAGGTTCACCCACATTATTTGCTGTGTGCAAGTGTGTTATGTGCCCAGATAAACACTCCATGCTCTTGTCACTTATCTTCCCCATCTATCACTTGTCACTACCGTCTATAAATTCACCTTGTTCATGCTCCATTCTACATATCACTGCCTCTACTTTTATTCCTCTTATATACAATACACACCAACACTTCTCTCTCTTTCGAACTAGCTCTAAATATGTGGAACTCCTTTGCTTGCGACATATTTTCATTTCATAATCCACTCGTATCTAGAAACCCCATTACTGATTCAAAAACCATATACAGAGATGAGTTAAACAAGAAGGCTTCAAGAAAGAAGTGTGCAGAGAAGAGTGGTAAAGATCATTTTGCCTATTCAAAAGTACCATTGATACCAAAAGAAGATGATGGTAAGGATTTTGTGAGAGGAGCTGGCTGTGGTGGCAGTACTACTGTTGAGAAAAAGGAGGTGATTGTGGTAAAAGCTGTAAAAGTCAGGATGACAAAGCAAGAGGCAGCTCGAATGTTGTCCAAATGCAAAGATGGAGGGGTCCTTGATTTCAAGGATGTAGCACTTGAGCTCGTGCAAATACCAACAAATCAAATTAGTATTGTGTCCCCTACTACTTTTCCAGTGCTTGAGAGCATCCCGGAAGAGTTTTAGGTTTTTATTTTTTGGGTCCTTATAACAGAGCCCAGGTGAATTGGAGCCTGATTTGAAGAAAATTAGGCAATACCACGAAGCCGTGTGACTCTTATAGTGGCAAACATAGAAATTGGGCTAAATATGCTGTACTTTTTTTGTTTGTTTGTTTTTCTGAAAAATCAAATATGCTGCACTTTGTAGGAGACTTGGGACTGAAGTCTTTGACTATGGTCAACAGATGAAATGTTATAAATAGCTTCTTTCTTCTTTTACGATACAACAATGGACCACTATAGATTTTTTTTTGATAACCAGGACCACTATAGATTTGCTTAGCCTGGAGTTTGATTGTATATAATCCCTGTCCCCATTCAGGAGGTAGAGCATTTCATCGTAGTAGACATGAATAACATGACTTTCTAAATTACTACTCACACTGAAGTCTGTGCCTCATTTGGAATTTGCAGAAATCCAATATATGTTTTTTGATGAGCAAGTTTCATTAAAATGAGTCACATACAAGAAGATAACAACCTACAACAAACTCTTCAGTGCCACAAAACAAAATTAACGGACTAAGTAAACGCCACAGGTGCATATTAAAAAATTGCATTACACGAGCTGCACCTAAATTCCCGATAAGGTACATTAATCTATCTATGTCATACCATATTACATGATATATAATAAAAGTTGATTTTTTTTTTTTTTTTGAGAGAGAAAGAGTTTCAACTAACATCTGCTTTTAATGATACTTCTTTATCATCAGACCAAGACACCAATCAATTTTTGGTGTAGGCGGAAATTGAATACCAATTAGTTTAACAAATGTTTAATTTAAATTAAACTAAAATTCTATCATCAAAATTTTCTATACTTAAATACCACACAACTCATGAATCATATTATATCATATACTAGGATGTGATAAAGTTTAGGAACATAACATTTGTATCACAACTTTTACCACAATTCTAATATGATCAATTGTAAAATGAATGAGAGAAAATGGTAGATGAATATGAAAGCGGTTGTTTACTTCTCTAAATTGCCCACAGTTTAGGAAATTGTGGCAAAAACTGGTCATAGGAATTGTTAGGACCTTGGACACGTGCTACGTGCAGCTCAAGACCTGTTAGAGGAAATTCTTAGCAGCAGCTTCTGCCTTTGCTTGGAAACAGCTGATAATAAATTATAGTATTACTATTGCAGGGTAGAAGTCAAGATGACAGAGAAAGAAGTAGCTTCATTCAATGTGATTCAAGTGCAAAGATGGGGTCGGGGCACTGATGGAGGTACAGATAGTCTTGGGCCTCTATAAATTATAATGATTGGCCCCATCAAAAAATTTCACAGAACCTTATCGTTGTCAATGGAAGAAAATTGGTTTAGCATAGTTGAATAGACTGCCTAATACATGAGTTTAGACTATTCTTAATTCAATTTAAATTATAATAAAAGATAAAGTAACCAAGTGGCCCACCTACTTGCAAAACATGCTAAGAAACTGGAGTTTCCAAACTATTAAATAGAAGATTGTCTCTGGTTTTAGAATCCCAATTAACTATGAATATTCATCATCTTCACAGTTCATTTTTTTTTTTTTACTGTTATTTTGCTTAGTTTTCTCTTTACTCTAATTTTGGATAATGACTTTCCTTTTAAACAAAAATGTCATAGGGATCACTTCATTGTTAGTTTTTTTTTTTTTTTTTTTTTTTTTTTTTTTTTTTTTTTTTTTTTTTTTTTTTTGTAACTTTTGTAATTGTATAATATCAAATTGCCAAATCTTTAGCAAATTACAAAGATAGTCATTTCGAAAAACATGTAAAGATTTGACATAAGGCTTTGCAAATTGCAATATAAAGTTTTTATGATGATGACATGGAAGAGTTTTTTTATCATTTAAGCAAAGAATTTAAAGGCTATTAAGAGGGGGCATCGATTTGATCAACCAGGCTGAGATGATGGTGATCCATGAGCATAAAACATTCTCTTTTTTTTGGGGTGATTTTCAGCTCTATGACAAAATTGGTTGGAGTCCTACAAGAAAATAAGTGAATACATCCAATATGATGCTTGTTACTTGTTAGTACAGTAACTCTACAAAATTGACTTAGTCGAGGGTTAGATACTAATTCAAGCTTAAAGCGCGTAACTATCTGGGTTGATTAGCCACTCAATTCAATCATACCATTGTCTAAGACCAGTTCTGAGCATCAACTTCAAAAAGACCTGGTCGTAACTAAGTTTATTTATTTATTTTTGATAACTTTACTAATTACAAGCCTTCACTTTTCTGGTGGCAAACTATACCATAGAAGAAAATGATTCATCATGATGTCGAAATCACAGAAATGATCCACTGTTTATGTACCAAACTCTAGTCAAGAAGAGGGTTGTTTCTTTAACAAATATAGTCGACGATGTCATTTGCTAATAAAATTCTCTATAATAAAATTGACTGTTATGTCATTACTTTGTAGGTTATAGAGTTAGGTAGGTTTTGCTTGCTTTTTTTTATTTTTTTTTTTAGAGAAGTAGATTCCAATTAGCTTAATTAGTAAAATTTATTGTTATCAAATAAGATATCTGAGATTAAATTCCGCCAAAAATATATTTATTTGTATTTTGGCTTAATAGTAAAGAACAATAATTATGAGGTGGACTCTATAGATTTTATTCTTATCATATAATAATAATGATAATAATAATATGTCAATACTCTAAAGTTTTCTCCAAAAAAAAAAAAAAAGTTGAGATATTAGATTCTCAAAAAAAAAAAGAAAAAAAAAAGAAAGAAAGAAAGAAAGAGATATTAATATTACGTACCAAACTTATAGGGGGGAAGATGGTTGTTTATATAATAACCTTCATGAATTAGCAGTGCTAAAGCACTAAACTATTGAGTAGTGATCTTTTGTCAAAGGTCTACAATATAGCATAAGTACTGGCATACCTCAGTACTGGCATACCTCAAGCCCCCAACATAAAGAAAATGAGCAATTTACATAAGTAGCCTCTACTACGATGATCATCATCATTTGTATTCCACTAGGGGGCCTCTATTTCTATGGCTCTAACATTCTAATTCATACACCACTCCCTTTTAAAGATACACTCAAATTATACAAACTTCTTAATTTATGAGACTCTGAATGGTAAAAACTTTCTACCCATTATAGATTACATGGACTCATAACGTTTCGTTGATTACTCACAATTATAACAATTAGCAAATTGTAAATTTAGTATCTTTCCACCCGTTATGGATTACACGGACTCATAATTTTTTGTCAATTACTCACAATTATAACAGTTAGAAAATTGTAAATTTAGTATCTTTCTACCCGTTATGGATTACACGGACTCATAATTTTTTGTCAATCACTCACAATCATACCGGTTAACAAATTGTAAATTTGGTGTAAAAATGGGTGCGTAGATAATATTGTTGCTCCCTCTATGTTGGCCAATATGAGGTTGCCTACTCTCAATGACAAAAGACCAATAGAAACCTCATACAAAAAAGAGCACTGACTTATTCAAAAGTTGAATATCAGTCTTTGTCTAACTGTCCTACGTCAGGTTAGGCACAAAAGGCATGCAACTCTAGGTTCCACTCTTACAATTTTCCTCCACAATAAAAGTAGTTATGCCCAAGCAATTTCCCTAAACAAAATTAATAATTAAATCAATAATTAAAAATTAAAAGTTCTACTTTGACAGTCAAAGGGTCCACTAGAACTTGTCTGATGAATATATATATTTTGATCATAGTGTCTGATGAATATTGATTGAACTATAGGAGACTTTTCCAATATCGTATACTCTACGCCCAAGTTCACCAATGTTATTTGCTCCTGGTGTCCCAGATAACACTCCCATGCTCTTGTCACTATCTCCCCCCTCTCTCACAACTTCCTATAAATTCACAATTCATTCTTCATTCTCCATATCACTACCTCTAACATCATTCCTCTTAATACACTTGTATACACGCCCAACACCTCTTTCTCACACACTCTCTAAATATGTGGAACTCCTTTGCCTTAGACAAAATTTCATTTCATAAACTACTAGTACCTAGAAAACCCAATACCTATTCAAAAACCATATACAGAGATGAGTTAGACAAGAAGGTACAAAGAAAGAAGTCTGCAGAGAAGAGTAGCAAAGATCATTTTGCATACAGAGATCATTTTGTGAAAGGAGCTAGCTGTGGCAGTACTACAGTTGAGAAAAAGGAGATGATTAGAGTAAATGTCAGTATGACAAAGCAAGAGGCAGCTCGAATGTTATCTAAGTGCAAGGATGGAGGTGTCCTTGAATTCAAGGATGTAGCACTTGAGCTTGTGCAAATACCAACAAATCAAATTTGTGTTATGTCAACTAATACTGCTCCAGTGCTTGAGAGCATCCCAGAAGAGTTATAGATTTTTTTTTTGTTCCTTAGAACAAGCCCAGGTAGATTGGAACCAGATTTGAAGAAAATCATACAATACCACAAAGCCATGTGGCTCTAGATATATTATCTTTATTATTGTTTTCATAGAGCTAGGAAGAACTGTTTGGAAAAATTGAATTTGGTTATTAGTTTAATTGACTCTTATATTTGGCAAACATTTAGAAATTGGGTTTGTAGAAGACTTGGGACTGAGGTCTTCGACAACAATGGACCACTATACATCTTCTCAGCTATTATTTTTATTTTAGATAATCCCATTCTGTGGTAGTAGTGAACCACTCAAATGAGTTTCCTACTCATGAGTCATGAATAACATGACTTTCAAAAAAACTACTCTGATACTAAAGTCCCAGCCTCAATTGGAATTTGCAGAAATCCAGTATATGTTTTCTGATGAGCAAGTGAGCAACTTTCATTAAATGAAACAAATACAACAAGATAACAACTTACAACAAACTCTGCAGAGCAACACAATTGACCGATTAAGTAAACACCACAGGTGCAAATAAAAAACTGCAATACACAAGACCTGCACCTAAATTTCTAGTATATCTTAGCATTTAATGTTATTACGCATCTGTTAAACTACATTAGCATAGCATTTTGGGCCATTCAATTCATTTCGGTTCATTCGGTCTATTTGTTCCACTTTAGTATCAATTCGGTTCATTCAGTCCATTTTGGACTGATTGGGCTCAAAAATTCATTTATTTCCTTAATTTTTTGGTTGAAAAGTATGAAGTTTTATTCTATATACTTAGGCCAAACTCTTTATTTTCAAGCCAAAAAATACAATAAAAAAAAAAAAGCATTAGAAACTAGAAATATGAACCCTAAAAAAGCAATAAATATTATACATACTAGTCAATGTCCCGCACTAAGAGAATCGAAGTTTTTATAATCAGATCTAATCCTAAATCTATTGCTACCTCAAGTAGTAACTTACTGATACAATCACATGGAAGCTCTGAATCCACGGATTTCTTTTTTTGGATATGCACCACACAAGCACCCATGCTTGTGATTATGAGATCCCACTCAAAGGTTTAGCAAAACAAACCCTCCAATTTGTGACTTCAGGATCACCCTTGAAGGTTTAGATCATCAACAGTTGTTGATTTTGTTGCAGCAATTTCAGATCTACCAGATTTAATGATATGAGAATGATTTTCGATAGTGACTTTTAAAGAGGAAGACACAATACCTTTTAGATCTCACAAGAGCACCTCCAAAGTCTTCTCAGATATGTGAAAATGTAGTTAGGGTTTTTCTTTTATATCTAGTAGTGTTGGGTTGAAACCCTAAACATTTTTGTGGGCTTGAGCTTGATTTAAAATTTTACAGAAAAATCTTGTCTACGATTTTCGATCAGTTGAGCCTAATTTTCAATCGGTCGAACCTAGCATGTTTTGAATCCTTCTTTTTGTAGCTTGTATGTTCTTGTATTCTGACTTGCAGCATTTTGATCATTATTTAATCAAACCTGATGATTTAGGAATCTATTTATAAACAAGTTTGTACTTACAGTTTGCCAATTGTTCTAAAGTTTTAGAACCTAACATATATGTTTGGCTTAATTTCTGTTACCAACTACTTCTATAGTTACCTGATGTATTAGTGCTCAATTTTTTTTTTTTTAAATTTGTAGGTGAGGATTGAACACCAATCGGTTTAACAAATGTTTAATTTAAATAAAACTAAAATTCTATCATCAAAATTTTCTAAACGTAAATACCACACAAGTCACAAATCATATCACATTATATACTAGGATGTGATAAAGTTTCGGAACATAACCTTTGTATCACAACTTTTACCACAATTCTAACATGATCAATTGTAGAATGAATGAGAGAAAATGGTAGATGAATATGAAAGCGGTTGTTTAGAGCATCCACAGCAGTGGAGCTAAATTTTTAGCTTTTTAGCTATACAAAAAGTCACTTTATCTATTTTACCTTCTCATATCCTACAACAGTGAATCTATTTTAGCTTTTAATATAATAAAATAATATAAACACTACAATAAAATAATATTTCATTCAACTACCAACACACAACCACAACCACCATCAAACCCATAAAAATCACTGCACAACCACAACCCCGCCATGCCCATCAAAACCAGTGCAGAAGAACAAAACAAAAACCCAGAAAAATCAACACAGCCAAACTGAAACCCATGCCCGAAACTCTGTCTGATTCGGTACTGTCCGACGAGACTTGAGCCGAAGGGCACAGTTTCATGGTCTTCACCAAAAAATCGAGCCCTAACTGATACTGACCGCCCGATTTCACCACCAATGGCGTGGCTTAGTCCTTCTCAATCGAAACCGAAATGCTCCGATTTGAGTCAGGTCGGTAATGTAGGACTCGATCAGAGCTAAAAACGGAGAGAGAGAGAGAGAGAACGAAATGTATCGAAAATGACATAAAGAGAGAGAGTGTGGGTGTGAAAAGGACGAAACGGGGTTGACAAATGTCTGTGAAGGAAGAAAGAAGGGTTTGTGGAGGAAGAAAGAAGAGACGGAAAGGCAGTGAGGAGAGAGACACGGAGAAAAAGAGAATGAAATGCAAAAAGAATAAAAAAAAAAAAAAGTAGTGTGAAAGTAAAATAATAATTTTTTTTTCAACTATAGTGTTCAATCATATATAGCCGTGCACTGTAGCAATGAAGGTAAAAATTTTACCTTTAGCTCCACTGCTGTAGTATGAATTTTTGTATTTTGGTGTAGCTAAAATAACTATATAGCTATATAGCTACGCTGCTTTGAGTGCTCCTACTTCTCTAAATTGCCCAAAGTTTAGGAAATTGTGGCAAAAACTGGTCATAGGAATTGTTAGGACCTAGGACATGTGCTACGTGCAGCTCAAGACTTGTTAGAGGAACTTTTTTTTTTTTTGGTAAACTGGAATTCAATCAAACAAAACTAAAAAACAGAGGCGCCTATAGAGCCTACTCTGTTCGTGTACAAACCACTATTATCCGCCTCAATGAGAGGGATCAAGTCCACAGGCAAACTAGACAATGAAACAAAATCAACAGATTGCATGAGGCCTAACCTAGCCAACTTGTCTGCGCACATGTTAGCTTCTCGAAAGATATGTCTTATACAGCATTGAGGAATGCAAGCAACCAGCTGTTTACAATCATCAAACAGAGGGGAGAGTATAGTGTTGGCATAGAGCAGCTTCTGCCTTTGCTTGGAAATAGCTGATAATAAAATATAGTATTACTATTACAGGGTAGAAGTCAAGATGACCAAGAAAGAAGTAGCTTCATTCAATGTGATTCAAGTGCAAAGATGTGGTCGGGACACTAATGAAGGTACATATAGTCTTGGGGACCATCCCCTCCACAACCCCCCCACCCCCCAAAAATAAAGATAAATTGGGCCCCTACAAATTATAATGATTGGCCCCTCCAAAAAATTTCACAAAACCTTCTTGTTGTCAGTGGAAGAAAATTGGTTAAGCATAGTTGGATAGGCCACCTAATACATGAGTCTAGACTATTCTTAATTCAATTTAAATTATAATAAAAGATAAAGTAACCAAGTGGCCCACCTACTTGCAGAACATGCCAAGAAACTGGAGTTTCCAAACTTTTAAATAAAGGAAAATGTTAACGAGTGCCCTTAGGGCACTGGTTAATAATCCATTTAAAGAAAGTTTTTATAGGAAATGAAAAAAAAATTAATTAATATTTTGACAGCTTTTTTTCATTTCTCATAAAAGTGGTATCAAAATTTTTTTAAAACGGATTATTAACGAATACACTTAGGGCACTCGTTAGCATGACCCTTAAATAAAAGATAGTCTCTGGTTTTAGAATTTCAATTAATTATGAATATTCATCATCTTCACAGTTCATGCTTTTGTTTTTCTTTTACTGTAGTTTTGCTTAGTTTTCTCTTTACTCTAATTTTGGATAATGACTTTCCTTTAAAAAAAAATGTCATAGAAATCACTTCATTGTTAGTTTTTATGTTATTTCCCTTTAAAATATAACAATGACTACATTTAGCCATTTACAATTCCAATATTCAGTTAGTTTCTCAAGGACTCCACACAAACAATACACACACTTCTACCCAAATCCTATAAATCCATAATCTCCAAGTGTCTTTCTTTTTATTTTTTTTAAGAATAGAAAAAGGACGTTGTTCCTATTGTTTTCAATATTTAAATGCAATGCATGTTGCTTGAATTGGTGTGTTTTTCTTTTCATTCTTAGCCTTCAAATTAATTTATTCAGGTCCCATCATCATCATTTTTTCACAAAATTTGATCCTTTTCTCATATTTCTAAATTTTTTTTCCTCATATGTTTCTCTCATTATCATCATCTCATTTTTTTAAATATATTTTTTGTTGAATTTTTTTTTCCCTTTTGATTCCAGATGCCTTATAAATTGTACCAACATTGATATGTTTCTACAAAATAATTTAGGTTGCGCTAGAGATAAGAAACATTCTTAAGTCTTAACCCCCGGCCAATTTGAAAAAGGGAAAAATTGTTCAGAATTTCACTATGAAAATGATAATGAATGAAATTTATTTTATGAATGGTCATCATCAAGCACAATTCTAATAGAAGATGCTAAGGCTTTTAAAAAAAAAATTATATGTTTATAGCAAATTGAACAATTTTTAATGAAATTTGAGTTTTAAAATTATAAATTTGACTATTTTATATAAAATATAATTACTATAATAATTATGAGTTATGACTAGCATATAAATATATAATTCGCCCCCCCCACCCCCCCCCCCCCCACACAAGTGAAAAATCCTGGTTATGCCCCTGGGGGTTCCTTATTCTAGAGGACATATTTTGTTTTCTTCTGCAAATACCAACAAATTGTGTTTGCCCTTTTAAACTATACCTCTTTTATACTTACCCCCTAAATTATGAAAATACATACTTATTTCCTTAAACTATCACTAGTGTAACACTTTGCACCAATGCAAAAGTGCAAAATATTACACGGGTATTAGTTTAGGAGAATAAGTGTTGACCAAAACCATGCAATACACGGACCTTCAACTAGTTGTGTATTAAATAATAGAAATGAGTTGTATTGCGTCAATCTGTCTTATAGAAAGATTGTGTTAGGATTGTAGGATTTTAGCATAATTATTAAATGAGTTAAAGTTGAACAATGTATTCAAATATCCTTACTTCAACGCCAAACAAACACGGCCACTAACACGAATAGCCACTAAGATTGCAACTCTCAGGGACCAATAAAACCTCAGACTGACTCATTCAAAAGTTGAATTAGTCTTTAGCTCTCCGTCATTAGGTTTTGCTTTCAGGCATAGGCTCCACCTCCATCTTACAATTTTCATCCCCAAAAAAACAACAAAAATGAATCAAAAAATAAAGTACTACTCAAGAAATTTCCCTCTAATCCTTTATTACCCAAAATCAATAAATAAATTAAGAGCTCGACTTTGACAGTCAACTGGTCCACTAGATACTACAGCATGTGAGGTGAATAGTTTCTTTGATTTGAAGACTTTTTCTATATCGTGCACTTGACGCCCAGGTTCACCCACGTTATTTGCTGTGTGTTGTGTTGTGCCCAGATAACACTCAATGCTCTTGTCACTATCTTCCCCATCTCTCACTACCCTCTATAAATTCGCATTGTTCATGCTCCATACACCATATCACTACCTCTACCTCCATTCCTCTTATACACAATACACACCAACACCTCTCCCTCTTTTTCACTAGCTCTAAATATGCGGAACTCCTTTGCTTGCGACATGTTTTCATTTCATAAACTTCTAGTAAATAGAAAGCCCACTACTGATTCAAAAACCATATACAGAGATGAGTTAGACAAGAAGGCATCAAGAAAGAAGTGTGCAGAGAAGAGTGGTAAAAATCATTTTCCATATTCAAAAGTACCATTGCTTCCAAAAGAAGATGATGGTAAGGATTTTGTGAGAGGAGCTGGCTGGGGTAGCAGTGCTACTGTTGAGAAAAAGGAGGTGATGAGAGTTAAAGTCAGGATGACGAAGCAAGAAGCGGCTCGAATGTTGTCCAAATGCAAAGATGGAGGGGTCCTTGATTTCAAGGATGTAGCACTTGAGCTTGTGCAAATACCAACAAATCAAATTAATATTGTGTCCCCTACTACTGTTCCGGTGCTTGAGAGCATCCCAGAAGAGTTTTAGATTTTTTTTTTTTTTCCTTTTTTTTTTGTTTTTGTTTTTGTTTTTTGGGTCCTTAAAACATAGCCCAGGTGAATTGGAGCCTGATTTGAAGAAAATTAGGCAATAACAATAAGCCATGTGGCTTTTATATTTGGCAAACATAGAAATTGGGCTAAATATGCTGTACTTTATGTTTGTCTGTTTGTTTTTTTTTTTTTTTTTTGATAAATCAAATATGCTGTACCTTGTAGGACACTTGGGACTGAGGTCTTTGACTATGTTCAACAGATGAAATGTTACAAATAGCTTCTTTCTTCTTTTACGATACAACAATGGACCACTATGGATTTGCTCAGCCTGGAGCTTGATTGTAGATAGTCCCTGTCCCCATTCAGGAGGCAGAGCATTCTATCGTATTAGTGAACCACTCAAATGTATTTCATGCTCATGAGTCATGAATAACATGACTTTCTAAATTACTACTCACACTGAAGTCTCTGCCTCATTTGGAATTTGCAGAAATCCAGTATATGTTTTTTGATGAGCGAGTAACTTCAATTAAAATGAGACAAATACAAGAAGATAACAACCTACAACAAAATTCAATAATAAAAAAATTAAAAAAGAAAAAAGAAAAAAACAAACCAGCCTACAACAAACTTTTCAGTGCAACAAAACAAAATTGACCTAAGTAAACGTCATAGGTGCAAACTAAAAAATTGCAATACACGACCTGTACGGTTGCACCTAATTCCCCTATGCTACATTAATCTATCTATATCTATATCATATCATATATTATATAATAAAAGTTAAGATTATAAGTCGTGATTGCACCAAGTGGCTATTCTCATTAATTAGTAAATTAATTTTATATTATTTATTAGGATATATTTCCTGAAATTAAGAGATAATTTTTAACAATTGTTTAATTTAGATAAAACTTTATCATTTATGTTAGGGTCATATTTTTAATGTATTGGCTTATCCTTTGACAAAATGCACTTTAATTGTAATTGAGTGGATCTAAGATGGGTTTAAGGTATAAAGAAGTAACATAACAAGTGGTATCATCTAGGGAAGCACGTACACGGCAAAATTGCCAACGTACTGATGTTAGATACATATCCGACATGGACACAAACGCGTCAAGTACGCACTCAAAAAGAAAAAAAAAATTAATTCAATTGTTCTATTTTGATGTTAAGTCAAGTTGCATCTTACTAAATTTAACAATAATTTAATCTATATATTACTAAAAGCTGAAGCGTAGCGTTTAATGCTGCTGCTCTCAAGTTGCGCCACATCAACTACCACATCATTTTTTTTAAAATATAATTTTTCCTACAATTTTAAAATGGTTTTTACAATTTTCAGCCATATAAATGCAGCCCACTACTTATTTATTTACTTCCACTATCACCCTATAATAAATCTGTATAATTAATCTAGCTCACCTCTGATTTATTTAGTTTCACTATCAAGCCCAATCCAAAACCTTTTCAGTTTATCTTTAGGATTTGTGTGAGCCTTTTTAGTTTAACTTTAGGATTTGTGTAAGCCTTTTCAGCTTAAAAAAAAAAAAAAAAAAAAAAAAAAAAAAAAAAAAAAAAAAAAGCACAACAACAACAACGTTGAAGCCTTTCAAGCTTTAGGTTTTTTTTTTTTTTTTTTCTTCTTCCAATTTTCCTATAATTGTTTTTAACATTTATTTTTTTAATATTTACACTTCTCCAACTTTTTTCTCTCCCTTACCATGTCATCTCCCCACTACTTTTTCAATTTTCTCCCTCCCTTACCTTTCATCTCCCCACTACCCTCTACATTAATATCATTCTTTCTTTTTCCCTTCATCTTCCTTTATTTTTGTCTCTTTTTATTCACTCCCTCTTACTATAAATTTGTCATTATCTCTTCTATTCTATGCATAGTTTTCTCTCACAAAAAAATGGTTCTCTCTCTCTCCATCTCTCTCTCTCTCTCTCTCTCTCTCTCTCTCTCTGAATTTTTTGGTGGATTTTTTTTTTCTTACATCTCTTCTTTAGGTTGATAATTTTTATATTCTTTAAAACTCTATTTTGGGTTAATGCGATTTAGTTTTGTTTTTAAATTGTTGTTGTTTTATTTATTTATTTTATTCTCTTTGATTGTTAAATGTTACATAGCATCATTTGAATAATTTGGTATTTATTCTGTTACATATCATGATTTTTTATAGTACTCAAATTAGATGTTAAACTATGAGATTTTACTAATTTTTGTTTATTCTCTAATCCTTTGTGGTGGACAAAGTACTCTTAATAGTTGTATTAGAAGTACTTTATAATGCCATTCATTTAAAGAAAAGCAAAAATTAGCCAAACGAAAATAATTGGATAGGTGACAAATTTTAACTTTTGCAATTTTATTTTAATTATTATTATTTTATAACAATGCATGTATAGAAATTTAATTCTTAGATTTTGCTAATAATTGTTTATCTGATAATATGTTTTGGGTGGCCGAAATTAATTTCTACAAAGAAAATAAATCAAAAACAAAATTTTATCATAATATTGGTTCAATTAATCGTTGTTAAGTTTTATTAATTTTTTTTAGTTTACATTTTTTTGGTGTTTTGGATTGTTCCTATATTACATTTATGATTGTTCCTATAACAAATAAAAATATAATTACGAAATACATTAGTCATTATTAGATTAGTTTGCTTCTCAAAAAAAAAAAAAGATTAGTTTAAATTGTTAAAAAACTTTTTTTAATAAAACCACCATAAAAATAATTATCACGCGCAACGCGCGGATTCGCGGCTAGTTTAGATAAAACTTAATCATCTAAGTTTTAGAAATTTAAATTCTACTCTAGCTAAAAATTTATTAGCAAAATGTTTCCAACTTATATATATATATTCAACCATGGCTTTTTAATACAATTTCTCTTGATCAATAAGTCATTCCTATAATTAAATCCCACACAATATACCTTATGTTGTTGTATTTTTTTTTTTTTTTTTTAACTTATGCTTATATTTTAATCTAATAAATTCATCTCACTTATTGTTCTTTACTTTGGAATTTGCGTGCAAGATATTGTGCCAAGGAAAGTTTACTATAAAGAAGCAAAATAATGGACACCCATTTAAGTTCTTGGTTCTCTTATGTAAGTTTTTATTTATTTTTTTATATACTCAATTTTTGAACTCTTTTGTGTATAATATGATTTTTAGTTTTGGTAATTGTATTTAATTTGTCACTGTCTTTATTTTTTTTTCAATTAGATTATCACTAGGAAAAAGACTCTGTATTGAGGAACTATTTATTATTATTATTTGTGTTGGCAAGGGAATAGATTAAACATAACTCGAATAGGAATGATCAAACTTATTCCATATCTCATATTAATAAATTAACACAAAGCACAAAGAGAATTTTAAAATATAAAAATAGATAAACACTAATAAAGTCCAAACTCTAAACAATCAGAACTTAACACAATTTTTTTAATATAAAAATTACTTACTTATTTTAGAATTTATTGTTACTATTTATTTAATTATTTTGTTTTAATTATTTTTTTTACAAAATATTTGGCTTATATATGAATCTTCATCAAGCCATGCATCACACAGGAATAATACTAGTAATATCTAAAAGTTGAAGTATAACATTTATTGTTGGTAGGCTTTTGTTAGCTACATCATTGTAGCATTTCAATCTACTGTGGTCATTTTCAGTCCACTTCAATCACATTCAGTCCACTTTTCTCCATTTTGTTTCACTTTGGTCCATTCATTCCTTTGCAATCTAATTTGATCGATTTTGATCCGCTTTGATTTTTTTAGTTCATTTCGGTCCATTTTGGATTAATTAAGCCTAAAATTGATTATTTTTGTAAGTTGCTGTTTGTAGTTTTGGGCTCAAAAATTCTTTTTTTTTTCTTCTTAATTTTTGGTTTGAAATCTTATTCTATTTGGGCGACTCCAGTTAGTTTTGGGCTAAAAAGATACAAAAAAAAAAATAGGCATTAGAAATTACAAATATAGGCCCCAAAAAAGCAATAAAAATGATAAATATTAGTAGGATTGCCTTTGGCATTTGGTATGAGGGAATCCATATTACTCCGACATTTAGATTCCTAGGAATATAATGTCTTGCAATTTGGATGCTTGGAAATGTAAATATTTCTATGTTTGTTTTAACTAGGAATTTAAGGGAATGTGACATTCTTACGTTTGGTTTATTCCTAGGCATCTTAAAGGAAATATTTATTTTTCCTATGCTACCCTTAAATTTGTAAATCCAACATCTTTTTTTTTTTTTTTTTATCTTCCTCTAAATAAATATTACAAACAAAATATAAACTATAAATTATAACAAATTCATTAAAACTATAATCTAATATTTCGAAATAACATGTATAATTCAAAATAACTATTTAAGTTATTTTTCTTTATGGAAATCACAACATCATGTCTTGTTAATAAAAATAAATATTTTATTTTATTTTGGCATCTAACCAATCTCAAATAGGAGGTATAAATAACAAAACAACCTAACAATGTTTAGGTATACAAAATACTAGCAGTAGCAGTCTATCATGTTTATGTTGTTTGGAAGGAAGAGATAAAGAGAAGGGAAGAGATCCTGGTTATTTATTTTATGTTTTATCTCCATTACTTAAATGATAAGGAAAAATGCTACAATTCGAAACTTATATAATAATTTAAACTTAATGTAACATGTGTTCCATGGAATATGGATGTACATTTTTTTTAATATTCTTGGATATATTCAGATTAGTCAACCAATTATAGTATATTTTTTAAGAAAAATCCTTTTAATAACATTTTTCTATTTATATAAAAAATTATTATAATTATGTAATTTAAATTTTTTTGTTAAATTATATTTCACATTAGAAATTACAAATATAGACCCCAAAAAAGCAATAAAAATGATAAATATTAGCAGGATTGCCTTTGGCATTTGATATGAGGGAATCCATATTACTCCGACATTTAGATTCCTAGGAATATAATGTCTTGCAATTTGGATGCTTGGAAATGTAAATATTTCTATGTTTGTTTTAACTAGGAATTTAAGGGAATGTGACATTCTTACGTTTGGTTTATTCCTAGGCATCTTAAAGGAAATATTTATTTTTCCTATGCTACCCTTAAATTTGTAAATCCAATATCTTTTTTTTTTTTTTTTTATCTTCCTCTAAATAAATATTACAAACAAAATATAAACTATAAATTATAACAAATTCATTAAAACTATAATCTAATATTTCGAAATAACATGTATAATTCAAAATAACTATTTAAGTTACTTTTCTTTATGGAAATCACAACATCATGTCTTGTTAATAAAAATAAATATTTTATTTTATTTTGGCATCTAACCAATCTCAAATAGGAGGTATAAATAACAAAACAACCTAACAATGTTAGGGTACACAAAATACTAGCAGTAGCAGTCTATCATGTTTATGTTGTTTGGAAGGAAGAGATAAAGAGAAGGGAATAGATCCTGGTTATTTATTTTATGTTTTATCTCCATTACTTAAATGATAAGAAAAAATGCTACAATTCGAAACTTATATAATAATTTAAACTTAATGTAACATGTGTTCCATGGAATATGGATGTACATTTTTTTTAATATTCTTGGATATATTCAGATTAGTCAACCAATTATAGTATATTTTTTAAGAAAAATCCTTTTAATAACATTTTTCTATTTATATAAAAAATTATTATAATTATGTAATTTAAATTTTTTTGTTAAATTATATTTTTCAATTATATATCACTATATATTGTTGTTGAACGCAAAATACATTCTATATTTCATTACATAAAACTTCATATTGGCTCTTGCTACAGTCACTGAAAAAAATCACCTACTTTTTCACATTTTAATCACATAACATTAAGAAAGTAGTCGATTGGACCCACCACAAAACAAAACACAAAAAATAATGTAAAAAAGTTGGTGAAACTCTTAATTTCAAGAAACTTTTCCATTCAAATTTACAAGATGTCATGTAGAAATGTAATTGGAAACAACGATACTAGACAATAATTATCTAATTCATTTAGCATATGCATAATTCTCTCCTAACATGCGAACACCACTAACAATATGAAGATTCCGTGGTTGTCTTGTGTGAGGTTGACATGTAAGATATATACTGCATATATATAACAGATGCACATGAGACTTTCTCAACATTAGAACCAAGGACGGAGCCAGGACTTGGAGTTAGGAGAGACGACTTTGTTACTAGCTGTGTACGGTGGTTTCGGTCTTTGAGTCTACTACTTTACTACTAAGGATTTTTGTTTAAAATTTTTTAAATGACCAAGTTGTTTGTTTTTGGTAAAATAGATTGATTGGGCTTAACTTTTTTAGTTTTTTTATTGGTGATTTTTGTTATTGGGCTAATTTTTTTGGGCTTGTATATTTTGTTTTAGATTTAATCTATTAATTTTTTTATGTCCTTTAAAAGGTGAAAAATGCTAAAATTGCAAAATTTTTACAAATTGTTAATGTGGTGAGTAGTTATTGATAAGTAAAAAGTGATGCAAGTGTACGAACTAATAAGAATTTGCTATCTTAATAGTTTCTATAAACATTGTAAAAATGTTTGTGACTATAACATTACTTTCAAAAGAATTGATGGCATTATTAAGGGGGGCAAAGTGTAATTTTCTTGAACAAAATTGCTAAAGTTAATACCTATTAATATAGTAATATTAAAAAAAAAAAAAAATTAGGAGGGGGCCATTGCCCCCCAGTCCAATAACAGCTCCGTCAATGATTGATTAGAACGTGATAAAGTTTAGGAACATAACTTTTATATCACAACTTTTACCACAATTTTAACATTGAGAAAAAATTGAGAAAAAACGGTAGATGAATATGAAAGTGGTTGTCCACTTCTCTAAGTTGACCACACTCAAGGAAATTGTGACAAAAACTGTGATAAAATTAAGGTCATAGGAATTGTTAGGACCTAGGCCACGTGCTACGTGCAGCTCAAGACCTGTTAGAGGAACTTCTTAGCAGCAGCTTCTGCCTTTGCTTGGAAACAGCTGATAATAAATTATAGTATTACTATTACAGGGTAGAATTCAAGATGACAGAGAAAGAAGTAGGTTCATTCAATGTGATTCAAGCGCAAAGATGGGGTCGGGGTCCCTTATTCTAGAGTACTTTTTCTGTTTTCTTCTGCAAATACCAACAAATTGTGTTGGTCTTATGTCCCTTTAAGTTAACAAATAGAACTCGTTCACATAATAAATTGTGTTCCTCTGGCTTCTACGTTCCTGAAAAAATTGAATTCACATGTTCGGCAAAATTCTTCTAAAATTAATAACTCTGCTCCCTCTCCCTCTCACTCTGTCTCAGACATTGTTTTTGACTTTTTGTGTACGTTTTGTTTTTTTATAATTTGTTCACCATTTGATCAGTTATTGTTCTAATAAAAAACAGGGTTTGGATTATTTGCCCGGGTACTACATTATCTTGGCTTCCAGTTCTGCAGCAATTAAGCTTGTCTTTTTGTTCCTCACAATCACATATCTTGCTCCGTGATTTTGTCATTAGCTAACAGTTCACGGACTAACCATGAAGTACAAATCTCTATAATAATATATTGAACAAGTCTAAATCACGAATAAATCTGTGTTAGACTGAAGAAAAGAAGATTACGTGGAAGCTCAAATTGAGGAAATGCTAGACGAATAAGAGGATATAAAATACTTGGATGAAACAAGCTATTTTCATGTTTAGGCTATAGATGAATCGGACTGTGAATAATTTGAGTTTGTCAGACTTACTAACCAAAAAAAAAAAAATTCCAATTACTAAGTTAACTACACAAGTTGTATGTTGGCTTAATTTATTAGTGTTCGATAATTATAATATTTTTGAGAAATTACTCTTCAAACTATGAAAATGCCTATTTACCCCCTAAACTATACAACTTTTATACTTACCCTATAAATTATGAGAGTGTATACTTTGCCCTTCTCTTTTACACTTAGAGCATTCACAATGGAAGATGATATTTTATTTTATTTTACCATCTCAAAATGCTACTTTATCAATTATACCATATCATTTTACAATACACTCAACATCCCAACTTTTATTTTCCTATTCAACTTATTAAAATAATATATACCACCTAATAAAATAATATAATCTAATCTCTCTTACTTTATTCTCCAACATCAATCTGATTATCTTTTCCTTACTATCTCCCTTTCAACCACCCATCACCACCACCTCCGTCACAAGAAACCCACCACAACCAGTGCTAAAAAACCCCATCACCACCACCTCTGCCACAAGAAACCCACAAAGCACAAAAAATCAAAGAAATCAAATAATCCACCACCACCAAAGCAACACAAAATACATCCACGGCAACACAAATAATCCACCACCACAGAAACACAACAACACAAAAAAATCAATGAAAAATTCAGCACCGCCACAGCAACAACATAAAAAATCAAATAAACCACCACAGCAACAACACAAAAAATATATATAATAAATAAAAAAAAATCAAAGAAAAATCCACCATGGCAATTCCACCGCAACAACACACCTACTACCACCATGGACAAAAACCCACAAAAAATTAAAGAAAAATTTACTTAAAACCCACCAGAAATCAAACCCATTACCACCATGAGGCACCAGAAATCAAACCCAAAACCCACCCAGAATTCACACACCACCGCGAGGCACACAACGCTGGTCTCACCATGTCACGCCTACGCCAATCTCCACGCCGATTTCCAACCCAGCTCCGGTGGCATGCTTAAAAGAAGAAGACAGAGAGGGA
Organism: Quercus suber; assembly: GCF_002906115.3. NCBI lineage: Eukaryota > Viridiplantae > Streptophyta > Magnoliopsida > Fagales > Fagaceae > Quercus > Quercus suber. The sequence continues at coordinate 673,988 of NW_027069601.1, read as the reverse complement.
GTGAGGATGAAAAAAAAAAAAAAAAACCCTGAGTGTACACCAACCTCCAACCTAGCTCCGGTGGCATGCTTAAAAGAAGAAGATAGAGGGATGTGAGAGAGGGAGTGAGGATGAAGACAGAAATAGGGAAAAAAAAAAGAAAAAAAAAAAAGAGAACTGAGTGGCTGAGAGAGTGAAAACAAATAATAAAATTTTTATCCAAGATGCTACGTACCGTCATAAAAGTAAGACGGTACTGTAGCAATATTGTAAAAAAAATTACAATTTTACAAGTTTGGCAAGCCAACTATTGAGTACTTTTGAGGCTTGATGCTAAATATTGCTAAAATATGACATTTACTATTCCCATTATGAATGCTCTTCCCCCTAAACTATAAAAATGTATACTTATTCCCCTAAACTATTACCCATGTAATACTTTGCACCAATGCAAAAGTGCAAAGTGTTACACATGTGATAGTTTAGGGAAATAAGTGTCGACCAAAACCATGCAACACACAAACCTTCAACTAGTTGTTTATTGTATCGTGTCAATCTGTTTGACAAAAATACTATGTTAGGATTGTGGGATTTTAGCATAATTATTAAATGAATTTGAGTTAAAGTTGAACAATGTATTCAAATATTCTTACTTCACACCAAACAAACATAGCCACTAACACAAATAGCCACTAAGATTGCAACTCTGAGGGACCAATAAAACCTCATACTGAAAAAGAGCACTAAGGGTTTGTTTGGATACCGCTTATTACTGAAAATTGAAAACACTGTATCAAAATAATTTTAAATGTGTGAATAGTATCATGAGACCCAGTTTTGAAGAAAATTTTGATGAATTAGACAACTTGTGAGTCCCGTAAATAATGCACAGGGCCCACTATATTGGACGCAAATGCGCTGAAACTAAATTTTAGCGCAATCCAAATGGAGGCTAACTCATTCAAAAGTTGCATTCGTACTCAAGTCGCAAATTATGTACTTAGAAAAATTTTGAAAATTTTTTATGGTACTCGAGTTCATGGAAGTACCATTAAAATTTTTTTAAATTATTTCATAGTACTCAAGTACTATGGAAAACTCGATTTCGCCACACTCAAGTACTCAAAAAGTGATAGATTCTTATATATTTTTGAAACAGTAGTAAATTATAACATAATTTGCAAAAAATGTGCTACTTGGCTATTTTCGCCGACTACAGCTTGTCTGGTGAATAGTTTCTTTGATTTGAAGACTTTTTCTATATCGTATACTTGACGCCCAGGTTCACCCACGTTATTTTAGGTGTGTTGTGTTGTGCCCAGATAGCACTCAATGCTCTTGTCACTATCTTCCTCATCTCTCACTACCCTCTATAAATTCACATTGTTCATGCTTCATACACCATATCACTACCTCTACCTCCATTCCTCTTATACACAATACACACCAACACCTCTCCCTCTTTTCACTAGCTCTAAATATGCGGAACTCCTTTGCTTGCGACATGTTTTCATTTCATAAACTTCTAGTACCTAGAAACCCCACTACTGATTCAAAAACCATATACAGAGATGAGTTAGACAAGAAGGCATCAAGAAAGAAGTGTGCAGAGAAGAGTGGTAAAGATCATTTTCCATATTCAAAAGTACCATTGCTTCCAAAAGAAGATGATGGTAAGGATTTTGTGAGAGGAGCTGGCTGTGTTAGCAGTACTACTGTTGAGAAAAAGGAGGTGATGAGAGTTAAAGTCAGGATGACAAAGCAAGAAGCGGCTCGAATGTTGTCCAAATGCAAAGATGGAGGGGTCCTTGATTTCAAGGATGTAGCACTTGAGCTTGTGCAAATACCAACAAATCAAATTAGTATTGTGTCCCCTACTACTGTTCCGGTGCTTGAGAGCATCCCAGAAGAGTTTTAGATTTTTTTTTTCCTTTTTTTTTTTGTTTTTGTTTTTTGGGTCCTTAAAACATAACCCAGGTGAATTGGAGCCTGATTTGAAGAAAATTAGGCAATACCAATAAGCCTTGTGGCTCTTGTTTTTGGCAAACATAGAAATTGGGCTAAATATGCTGTACTTTTTGTTTGTTTGTTTGTTTTTTTGATAAATCAAATGTGCTGTACCTTGTAGGACAATTGGGACCGAGGTCTTTGACTATGGTCAACAGATGAAATGTTACAAATAGCTCCTTTCTTCTTTTACGATACAGCAATGGGCCACTATAGATATGCTCAGCTTGGAGTTTGATTGTAGATAATCCCGGCCCCCATTAAGGAGGTAGAGCATTTTATAGTAGTAGTGAATAACATGGCGTTCTAAAATTTAAAAACTGGAATTTGCAGCCTCATTTCTTCGATTTTCTTGATTAACGGTGTTGGACAATTTGCTATCTCATCATCCTCACATACAAAAATTGGAATTTGCAGTAATCAAGTATATGTTTTTTGATAAGCGAGTAACTTTCACTAAGATGAAACAAATACAACAAGATCACCATAACAACTTACAACAAACTCTGCAGAGAGCAACACAACTGAAAAGCTAATTATAGACCACAGGTGCAAATTAAAAAATTGCAATACACAAAACCTGCACCTAAATTTCCTGTATATGTTACAATATTTGTTATAAAAATGCCTAATATTTTGCAGCACAATTTTGAAAGAAGAAGCTGTAATTTCTCTCCAAGCTAAACTTTTGTTTCTTTAATCAAAATTATAAAGGAAAAATTATGTTGCAACTTGCAACACCGCCTAGCCAAGAGTGCCGTTTTGAATTTCTGTTGGTTGGACCAGCCTAGTGTATCCTTCCCATGGGTTTCACTCTTTACATTTTTGTCTAGTTTCCAATAATGGCATGCTATACAACTTCAAATTGAGTCATGCGGACACAAAAAATAATTCACTTACTTTTTCAAATATTAATCATGAGATGGTACACCATGCATTTGATGCATGTATCCTCCCTCTCACGTGAGAATGAACCTCACATGTGTGGAATCCACTTCCTTGTGAGAGGGGAAAAACATACACCGGATACATGGTATATTTTTTTTTTTTAATCACATAACATTTGAGTCAATGCTTGACAAGACCTACCCAACACAAAACATATAGATGATGTGAAAAAGTCAGTGAAACTCTCAATGTCAAGAGACTTTTTCATTCAAATTTACTAGATAACATGTGGAAATGAAATTTGAAACAATAATACGCGACACGACAATAATTATCTAATATATTCAACATATGCATTATTTCTCTCTTAACATGTGAATCTCAATATGTAGATTCAATATGTAGAATCTCAATACGTTTCCTTGTGCAAATATCAACAAATTGTGTTGGTCTTATATTCCTTAACACGAGGAAAATGTTTCAAGTCAAAACAAATGTGAGTCACAATCTTGGTTGGAGTAGTTTGTCACGATGACATAGTAAGAAGGAGGTCCCTAGAATTCAAGGACATTACGCGTGAGCCTTATGCAAATTTTCTGTCTTACTCTCATGTCCCCTATGAGTCGGCTATGACAGGTAGTGATCCAGGGATTAAGAGCATCCCAAATTAATTTGAAATGTATTATCATTAATTCATTATTATGTGTAATATACCAGTCATTATTCTATAGGCAAAAATATGAGAAAATAGTGTTATTGATGGATCCATGTAAAAATGATGTTAATCTAATCACAATATTTCACCTCAATAACAGTTGTGAAAAATATTATGGAAATTTTCATATCTCTAATATTACTTTTTCTTTAAATCCTGAAAGAAACTTATCTTCTTGCATCACATAGCCAAGAGGACGAATTTGTTAATGGCTTGATCCAGAAATTAAATTAGGTTTTAAGTTTTATTCTGCTTTCCTGGACACAGAACCAAGAAACTAGTTAGATATAAATGGAAAATATTAAGAGTTTTCCTTTATTTAAAAGCCAAGTTTGAGAGATGCACTACTATTATCCGATATTATAAATATTTCATATTCACGTCCTTCTTGAATTGACCCCTTTGCATTTGCATCAACCTAGCTCTTTTCCACCATTAAGGTCCTTATATATTGGCAAAAGAATCGCTTTGTAGTAGCATTTGTTGTGTATATGCTTTTAAGAGCCAGAAATGGGCCTGTCCGACCTACTTTACTCGGGCCATAGGCTGGGTAGGTTGGGACTGGCAGGCAAGCCATCAACCAGTCAACGAACTGGGTTGAAGAGAAAAACCTTGGGCCATGACCCAGCCTAGGGACAATGCCCTTGGGCATTTAGCGGGCTGGACAAGTGGGTTGGGCCTAAAGCACCCATGGGCTTTTAATGGACTTTTATTGGGCTTTTAACGAGCCTTTAATTGGCTTAGAAATTTTAATAAATAAATTAGAAGTATATATATTATATTTATATGTCACAAAACACAAATTGTCAAATCCAACCATTAAAGATACTTATAAAAACCATTGATTAACTTTTATTATATCGCCAGTGTTTATAATTTGCAAATTTTAATTTATTTGCAAATATCAATTTTAATTTTAAATTTTGACCATTTCCCACTTGCCAATGGTCCAATTTTTTTAAAAAAAACTCCAAACTATATATATATATATATATTTATATTTATAACTCACAATTGGGCTAGGGTGGCAAGCAAAGCAACTGGGTTAAAAATTAAAATAGTGAGCTGGCCTAATGGGTGCACATGATTAGAAAAATCAACGCATTGCCTAATCTATTGGACTAGTGGGCTACCCATGGACCTCAATACTACTATGTCAGGCTACCCACTATCCCAATGGGTCGTTCAGCTTTTTGCTGACACTTATAAGCACGAACACCATAAATTAGTGAGAAAAGCTTATTGCAATCAACAATAACATGCGATTCTTTTTCTTTTCTTTTTTTCATAAAACAAGTCAAGAAGGGTATTCTAATTCAAGCTCTCCACATAAATATAGTAGAGTAATGTTATTTAATCACAAGACTCTTGTTAGATTTGTGTAAAATATTACATGATCTCTTCTAACAAAATCAATTATACAGCAATGAGAGAGGGCTTTTGCACCCAAGCCAATTCCACTCCTCCACTTCTTTTCTTTTCTTTATTTGATACCTTTCACTTTTCTTTTCTAAATCATACAAAATATTGTGTTACTTCAAAAATATTATGCGCGTACATCTCTACAAAACCATGTCTACGACCAAGTCCTTAGGTGGACAGATGCACCTAACGACGCATTAAAATTTATACAAGTTCGTGAATGGGTAGGTGCATCCAAGGGATGCCTTGCAATTTATTAAAGTCCATTAGTGGACGGATACATCCCAAGGGATGATTTAAAATTTATACAAGTCCATGAAGGGACGGGTGCATACAAGAGATTCCTTGCAATTTATTAAAGTCCATTAGTGGACAGATACATCCCATGGGATGCCTTAAAATTTATACAAGTCCGTGAGTGGACAGGTGCATCCAAGGGATGCCTTGCAATTTATTAAAGTCCATTAGTAGACGGACACATCCCAAGGGATGCCTTAAATTTTGTGTAAGTCCTCTTATGGACGGGTACATCCCACTTATAAAAGAGACAGATCATTCCTAAGGTTTGAATCTAAAGCAAGTAAGCTAAAACCTACAAAGCCGACGGATCATACAATCTTTTAATTTGGAGAGGAAGCAAACAAACTTATAATTAAAAACCCAAAAATTTGAGGGAAATGATAGGATTACACAACCATTGTTCTCAAAATAATTTCCATAATAGAATAAAAAAATATAAAGTCTACAAAAACTAGGGCTAGTCGACAAGGGCTTCCTTGTCCACTACTTTCTCAGACGGCTTGGCCTCCTCAACTGGATGGTTCTCATCACCAACGGATTTGGCTCGTTCATCCTGGGGAGCGACTCCTCTGTCACCTTGAGCATCAGGAGTAGGATCATCCTCAAATAGCTCGTCAACGCCTTTAGGCTCAATGGATCTGGCCGAGGTCTAGGCCGCGTCATCCAAGGAGACCTGGGACATGTCCAAGTCAGGAAAGAGGGCCTTGACCTAACGAAGGCACTCATTAAAGCCGTCAGCATAGCAACCACTAAGCTCGGTAAGGAAACCGTTGGAGTTGCAGAATTCCATTCTCCCGTCCTCCTTGGCCTGACGAACTTGCTTCCTTAACAAGGAGATCTCCCCCCTCTTTGTCTTTGAGTACCTTTTTCAGCTCCTCAGCCTGAGTCTCCAACTCCTCTAGGGCCTTCCTTGTCATGTCAAGTTTTTTAACTTGACCCTCCCATGAGGCCTTAAGCTCATTCTGCTCCGTCTCCGTGACCTCGGCCCTCTCCTTTAAATGGTCAACTAATTTCTCACGGGCCATGCAACGATCCGTTATCCCTTTCATCATCAACACCCCCTACAAGAGTAAAACACATGGTTAGAGATGAATGTAATTGAAAGACGGAAAGGAAAAGGGGACAGTCACACACCTGAGCCAAACTGAAGAGGCCGGTTTCCCTAATGGCCTTCGTTGCTTAATTTCCTAAGTCCTCATAATCGTCGTCCTTAATGATGGATGACAGTTGGCCAAGGGCATATCACAAATCTTTGCAAAGAAGAAGGGGTGTTTCTTAGTGACAGGGCCTTTGGCCGTCCTCAAACCCTTCCCAATCCCGTGACGGGGGGGAGGAGGCAGCTGGGTAGCCGAAGGCATCTCCCCGATGGTAAAAGGGACCACCTTCGGCTTCTTCGTCAAACAATCAACCTTGTCTGTCGTTTTCCTCTTAATGAACGGCTTGATTAGGCCCGTCAGTCCAGTAGGAGGCACACCCTCCTCCTTCTTTTTCTTTGCCTGCGCGGTGGCTTATTGGCAGATGTAAGCCCTTCTCTTACCGTCTTTCATTTCTACACCCAAAGGGACGAAAAGAAAGAGTTAGATAGAAATTACTGAAAAATAAAAAAAGTTAGACAAGGAATAGGTGACGGACTCACGTTTGCGTGCTTTTTTTTTGTAATGACGGGCAATAGCTGTTGGCTCAGGACCTCACAGTACCAGTGTAGGGTGTCCAAGGTAATGAGCTTCTGCCACGTCCTCTCTTTTAAGGAGATTTTGAAGATCCTTTCCAAAAAGCTCCACTGTTCAAGGTTAACCTCTGGACGGTCCTAGGTTGCAATAAGAGATGGTTAAATTAACAAGTAAAACAAACAAAATAAATAAACGAAAAAAATTTAAACAAGCAGAAGCCTACCAGACGAAGGCATTATACTCCAAGTTCTATCAAAAAGGGGCATGTTCTCCCATTCATCTGGATGGCACATCTAGTTGTCCCCCTGGATGAAGAACTATCAGTCCTTCCAGTTCTTGTTAGAGTCAGGAGTCTTGTACATTAGCCTAAGCGACGGCTTCCTTGGTAGGAAGCTGTAAATGCCCCTAGACTTGACAATTTCAAAAGGACGGTAATAATGGAAGAAATCCTTCACAGTTAGTTGACGTCTCCCTTTAGTCAAAACCCCATATAGCACCTCCACACCAAGGAAGATCCTCCAAGCATTTGAAGCAATATGGGTGACAGCTAGCCCTAAGTATTGGAGTAAGCGACAGTGGAAAGTGCTCAGAGGCAGTCTAAGCCCTGCCTTGAACATTTGCTCATACACCCCAACGTCGTCAGTGCCATGGTAATAGCTCTTTTCAAACTTAAAGGGTAGACGGATGGGGATGTCGATAGGGATTTGATATCTGTCTCATAAGGTGTCAAAATTTTTTCTTTTAATAGTTGAGTTAAAGTCGTTGATCGTCCACATGAGGGGAAGAACAATGGGACCCTTTCCGGATAAAAGGCGCCAGGGTCATCTTGACCTAACGGGTACACCTTATCGTAGCCCGCTCCTTTGCAAACACACGATCATTTACTCGACGCTTTACTAGACATTATTACACCTACAAGTGATAGGTAAACTCCTAAGACTCTACAGGTCTATATACGCGACAAACATATAACACTTAAAAAAGAAAGAAAATAAAACAAATAATTACAGGACGGAGAGCACTTACAGGTGTACAATGTAGAAAAGAGATGGAAGCAATATGGTGAACGAACGCGCTGAGGTGACAGAGTACTAAATTCTTGTAGATGACAGTGGTGATCTAACACTAGGAAATGGTTACAAAGAGTCGAAAAGAAGGTGAAATGTGACATATATGTATAGGAAATGGCGTAGAAGACGAAGAGACACTTTGATCCGAGTAGCCAGCATTTATGACTCGCAACCACCCTGTCAATCAAAGCATGATTCCCAAGAACTAGCTAAGGTCGTCACCCCACGTGTCCGTCTAGCATATCAAGCGACAGACCCATGGAAAGGGGGGCAGCTGATAGGGGTAAATTCTAGGGTAGACGGATTGAATTAACGAAGTCAGACTTTAGAGATGAGGTAACCAGAAGAGACGGTACAGTTGATCTAATAAAGCTAGTAGACGAATTCGCGACCCAGACGAAAAGGTAAGGAGACGAATAGACACTTTTGAGTAAATGGATAAAAAGGAACGGTTTGTTGAAGCCACGTGTCACCCTTATGGCATCTACATGGCAGCCACGTGGCATGGGTAGTCTCAAAGGATTCTAGTATGGAAATATCTTGCGCTCCACGCCCCACCATAATTATAGGAATCCCTGCAAGGAAATCATCCCATAAATTGCAAATATTGATCTCCCCTACTAGGAAATACCCTCTCTACCAAAAAATTAAGGTCGACTCTACACTACTATAAAAACTCTAAAACCCTCAGAAATCAAAGTATGCGTAATTTTCCCAACTATAACACTCTAAAGTTGTAGAAATTCCCTCTAACTTAACCTTCGGAAGGTATTTGGCCGATGCCACACCGGTACTCTTTGCAAGGTCTTCTTTGTCTCTGTTTCGTAGGTTTTGTCTAGAGCAGGTGAGGACTATGCAACTCACTGACAATTTTTGGCATCATTAGAAAGCAATTGCACATAGTGGGTATTACACCTTATCTTAGTTCGATCAATAATCAGGAAAATTATATTTTCTTCGGTTTTTCTAGTCAACCATCTTGTACCAATCATAATCAAGCAAGATATGGCCACTGGCGACACAACTTGTATGTGAGGGTGGTCCTAGGACCACCCTCACTTGTCAAAAAAAAAAAATTATACATGCAGAAAAAAATAATAATAAATTGTAGACACTCAATTTTGTACCCATGATTTAATTAAGGAAGATGACTAGAGTGACCATCCATGTACAAAAAAAAAAAAAAAAATCATTCTTGCATCACGTGCACCGTTTTGTTCTTGCATCACATGCATCAATTTTTCCCTACAGTGTATGCATTAATTCATTCATTGCATATCATAAAAATGATATTGAGATTCTAACGATCACAACGGTGTTTCCGGTTTCCAAATCGGACCATCGGATCGAAAGATATCGCATTATCAAGTTTGCATGATCCATATACATTGTGTCTAGGTAGAATTGACCACACATGATTAGTTTAAATTAATTCTAATTGGTCAAAAAATTAAAATTAATTAGATAATTTTGTGATTAATTGATAATTAGTGTTTAAAATAGGGATGCATGCATAGGAATAAAAAGAGATGATTAGATAACAATAAAATTAGGGATAATCTGAACTTTATCAAAATTTATTTTAAGGGATTTATCCATAAGATAATTGTTCAAGATAATTTATCTTAAAAAGCCTGAATTATCCAGAAAAGACACAAAAAATCATAAACGGAGATTGAAAACACGTCTAGGTACAAGAATCAGCCAAAAAACCCTAGAAGGAGAGACCAAATGGCACCCAAATACGAAAGTGCGTTCGGCCTCTGAGAGCCAATTTAGCATTTTTGGAGTGCCGAATTTCCATCATATGGGCTTTGGCCCAACGGCCTTCGAATGACGATAATGCACACCATTTTCGATCTTTCAGCAAAAGGATGTGTCGGATTCAAACCCTAATCGTCCGTACGTATTTTTTAGAGTCCTCTAAGCTCTATAAATAGAGATTGGACCTCATAATTCAGCACATTTTTCCACGCTCTGAGAGGCATACATTTTTAACTCTCAAACCACACATATTTTCTAATCATCTCTCTGAGTGTTGCTGCAAAATTAGGGTTTTTAGGTTTCAAAGAGAATTGAATAAATTTCTTTGAACCCTAAAATATCCTCTTAAGAACAAAGTGTGCTCATGCAAGAGGTTGTTTCCTTCACCCTTCTCTTGTGATGTGATGATGCATATTATATATCTTTCTTTTTCAAATATCTATAAATTGTTAATTGTGCTTTTGTTTAAAGCATGATTGTTTCTATATGATTGTTATAATCTTTTTCTTGAATGTCAATAAATTTGCATGTGAACAATTATTTTTCTTAAAACAAAATAAGATCTACATCTTTATAAGATGTAGATCTAAATTTTTCTTAAAACAAACAAGATCTGCATCTTTCATCTTTATAAGATGTAGATCTGAATTTTTCTTAAAACAAAATAGATCTGTATCTTTATAAGATGTAGATCTGAATTTTTCCTTAAAACAAAACAGATCTTCATCTTTATAAGATATAGATCTGAATTTTTTCTTAATATAAAAATTGATCTACATCTTCCTTAGATATAGATCTGAGTTTTCTCAAACAAAAAGAGATCTGCATCTTTATGAGATGCAGATCTAAATTTTTCTCAAATCTGATTTTTTTAATACATGCAAATTGTTGAAATAAAGAAAGAGATTATGTATTATTGTGTTTGTGTTCAATTTAATTCATAATTGCATAAATTTAGATTATGAGTTAAGTTTTCTTCTTAGAAAATATTTTTTAAAATATATAATAAAACAGATTTGAATTTTTGTCATCAAAAATCACTTTTTTAAAATATATAAAAAAACAGATCTGAATTTTTGTCGTCACAAAACCTTTTTTTTTTTTACATACTACAAAACAGATTTGATATTTTGACAAATCAAAATCATTTTTTTAACAATAAAAACAGATCTGATTTTTTTTAACAAAAGAAGATATTTCATCCTTACATAAATTTGTGTGATTTAATTTTTCGTTCACATGTTCAACATATCATGCATGACATGCATAGCATAGTACATTGGTTACAAAAGTCTAGAAGACTAGACTTTGTTTGGGCGCAATGGGTGCCTAACACCTTCCCATTCCGTAACCTAGCCTCCGGATTTAGGTTTTTGGTTTAGTAGATCTAGTCTTGTCTTCATTTGTTTTGGGTAGAATGTAACTAGGACAATGAGCCATGTAAATATGTGGTAGATTGTAACTAGGACCCAAAACTATGTAACTTTTCAATTTTCCAGATACATAATTTTTATTCAATCAATGAATGGAACTATTCGGTCATGTATTTTGTAATTAGTATTTTTTTTGTTATTTTTTTTTTGTATAAATAAAAATAAATGACAACTCTATACCATTTACCCAAAAAAAGAGGTGCCCTAAAAGGTACCCGAATCTCTTTTTTGAGGGACACGTCTCTCACATATATAAATAATCATTTTAAACTATATGTTTTGTGACCACCCTGACTTGAAAAAAATGTATGTATATATATATATATATACTTAGAAATATATATTATATACTAAATTAACCTATTTTGAACACCCTAATAAAAATGTTGAACACCTTTACTTGAGAATCATAAAAATTTGAGTTCAATAAATATAAGAATAATACTACATTCACAACATTTTCACAATAAATCTTATGTGGTAAGTTGTTATTAATTCTAATCCAGATTCAATATTGACATGTTTTACCCACCAATAACAGGTTAACAACTTGTTGCATAAGGTTTGTTATGAAATTGTTGTGGTCACTTTAATATTCTCATATCAGCATTTTTAGTTTGTACTTTATCTTTTATTAGTCTATTTTTTTTTTCTTATTCTCTTTGTTAGTACAAAAAAAATTGTAATATTTCATGTATTTGCTTCTTTTTTTTTTGTGACGTTAATATATTCAAATTGTCTCTTTATTAAATTTTGTATAATTTAAATTTTTTAGTGACTATCCTAAAAAAAAATTCTTAGAACCACCACTCGACATGACATTTCTTTCTATGTTTATTCACTTTTAGCATGGGATTTTTCATTTTGTACGTCTTCATGTCTTTGCACGGGCTAGAGTATCAAAGAGAAAACGTGGGAGCCAGTGCTATCATGCACTGATGCACATAGACTTTCTTAGAAATTAGATCCATTTAACTTTTTATCTTTTGATATTGCTACTTCTGTTTTTTTTTTTCTTCGACCCTTTTTTTTTTGCTGAGATTTTTCTTCGGCCCTTTTGATGTTATGATAAATTGATAATACATCTCGCTTTTTCCGCATGAAAATGTGGCATAATTTACGTAGAATACTACGTCCCCTTTGATTTTTCATTTGAAATATGCTATTACATTTACAGACATGTCAAGGATTAATAATTTTCTATCAAAATTACCACTAGAAGAAATAAACACTATCATCAGGTCTTTATCATAGTTTACTTTATTTCTTTCTGAATTAGTGTTTGACAAAGTCTCTAGACTGGTTCAAATTTTTCTTTGATCAGTACCTATCATGCAAAGCCACTTAATGTTGACGGCAAATTTTAGTGCACAAATTTGTTTCGCACCTTTTTCATACCTTATTAAAATGATAAGTACTTTGAGCTTGTAATCGGTGAGTAAAAAGGTCCCAACTGTCTCCCATATTTGTTAATTTGCCACTTGACTTGCTTACTATGTTTTTTATTTTTCATTTCAAGACAACAAAATTTGAAGGAAAAAAAAAAAAAAAAAAAAAACTTTATACTGTCTATAGGTCGAAGAAGCCTAATTGCATAAGTGAAGTGATCAACTCGCTCTTGCTTGTGCGCGTTCAATTTTCACATTAAGTGATGTTTGGTACTTTAGTTTATAAAGTAATTCTAAAAGAATAAAGTGTATAAAGTGAGATTTATGACTTTTTCAACAATAAATAAAGGGTAAGAATTATGTGCTATGTTGAACAATAATAAAATTCAATGTTATGCATTAATTAAATGTTGATTTTTTTTTTTTTTGGTTCTTTCTCTTATTATTCTTTTTATATTAACATTTTACACAAACATGTGAGGTTTGAGTAACATGTATCTTGTGCTGCAAGGAATAACAAATTTTCCTTTTGTTGTTTGGTGGTACTAATGTACTATATCATATCGCTCACATTTGAGTCTCAAATTTTCCGTAGGCCATCTTATTAAAGACACTATATCTTATGTTAGCTATTTACATAACTTTTTCCTTCTATCATATACTATTAAGTAAGGTAATATAATTGCACATGCTTTAGCTCAAAGAGCAAGGCTTTTTGTTCTGCTTATAGTCTGGATAGAGTCCGTTCTTCTAGATATTATATTTCTATTATGGCTGATTTACTAGCCTTGGAATATTGTCTGAAGAAAGAATTAAAGAGAAGACATAACTAATACAATTTGAAACATGTCCCAGACATTAAATCATGATTAATAGACGTTAGGTCTCTCTTATTTGGTCATGACAACATATATGATGTTAATTTATCAACACCCCCCCCCCCCTCAAAAAAAAAAGGAAAAAAGAGTACCGGATGACCCCCCCCCCCCCCCCCTCTCAAAAAAAAAGGAAAAAAGAGTACCGGATGTTAATTTATTAACTCCCACTCTCTCTCAATTCATCAAAAATAAATTAAAAAAGATGTAATCGTGACAACATATGACGTTAATTTATTATTTATCACATGATAAGATCAAAATTAGAGTGTGACAGATTTCATTTATGCACCTTATCTTACACTCAGGGTAATTGTTGACAAAAACATTTCCTTTTGGTCCATGAAAGACTTTATTCATCCTATGCTTTTAATGCAGGTACCTCAACAAATGAAATCCAGTGAGTGTTTTATTTTATTTTATTTTTATGATTAAATTATGTTACCTTTAAGAAAAAAAAAATTGTCTTTGCTCAATTCACAACAAACGAATTTAAAATTAGAAATATGGTTCGCTTTCATAGATCTCGTGGAAATGATAGGATCGATAGTAATGCGGACTCATTCGACAGTCTTCCCAAGTTTAGGTTTGGAATTCATGGAAAGTAGAAACACTCTTTTTTTTTTCGCTTTTTCTGGGAGCAACAACAACCTACTCTTTGTCCTCACTCGTTAAAGAGTGTTGACAAATTGCATACAAATTGAGAAGAGTCTGAGTAAATTAGAAAAAATTATGACCACTAATATCACAAAGCAGTAAAAAAATAAAATGAAATGATGATGAAAGAAAAACACAATCTGATCCCATATGCAGTTTTATATTTCAATGGTTGTATAAACAGCTTACATACCCAAAAGAAAAATAAGCTAAAAAATATTTGTATCAATTAGTTAATCATGCTTTGGATATTGGTAGATTCGGTTAGTAGGATATGGATGCAGCTGATTTTTCAAAAGCTTTTACATGCTTTTTTGTTACTTAAAAGCATTCAATAAGTAAAATCATAAAGGCGGTCAATCTTTTAAAGCAGTATGACTTTGGCATCTTAGGAATAAAACAGCTGAGTGGAGCCGTTTTTAGTACAGGAAATGGCTTCACTTCAACAATCACATATGGTTTGCAACTTTACGACGAACACCACCCTATTTCACAACTTTTCGAGAGATAAAGTTATGAGCAATGGATAATCACTTTTATATGATTCACCATTCACACACAACATATGCTTTAGAATAAAACAGTCTTTTCTTCAATGGTTTCCTAGATGCTTACAATATCATCAAATTCTTTTAAAATTAATAAAAATGCCTCACACATCTAATCAAGATAAGTGCGACAGAATAAAACACATGCTAATTTCATGTTTTAACGGTATATATACCACAGAGATAACATTTGTAACTAACTCTAAATAAATTTATGATATGTATTTGTAATTAAAAATTGACACATCAATTCCTAAACTTATCTAGTACAGTATATACTATATAATAACTGTAGTATAGTTCAATAATTGATAATAGCTCTAACATTTTCTTTGAATACATTGTACCACACATAAAACACTTTGATGTTTAAAACCATACCATCCATACAGGAAAAACCTGTGGCCTTTGCTTTGTAGGATATAAGGTTCCATTTTAGAGTTTCATTTTGTGTCTTTTTTCTTTTTGAATTAGGTAGGAAGTCACTAGGAACCTCATGCAATGATTGATTTAGCTGAAATGCGGGCCATCAATTACAGGCCGTATATTTTGGAAGCAACGGGCTCATAAGAGTAAAATACATTTTTTGGCCCCTCAAATATGAATAATGTGTTCAATTTCGAATTTTCAATCCCTTAATTTTAAAAAATAAAATTTCTAATTCTATCTCTTAGAATTTCAGAAAAAGAACAATTTCGCCACTTCCTCTACTTTTCATCTATTTCTTACTCGCATTTTTGGCTCCTTAAAATATACATTTGTTCTAAATTTGGTAGTTTAAATATAGTTTTGGTTAGATTTTGATCACTTAAAAATGAAGTGTCTCAACATTTTATGAGTGATTTGTAGAAAAACTCAAGAACGAGTAATCTGAGTTCTAACAATTATCACCAATTGTATCAATCAAAGAATCAAAGATCACAGAGAATTGAAATCCCTAGAAATTGAGAGAATGAACAAGGAAGTAAGATAGAAACAGAATAAACGAGAGAGAGAATGAATAGTAAAGTTTTGTATACAATTTCTATATTTTCTACATAATGATCCATCCGTGCTTACTGATCTATTTATACAATCTGAGAATGCCTAAGAACTTAAGTTAACAAACTCAACTAACTGTAAACTAATTTCCCTTAAATTTAGGAATTCTGTTAATGCTAACTGATTACATTTGGTTCACCACTGAAGCTTAAAAACTGGAGCAAGCCAAAGCAAGCCAAAGCGCACCGTTTCCTGAAGAAGGCAACACTTAAGTGAAACGGTGCGTTTCCTGAAGAAGTCCTTACTTAAGTGAAACGGTGCGTGTAGTATGAAACGCTGCGTTTGATTTAATCACAACGCAGTCGTTTTATGCTTCAGTCTTCTTCTTCTTCGTTGCTTCAGCATTCTTTTCAGGCTTCTTCTTTATTACTTCAACATCCCCCCTCAAACTGATGGGGGAAGAATCAACCAGAAGTTTGGACCGATGAAAGAGAAACGAAGGAGCAGGAAGAGACTTGGTAAATATGTCTGCAAAATTGTCACGGCCAGAAACAAAACCAATCTGCAATTGCTTTCGAAGTACCTTCTCACGAGTATAGTGGTAATCAACTTCCAGATGTTTGGTGCGAGAATGAAAAACAGGATTGGCAGAGAGAGCTATAGCTGACACATTATCACACCAAATGACAGGAATGTGAGGAAGAAAAATGTGAAGCTCCTTAAACAAGATTCGAATCCAAGCCAATTCAGCTGCAGTAGTTGCTAAGGCACGGTATTCTGCCTCTGTGGAGGAACGAGACACAGTGCTCTGTTTCTTGGCAGACCAAGAAATGAGGTTGGGTCCCAGGAAAACTAGCAAGCCTGTTGTAGACCTTCTATCAGTAGGGTCCCCAGCCCAGTCTGCGTCTGAGAATGCAGAAATGGTTAAAGGACCAGGGGTAAAAGAAAGCCCATAATGAAGAGTACCTCTGATATATCTAAGGACCCGTTTAGCAGCTTCAAGGTGAGTAGTGGTAGGTTGACTCATGAACTGGCACAGCTGATGAACACTGAAGGCAATATCTGGACGAGTGAAGGTTAGATATTGAAGAGCACCAACCATGCTCCTGTACTGGGTTGGATCAGAAAGAAGAACACCATCCAGAGGCACTAAACGAGTAGAAGGGCAGGAGGGAGTCTTGGTTGGCTTGGAACTCTCCATATGAAATCGATGAATAACATCAGAAGCATATTTACTCTGTGTCAGAGTGAGACCATGGGTGGATTTGTTGATTTGTATACCTAAGAAATAGTTGAGAGGCCCTAGATCCTTGAGATCAAAAACATGACCCAGAGCTGCAATCAAATTGTGAATTTGGGTGGAATCATTCCCAGTAACTATTATGTCATCCACATATAGCAAGAGATAAATGATGGTGTGAGCTGAGCAAAACACAAACAAGGAGCTGTCAGCCATGGAGGCAGAGAAACCAAGATGAAGCAAGTGAAAAGCAAATCTTTCAAACCAGGCCCGGGGTGCTTGCTTCAGACCATAGAGAGACTTGTGAAGTTTGCATACATAATCTGGATGAACTAGATCCACATACCCAGGAGGTTGATGCATATACACCTCCTCTTTGAGAAATCCATGAAGGAATGCATTGGACACATCAAGTTGTCTCAACTCCCAGTTGCAACTTACAGCAATGGCCAAAACTAATCTCACTGTGGCAGGCTTGACTACGGGACTGAAAGTTTCATGAAAGTCCACACCAGCCTGTTGATGGAATCCTTTAGCTACAAGTCTGGCCTTGTATCTAGAGATGGAACCATCACTGTTCAATTTAAGCTTGAACACCCATTTGCAGCCAACCAAGTTAACCTGTGGAGGAGCAGGAACAAGAGACCAGGTCTGCTGTTTCTGAAGAGCCTGAAACTCAGCAGCCATTGCCTCACACCACTTAGGATACTTAGATGCAATCTTATAGGAAGGGGGTTCAGTATAGGTATAGTCAATGGCAGTCTTGTAGCACAGTTTGGGATTAGATTTGGTAATTCCATTCTTGGATCTAGTTTGCATAGGATGGGAATTGATGGTAGGGTGAGGTAAAGGTGCAGGTGGAATGGAGACATGGGGAGAGATTGGTAAAGAGATAGGAGCAGGGATAGAGGGAATAGGGGGAGATATAGGTTCTGGGCCAGGGTCAGTAGTAGGTAATGCAGGTTGGGGAGAAGAGTGTGGAGAAGAAAGAGGAGTAAGGGAGGGAGTAGAGGTGCCAGAATTGGATTGTGACAGATTGGGGTTGTGATAAGGAAATGGACCTAGCAAGGATGACTGATTGGTAGAGTGAAGATACAACTGATTTGACAACCAAGTAGGAACTATAGGAGGAACAGAAGGTGTAGACACAGATTGAACAGGTAATGCAGCAGGAAATTTTGATTCATCAAAAACCACATGTCTGGAAGTGTACACCCGGTTAGTAAGAGGATCAAAACAAAGGTAACCCTTAGATTGAGCAGGATAGCCAATGAAGATGCACTCCTTAGTTCTAGGTTCAAGTTTGTGGGCTGTGTAAGGTCTCAAGTTTGGATAACATGCACATCCAAAGATTCTGAGAAGAGTAAGGTCAGGAAAGGAAGAGTGAAGTGTAAACCAAGGAGAGTTCCAAGAAAGCACAGAGGTAGGAAGCAAATTAATCAGTGTAACAGCAGTTTGAGCTGCAAATGACCAAAAAGAGTAGTCCAAAGAACACTGAGACAGAAGAGTAATGACAGTTTCTATAACATGTCTATGTTTTCTCTCAACAACTCCATTTTGTTGAGGAGTATGAGGACAAGAAATATGATGGGAAATACCATGAGTTGCCAAATAAGATTTGAATTCATTGGAAGTGAATTCACCTCCTCCATCAGATCTAAAGGTTTTAATTTTCAAGGAAAATTGAGTGGCAACCATAGCATTGAATTGTGTAAATTTATGAAAGGCTTCAGATTTGGATTTGAGAAGATAAATCCAGCTAAATCTGGTGTAGTGATCAACAAATAAAATGTAATACTTAAAGCCATTAACAGAGGGAGTAGGAGCAGGTCCCCACAAGTCAGAATGCACAAGTTCAAAAGGGGCAGAAGCTTTAAATTGAGAGTTTGGAAAAGGAATATTGTGCATTTTTCCATACAAACAATGAGTACAAGTAGGAGTAACAAGACTGACCTTATTCTGAACAGATTTAGTATTTGGAAACAGACAATTGAGAGCTTGATCAGTAGGATGACCAAGTCTCATGTGCCAAAGTGTTTTATTAAAAACAGAATTCCTAGAAGCATTATTACAGACTCTATGGAATGGAATAAGCTGAGAAGCATGATGAGGATGGATGGGATAAACTCCACCTTCACTCTTGCCCTGGTAGAGAATTTTCCCTGTGTCCAAGGCCTGAATGGAAATAATATTCTCATCAAAGTAGCACCAACATTGGTTGTCATGACAAAGTTTATGGACAGAGGCAAGGTTAGAAGCAATTGAGGGTACTCTAAGCACATTATTGAGTTTAATTGTAGAGGAAGGAAATGGAATGAGAACTTTACCCGTATGAGTAATAGGTAGGTTTTGTCCATTACCAACAGTAAGTTGATCCTGAGTGGTGTATGGCTTTGGGAAGCTAAGTTGATTTAGGCTAGCTGTGACATGATCAGTTGCCCCACTGTCAGCAAGCCAGGGTTGGTCCTGATTGAAGCAAGCATTGGAGGCTGTGGCCATTGCTGCAAGCTTTGCAGGTGGATGCTTGCCTTGATAGGCATAGTCCATTCTGTGGTAACAATCAACAGCTAAATGCCCAGCCTTTCCACAGATTTGGCATATAGGTCTTTCTGACCTAGGACCACCAAAAACTGACTGACCTTGCTGGAAGTGATTGAAATGATTAAATTGAGAAAATTGACCATTTGATCTACCACCTCTTCCTCCTCTATTATTAAAATTCCCTCGGCCTCTACCTCTATTTTGGTTGTGATTGTAAGTATTACCATTTGACTTCTGATTAGCTGATGCAGCCATAGCAAAAATAGAGTCTTTAACCTCTAATCCATCATTGAGGGACTCTTCTTCTGCAGTTAATAGAGTTGAGAGCTCATCAAAACCAAGTTGAGTACTCCTGGTTCTTATTGCTGATCTAAATGCATTGAATTCCTTTGGAAGTCCCTTAATTGCAATATGAAGCACTTCCTCATCATCCACAACAACTCCAACAGCCAATAATTTGTCTCTTACAACTTTAATTTTCTGCAGATACACATCCACAGACTCACTTCCTTTCTTCAAATTATGTAGTTCACCCTTAAGATTCATAATGTGAGACCTAGAGGCTGAAGAAAACCTATTTTCCAATATCTTCCAGACTTCTATGGCAGTTGCACATCCAACAGTGATGGCAAGCACAGATGGAGACAAAGTTGAACTTATAAAGGTAAGTAATGCTTTTTCCTTTGATTTCCAAATCAAGAAATCTGGATTCACAACTGCAGTGTATGATCCAAACAAATCCTTGAGAAACTTCTCAGGAACAAGTTGAGGCTCTTCGAGCAACTCATACAAGGAATATGTTTCAAGAACCATGGAAATCTGATGTTTCCATACAATATAGTTTGTATTTTCTAACTTCACAGTCATCATATTGGACATACTAGAGAGAAGCAAAAGAGGTTGATTTACCAGATTGGATGATACTGAGGAAGTTGATGAAGACGAAGCCATTGTTGAGCTTGAGGCAGCTATGGTTGAAGATTGAGTAGCAGCAGCAGTTGCTGGCTCTGATACCATGTAGAAAAACTCAAGAACGAGTAATCTGAGTTCTAACAATTATCACCAATTGTATCAATCAAAGAATCAAAGATCACAGAGAATTGAAATCCCTAGAAATTGAGAGAATGAACAAGGAAGTAAGATAGAAACAGAATAAACGAGAGAGAGAATGAATAGTAAAGTTTTGTATACAATTTCTATATTTTCTACATAATGATCCATCCGTGCTTACTGATCTATTTATACAATCTGAGAATCCCTAAGAACTTAAGTTAACAAACTCAACTAACTGTAAACTAATTTCCCTTAAATTTAGGAATTCTGTTAATGCTAACTGATTACATTTGGTTCACCACTGAAGCTTAAAAACTGGAGCAAGCCAAAGCAAGCCAAAGCGCACCGTTTCCTGAAGAAGGCAACACTTAAGTGAAACGGTGCGTTTCCTGAAGAAGTCCTTACTTAAGTGAAACGGTGCGTGTAGTATGAAACGCTGCGTTTGATTTAATCACAACGCAGTCGTTTTATGCTTCAGTCTTCTTCTTCTTCGTTGCTTCAGCATTCTTTTCAGTCTTCTTCTTCATTACTTCAACATGATTAACGTGTAACATTTAAAAATTTGAGGGATTAAAATAAAATATTCTCCATATTTAAAGAACCAAAACCAAAACCAAAACCAAAACCAAAAATGAAATATGCAGTATATCTCCAAAGGCTGCTGTTCAAATCACATGTCAAATAGGAAGCATCCTGTTCACGTGAAATCACATGTCAAATAGGATAATACAAGATACACGAAATTATGAATCTCATCTCCTTACATCTCAGAAACATGACACACACAAAAAATACTAAAAAAATGGTGTAATATAAAATATTTTGGGAGTACAATAATACTGTATTCCTTTCTCTCATATAATAGTATGTTTTAATAATTAAATTCTTGATAAACATCGCTATTTATGTAAGATGAATGAATACGACATTATTGCATTATTATAAGAATATCTAATATTTTTTTCTTAAAAATATATTTGATTCTCACGTTTCTAGATTGTTCAGAACCTTGGATCGGTAAAATTCAATATATATACATATCTAAACTCTTCAAATTAAATTTAAAAATAAAGTTGTTCTAACAAATACCACTTCTCAGCTTCAATCCATACAAAGCAATGAAGCACTTACCTCATTTTTTTTAATAAATATATATATACACACACATATATATATTAACTGATTATTTTCACTAAAAAAAATATAACCTTATTATTAAAACAAGAAAGTATATATATGCACATTCAGATGACCTCTAATAAGCTAATAATATTTTATTGTCTTGATTCTCAAAAAAAAAAGATGACCTCTAAAGAAAGAGTAAAGGATAAAGTACGATACCATATACAACACACAGTGGTATGACAATTCTAAAAAATGTTCTTAGAGTATTGGGTAATAATCCATTTAAAGAAAATTTTTATGGGAAAAAAAATGCAATTAATATTTTGACAAATTTTTTCATTTCTCATAAATTAAAAGTGGTGTTAAAACTTTCCTAAAATGGATTGTTAACAAATACTTTAAAAGCACTCGTTAGCATAAACCTTCTAAAAATTAGGAAACAATATAATGTGGATAAAAAAAAAAATTATTGTATTAGCATATAGCTTCAAATATATTATTTTTATTTTTATTTTAAAATAAATGATGACTATCAAATTTTAAAATATATATATATTGAATTAAAGGGACTTTCAAATAAATTAAAAAAAATCTATATTTATTTTTTCGTTACTTTGCTTTGTAGGATATAAGGTTCCATTTTAGAGTTTCATTTTGTGTCTTTTTTCTTTTTGAATTAGGTAGGAAGTCACTAGGAACCTCATGCAATGATTGATTTAGCTGAAATGCGGGCCATCAATTACAGGCCGTATATTTTGGAAGCAACGGGCTCATAAGAGTAAAATACATTTTTTGGCCCCTCAAATATGAATAATGTGTTCAATTTCGAATTTTCAATCCCTTAATTTTAAAAAATAAAATTTCTAATTCTATCTCTTAGAATTTCAGAAAAAGAACAATTTCGCCACTTCCTTTACTTTTCATCTATTTCTTACTCGCATTTTTGGCTCCTTAAAATATACGTTTGATCTAAATTTGGTAGTTTAAATATAGTTTTGGTTAGATTTTGATCACTTAAAAATGAAGTGTCTCAACATTTTATGAATGATTAACGTGTAACATTTAAAAATTTGAGGGATTAAAATAAAATATTCTCCATATTTAAAGAACCAAAACCAAAAATGAAATATGCAGTATATCTCCAAAGGCTGCTGTTCAAATCACATGTCAAATAGGAAGCATCCTGTTCACGTGAAATCACATGTCAAATAGGATAATACAAGATACACGAAATTATGAATCTGATCTCCTTACATCTCAGAAACATGACACACACAAAAAATACTAAAAAAATGGTGTAATATAAAATATTTTGGGAGTACAATAATACTGTATTCCTTTCTCTCATATAATATTATGTTCTAATAATTAAATTCTTGATAAACTTCGCTATTTATGTAAGATGAATGAATACGACATTATTGCATTATTATAAGAATATCTAATATTTTTTTCTTAAAAATATATTTGATTCTCACGTTTCTAGATTGTTCAGAACCTTGGATCGGTAAAATTCAATATATATACATATCTAAACTCGTCAAATTAAATTTAAAAATAAAGTTGTTCTAACAAATACCACTTCTCAGCTTCAATCCATACAAAGCAATGAAGCACTTACCTCATTTTTTTTAATAAATATATATATACACACACATATATATATTAACTGATTATTTTCACTAGAAAAAATATAACCTTATTATTAAAACAAGAAAGTATATATATGCACATTCAGATGACCTCTAAAGAAAGAGTAAAGGATAAAGTACGATACCATATACAACACAGTGGTATGACAATTCTAAAAAATGCTCTTAGAGTATTGGGTAATAATCTATTTAAAGAAAATTTTTATGGGAAAAGAAAAAAATGCAATTAATATTTTGACAAATTTTTTCATTTCTCATAAATTAAAAGTGGTGTTAAAACTTTCCTAAAATAGATTGTTAACAAATACTTTAAAAGCACTCACTAGCATAAACCTTCTAAAAATTAGGAAACGATATAATGTGGATAAAATAAAAAAATTATTGTATTAGCATATAGCTTCAAATATATTATTTTTATTTTTATTTTAAAATAAATGATGACTATCAAATTTTAAAAAATATATATATATATTGAATTAAAGGGACTTTCAAATAAATTAAAAAAAATCTATATTTATTTTTTCGTTCAAAGGACAAAAGACACGCATGTGAGGGTGTTCGCAGAGGTGTCCATGTTTGACACAGACACCCCCCAAAAATTTTATTGAGGCTGTACTTCTGAGCATCCCCAGCCGACAGAATAGTCAAATTTTTTTTCTCTACGCAAAACAACAAATTCTAGCCGTAAAATTTTTATTTATTCTAATTTGAATTTAGAATTGAAATTATATTTTTAATCACCCATAATAAGTCATAACATCTTATCACTTAATATTTATTGTGATAATATTGTAGATATAATATTTCTCAAATTTTGGAGAACTGTATCTTAAAAAGCAATATTATATATACAAAATTTCAGAATAATTTTCACAATAATTAAGTTAATAATTTTTTACTGATTTTTACTTAAATCTACCATTAATATCATTTATTTTTACCTATTACTAACAATTTGTTATTTTTTTGTCATTTTTTTAAAAAATCTGGTCTGTAGACTTTCACCGTCTTAAAATAAACTTCAATATATTAATTATCAAACATTCATTTTTTCTAATTGCTACAACCACTATAGATGAGTTATATGTTTTTATTCAAATAAAATATTCACCGCTCTCTTTACATTCTCTCCCCCAATTTTCTTTAAAGAATAAATAAATGATAAAAAAAATGTATTAGAAAAAAGTTTGGGTAACGTGCTCAAACCTACTATATGGCAATTGAGGAAACCATCCATATTTATTTTTAATTATATGATTTTTGTAATGAAATTATGTGACTTGTTTAAATTATGCACATAAATAAACTAATAATTTACCATGTAATTAGTTGGAAAATATAGTTTCAAATAAGTTTAGAGCTAAACTTTGTCCATATTATAATAAAAACATGATGAAGACTTAAAAAAGTTTGTTGGAGATTGATTTGAAAAAAGTGATTGAGTAAAATAGAAAAATTGATTTATGCTTAAAATTTAGGTGAAACTTGGTAACCAATTGCGATCCAATGTTTTTCACATAAATTTTTATTCTTTTGATTTTTTAACAAGTTTATTTATATTTAGATTTTTAAAACTTCACTTTTTCCAACCACATCCATGTACTCAACAAATAAATTTTCAGTAAAAAATTACATTCAAATGAACTGTTACCTAAATTCAAGAGTCATCATCCAGATTAGAAAAGAAAAATCTCACGAACTACGAAGAAGAAGAAGAAGGAGAAGAGGAAGAAGATTGCAGTCGAAGTATTTAAATATTTATCTCAACTGCTATAAGGTTGTCTAGTAAAGAAAGATTTAATTACAAAATTGGATCATAATACATATCAAAGAAAGAAAGGCTGCAATTTGAAAATGGAAACTCATCTTTCCATATCATGGACTTCAGGAGTCTCCATGATACTCTCCAAAGAAGGCTTCCATCCCTGATCAGCTTTCTCTCTTCCTTTTTCAATTTCCCTGAAAACATCTTCCAAACTCTTTCCTTCTTTGTCTTTCAGCTGAAGCATCAGCCACTCTAGCTCCTCCTTTGTTAGTACAATCTTAACCCTTATGCCACTTTTCCCAAAACTACTTTCCTGCACAAAAGGAAATGCTCTTTCTCTTTGATCACCTTGCTGCTGCTGCTGCTGCTGCTGCTGCTGTAGCATTTCCTTTGCTTGCTGCCATGTGTTGCATGTCTCCATGCAATTTCCCATGATTTTGGATCACCTAGAACTCGCTTTTCTCTTGGGAAAATATGATCCTTCAGTGGATCTAATTGGTCCCGGAAAATAAAATTAGAAAAACTTTTTTTTTCAAGGTTTCAACTATAGTGCATGTGAGGTGTGGGACTTGGGAGTGAAGAGAAAGCAACGAATTTATAGAGCTAAAGACGTACGAATAATAAGAAAAGTTAAAGAGTACCAAAGGTGTTTTATTCATCAAGATTGATTCTTCCACTTGCTAAGTGACAAAATTTGTACCTCATAACACTGTTACAATAAGTTTACACATAAATTTTTTATAAACTAAGGTAATTAATGTCGAGCGAGTCAACTCTTATAACTGATTGATATTTTGCAGTATTTACAATAAAAACATTAGAATACAAATTCCCAACTATTGATGTATATGTTTCTCAAAAAAAAAAAAAAAAAAAAAACTATTGATGTATACACACCCAAAAAAAAAATGTTTATTTATAATGTTTTTAAGTGTCTTTAATCACATTTAGTTTACGTTAAATTGTAATTTTTTTAATAGTATTTTTTTTTTTTGAGAAAGTTTTTAATAGTAAAATGACTAGTAATTTTAGTTTTTTTTAAAAAAATTATTTATGAAGATTGATTCTTCCACTTAGCAAGTGACAAAACTTGTCACCCATAATTGTATGATAGGGCCCGTGTACACCTTTTAAAGATAATTGTAAACCACGAAGAAGAAACCAACCGTGTCATGTCACTCATATGCCCCTCTGTAAATTGTATCAATTGCATTTCAAAATGGAAATATATATCAGTTGGTACCATTAAACTATTACTCCGTGATATCTGCAAGACTGCAATGATATAAATAAAATTTGGCCTATTCTTATATGATTTTTTTATATATAGAAAAGTATTTTATGTGAATTAGACGCAATCACATGTAGACATGAACACGTGTCTGCATCTAACGTTATCATATTTGCACAAAAAGACAATATCCAAATTCAATAAAAAAATATTTTATATCTAACCATATCATAATTTTTTTTTTTTTATTAATTTAGTCCAGAAAAGAACAAAGTTTATTCTTAGATTTAAGAGCAAAAATCAAAACGCGGATTAAACTATACCTGGCATCCAATAGCGAGGCTAGTGAAGTTGACAATTAACCATTCTCTTTGTTTATTTATGAGTTGGCATAATTAATGACTTTACTTACCAAGAAGAAAATTGCTTAATGACTTTTCAAGTAATGAAATTAAAATTTAATTAAAACCTGCCATTTGATTTTTTTTTTTTTTTCTGAGCAACAGACATGTGGCGATCCACAGCAGCTTTTATTCCCATTGTACTAACTTAGCAAATTCTTGGAAGAAAAGAAATCATCATTAGATGTTTTTTTTTTTTTTTTCCTTTTTCTTTTTTGAGAAGACATTAGACATGGAAATTTGATGTGCATTATTTCCGGTATCAAATTTAACCCATTCTAAATTAATATACTGTAAGGACCAAATTTGAGTTCTTAGTCTAAAAGGTAGATAAATTTAGGTTCAAAATATTCAAAACAATGAATTTATAGAGAGTGGGTTAGAAAAATTGGGTTAAAATGAGTTGGATAAAAAATAGGGTGGATTCGAATGGCAAGAAAAAAAAATGGACAAGTTTTAACTACAGAAAATAGTCCGAGGCAAGGTCTGAGGACATCAGTTTTTGGTTGTTACAATGTTTTTCTCTTGATTTCTCAATCTCTTTCACCATGGAAGGTCTCTTCCATTATATAGTTCCTTTAGACAATCTTGGCCCTCCACTTATTGATTATCCAAGCTACTACTTGAGTGTTTGTCCCATCGAACACCCTCTTAGGCCTTCTGTGCATTGGGGCAGCCAATGTAGCACTGTTTAGGGGTCTTCTTCACATTAATGCAGCTAGGAAGTTAGCCGCAAAGCATTTAATACAATGGTAGCAGCCTTTTACTTAGATATTTTAGAACTTCATTCTATCCTAAGCTTCTACATACTTATCTGTGCCAATAGAACTCCCTGGAACGTTCCCTAGATGGCAGACCACCTATTCGGACTTCAGCTTTAGCTAGCCAAGAAGACATTCGTCATTGGCCTACATATGGACTCCTTTGATGATGTTTACTCCTCAGGTGACCTCTAATACTTGGCTTGGGCTTTAGGCCCAATAGATAGATAATAGCTCCTGGCCCAATACCCCTCCATATACCATTCTATATTCTTTTAAATATTTTTAAAAAAATTATACTATTATTTTTTAGATACCGTTAATAGAGTGTCTTTAGAGAATTTGGCATTTATTAATTAACTATTTTAGAAAAAATTTAATACTATTTCTATGAAAAATATAAAAACTCATCTAAAAAATAAATTAGATTTTTGTGTCTCTGTAAAACAATTATAAAAAATTTCTTGAAGTCCCTTAATTTTTTCCCTTATTTTCCTATGCTAATCTCTTTTTTTAAGAAGCAGAATTCTTTTTTCTTTAGCTGATGAGCTGGGAGCCTTGGATACTGAAATCGAAGTTTCGAGTTCTTTGGATTAGATCCCATTCCCACACATAGTCACGGGACAACAAACTATAAAGCAGAGTTTCCACATTCGCCGCCTCCCCACCAAGATATTAAAAACTAGGTTCACAGTTTTGTTGCAAAAATAAATGCACTTTCCACACCTTGCACACTAAATTAAGGAATTGAAAACGAGGTATAATAACTACAAAAATTCTAACACCACAAACTCAGCTACAACTATCCACGTAATTGTAAGTAGTGAAAAAAAAGTGAAAAAAAAAAGTGTCTGGTTTATGTGAAAATAATAAGTAACTAGTCCAATCACAATCTACCACATAAAATAATTATAATTTTGTTTATGATACTCTATAATTACTCTAATAATTATACTGATATATATGAAATTTAAATTTAAAATATACATGTAATAAATTAATATTTTCCATTTGGCCTGTCTTCAAATTTTATAATCTTTTGTTATAAATTTGGATTCCATTGTTGTAAACTATGGAAAACATTTTAAATCATTACTTTCAAAAGATTTTTACAAATAAAGGTAACAAATATTTTATTCAAATAAAAGTTTGATTCAATTTTTTATTTTTAACTTAAGTTAAAGTTATATTTAAGATAAAAAAGAATACTTATGTTTAGTTCTTTAATTTATTGGAAAAGTCCCCTGATTATAGAATATATATACATTGGAAGTTTTTCCCAGGAAGCGGATCGACCACATTTTCCATGAAACTAATCGTTGTGTGGTTGTTGCACTTGCAGTTGCAAAACTTGAAACTATTCTTCCATGTATTTATATTAATTTTAACAACCCACCGCCTATGATGAAACCCTGCTGGCCCTTGATATGGAGAGACTTTGGTAAGAGACTTATTTCTTCTCAATGCACTATTCTTTTTTCCGTATGCAAACTACAAGTGCTATCACGTGGCATTTCTTAAAGAGATTCACTATCTCCTACTTCTATATTTTACAATTTCAAGTTGCCTAATGGTCTTCTCCTTCAGCACTTTATCTTAAAATAGTATAACCTTACTTGGACCAGTTTCAAATGTGACATAATTTACGTAGACTATCTCCATGTTATCTACTTAAGATTCTTTGTTTTTCACTTGGAATGCTATTATCATAATCATGTTTTACTCATGAAAATGTGAATGCATTCATATCTCCCTTTTAACTGGCCTTTCATTTTGACTGGTGATAGATAGAAAATCGAAAGCAACCCAAGCAAAAGCAGAACAAGCTTTAATTTACATTTTTGCAATACCGAATGACTGAATATTATTACTCTCTCTCTCTCTCTCTCTCTCTCTCTCTCTTCAATATCTATAGTTAATTTGACGAATCTCTTTGACTGGGTCGTTTTTGTAGAATCAATATTACATATTGATATTATAGTATTTTATTATCACTGTATATCATGCAAAGCTACATGTTAAAACATAATGATTTAATGGCATTGCTGGATTTTCCGTGAGTGAGAATTCAGATTCAACTTCTCCACTTGCTTGTTTTAAGTGAAAAATATCATGCAAAAGACAAAACTACATTAGTTATTGACTTTAGTGATTTGTAATTTTAGTGTTGCCAATTTACGTAACAATTCGTTGGTAATAGCGCATTTTATTAGATCAATTTGCTTATTGGGTGCGGAGCATATCTAAGAGTAAAAAGTGATAGATTTAATGAAGGATCTTAATTTCCACACTTTGCCACTGATTTTCAACATAAAGAAAACTAAAGAATAATAAGTTTGCTACTTGGAAATTCGATCTGACTTCTGACTTCTGAGTACTCTGTTTTTAACGTATTATGCCTATTTAGTATTTATGATACTGAATCATGATTCATGAGAAGGGTAATTAAGATTAATTTAATTCAGGACTTTGTTTATACTGGATGTTCAAAACAAAGAGGGTCTTTTTAAGTTTTAATAATGTATTTATATTTTCTTACAAGACTATTAGAATATGTACATCACTGATACGAAAAATCTTTGAAAATTGAATTTTGGACCAATGTTTCTCTAGCACTATGATTCCTGTTTGTTTGTGTCTTTGAGGAAGCGTTAGGGATATTAAAATTTATATATTGATATGCCAATTTTTAAAATAATATTAAAAATAAAATAATAATTACAAAATTTATTTATATATTATTAATGTGATACCAATCAAATTTATTGTCCGGTCAATAAATAAACTATGACCAAATTCCCCCTATGCAAAGGTATCTCCTTATGATAGTTAAGAGTAATAAGTATAAATCAGGTACAACAAGTCATATAAAAAAATAAAAATATCATATTTACCACTAATTTACTAAGCTTATTTCTTATAAAAAAAAATACAAAGCTTTTTATAATAAAATAGATAATAATTTTAAATTTTCCTTAACATTGTCCTTTTTTTTTTTTCTTTTTTTGTAAAACATCGGTGGATAGAAGAGCGGTGAATACAATAATGTTCTATAACATTGT
This sequence comes from Quercus suber, assembly GCF_002906115.3. Lineage (NCBI taxonomy): Eukaryota > Viridiplantae > Streptophyta > Magnoliopsida > Fagales > Fagaceae > Quercus > Quercus suber. Next base: position 643,460 of record NW_027069601.1, on the reverse strand, counting down.
CCTTTTTTTTTTTTCTTTTTTTGTAAAACATCGGTGGATAGAAGAGCGGTGAATACAATAATGTTCTTCTTTCTTCTTTTTGTTTTGAAAAACCAGCTTTGTTCTTAACTTCTTATGTTCTTCTCAAAAAAAAAAAAATGTAAAAGCATTGTTCTAATGTCATATCAATATCATCTTGGTTCTAAAGAAATCATTATTGTACTCACCGCTCCTCTAGCTATCGACCGAGGTTTAAAGCATTTATGACAACCTTTCCTTGCCCATGTTCAATAGTCCCACACCTGCCCCCGACGTGGTCAACATATTACATCTTACAGGTGTGAACATTAAGATATACCTTTACATATTTCTCAAGGTTAGACATAGATAGAACTAGTAAAACCGTTGTTTTTGACATGTCTTGCATGTCGATCAAGCTAACAACTTTTTTTTTTCTTTCTCTCTCAACTAAGGATTCAAAATTTCTTGTTATTTAATTTTTAATTTAGGATTTCTCATATTATCTTCAGATTCATTTACACTTAAACTTCATCATATGATTGTTGAATGATGATCCTTTTTTATTTTATTTTTTGTTCCCACGTCTTTTGCTTTGTGAATGTTACACTAACATGGACTATCATATGTCATTATTCGATGTGTCATAGCCAATTTAAAGCACCCATTTTATTCTCTAGAGTAAGACGAGATTAAGAGAAGTCAGAAGGTTTCCATTGATGTAATCATGACGATGAATGACGCTTAATTTACAGAAAAAAATAATAATAATTCAACAAAAACGAAATTGTATGATAGTATGAGAGTGACAGACATTCATTCATTCTTTTTTCTTTTTCTATTTTTTTCTTCTTTCTTCTTCTAAGCGACAGAAAAATTCAATTAAATACTCAGTTAGCAATTATTATGATTAAATTAGTATTTTTTTTGTCTCAAAGATCCGTAGAACGAGAATGTTAAGTCGACAATCTCCCAAGTTTAGGTAGGAAAATTGACTAGTTTTTTAGATTTTCAAACTCAAAACAGTTGGAACACATGCATACAGTCTTTTTCAATTGGATTGGAGCAAAAACCTACCTTTTTTGTCCCCACTCGTTAAAGAGCGTTAAAAGATATTTGAAAAGATTGCATTTCACATTGGAAATAGTCTGAGTCAATTAGATAAATCTGAACCTTTGATTTTAACAACAATTCTAAGACTACGTAAAAAAAATCACTACTGTTGTTATTATTGTCTATGTGGGGATGATAAATTCATATAAAAGTGACATGTAAACTAGTTAGTCCACCATATAAGATAGTATTATAATAAAAGTTGTGACTTTTTATATGGTACTAGAATTACTCGCTTATGATTCAAAAAAAAAAAAAAAAAAAAAAAGAAGGATTACTCGCTTAGATTTTTTAGTGTCCCACAACAATCTCAATCTAAAATTATTAACTAGTAACAAATAACGGTGGTCATATCAATAGAAACGCATTTAGGATCTCCCAATCATGCATAATATCAATATCCAACTGGTAATTTAGTCGCAGCTAATAATCTTGCTCAAGATCTTAGCCATACAACTGATGCAAGGTTGTTAGACAACCAATCTTCATTAGCTCGCTCATTTCTTCACATTTTATTCAGTCATTTTACATCACATGTTTCCACAGCAACACAGTAACCCTACAAGAACAAACTGACGCCAACTGGCCCTACTAACAGTTTACTTGGATGCTTACTAATGGCCAATGGATCTAGCAATGAAGAATTATTGTATCTAAGTCTAATAATAATGCATAAAATATCAATGAATGATGCAGATTAACTGCTTGTCGTTTGAGAGAGAGAGAGAAAAAAGATCCCTAATTCAAAGGGATCTAAGAATCCCCCACACACACTACTTCCACCTCCCCCACCAATATTTTGACTAATATTGACATATACCAAATTTTCCTTAATGATTCTATCGAGCTCTTAGTTACATACATACATTACTTTCGGCAAATTTTTTATCTCCATTCTACAACTATATATCCATTTGATTCAACATGTTGATTCTCTTAGCGATTTAATCTTAAGATTTATAACTCAAAATATTAGTCTAGTAATTTTTAAGACCTTATGAAAACCATGAGATGCTGAGATTTAAACAACTAGTCAACATCTTGAAACCATCCCAAGAAATTCTTTCCTATAATTATTTAGCTTGCGTAAAACGAAGTACTTCATAGTTCATACACTCAAAAATAATCAAGTGCTAAAAAAGCAATGGACACTGATATAAACCCCTAAAATATAATCAATAATTGACGTATTGAAGGCAACAGGGATAGAACAAACATGTACAAATGGCCACGTGTTAACCATATCCCATTTTATACGAGAGCACCAAACAGAAACCTTACCCATTGTGCAGAATCGTTTTGCAATAATGTAGAATTTTCTTTTCTATTGGAAAATATAGTAGATCTGGCTTGACCAATAGTCTTTTAAGAGTAACATCCATGATGGAGACAGGCACAAAATGATAAGACGTATTATTTTAGACTTATGACGAGGTATACCACAATCTATTCCTAAACCTTGTATAACTGAGCCCACATTATCTCACGCTCCACTTGCACACCCAACTGAAAAATCTGAACAGGCTCTATGATATCAATGTTTTCCCAATCCTCACTGGTCCAGAAGTACTAGCAAAGTAGCAAGACTCCTGACTTCTGTAATATCCAGATGAACACGACAACATTCAAATCAGATGGGAAACATCACAAGTAATTACTTGAAAATGAAGAACCAGGTTTGCATTTAAGGGCAGTAGAAAACTATATATTCCATGTGGCACATTGGGCTCAACCAAGTGCCCCTAAACATACTTCAATGTGAATTTCGATTTCCACACCTAATATGGACCCATCAATACAACTAGACAAGAAATGCTAACCCCAAACCAAAGTTAAGGGAAAGACTTTTGTGGCAAGGAATTATACCTTCCCTACAATTCGTTGAATCTTCCAAAATATTTCACCGAAACAAGAGAGATACACAGATGAGAACTGAAGAAAAACATTTAGAGCAATACATTGCAATAAAAATTTATAGAATACTCCAGAAAATACCATAAAGTGTACTTACTCATTTCACATAAATGATTAGTTCCACTGAATTTACTAAGCAAAACCCACTATCACGTGAGAAAGAGTAGACATTTATTGTGCTCCCGAGTATTAAATAATTACCCCTTTTCCCACACAGGAAACACATGCATGTAGTTAAGTTTTGTATATTTCTTTCTTCTGCCAGTAGCCAGTGACCAAAGATCGGACCTTGCATTCATATAAATTGCAGCACATCATGCAGGATCCAATTGTCTTCAGAATATTTGCACTAGGATCATCTTATAAGAAAAGCCCCGATTAAGATTACAGTGCATAAACACATAATTCTACAAAGCAAACTGGTTCATGCCAGCACCAGCATTCTAATTTAGAACAACCTAAAACCATGTCATGCATGCCAGCATTCTAATTTAGAACAGCTCCATAGTCAACTAGGAAATTTTCAGTTTACACATGCATGTCACTAAGGTTAAGACTCAACAAAATATTCACTCTACACGCCGGCGCTTCTTTGCAAGATTATCAAAGACCTGGTGGACATCATCAGCTGTGATTGGCTTTGATGAATCAAAGGACTCCTGAAACAGGGAAAAGAAGAAAGGAAAATGCATATAAACGTTTATGTGAGTATGGTACACTAAAAAATGTAACAAAGAAAAAACCAGCCAAACCCTTGCTTTCTCCCTTCTGCTTTATAAAACCAGTAAATGAGTCATTATGAAGGCAAACAAAAACATACCAGGAAAGTACGAATTTCATCCTTCATATCTGCAATGCCACTTAAAATCTCCATTTTCTCTACATGACCAAGTTTATTGAATAAACTTAGCTCAGCACCCTCCTGTTGCTGCAACTTTTCTTTCCTCTTCTGTGTTGCCATTTGCTCATACTCTGCAATTGAGTCCTCCTTGTCAAGCAGAAACGCAATATGCTTCTGATTGTAAAGAACTATACATTTTTCACATCTGCAGAGTACATCCCGCCAATTTTTGGAAAGAAACAGTGGTTTACTGTCTAAAGCAGGAGAATCAACCCCCAAGTTAACTCCAAGAACACAAGTAGATGTATGTGAGCTGGCATCTTTTACGCAAGGATCTGAAACCACAGTCTTCTGAGAACTTTCTGCAACAAACAAACTGTTCCCATCAGAGACATTAGCTCCATCAGAGACATTAGCTTGATCCATTTTAGGATTATTATGAGCATTGACATCATTATCTAGTTTTCCAGATCCACCAGCTGAAGATGTATCTTCCACCACATTCTTATCCTTATTAGTATCTACAGTAGCATCACCCTGCCTCCCTGCTGCCCAAATGGATTGAGGATACAGTCCCAGAAAAGAAAAGCTGGCTGAGCAGGCCTTACATATAAAATCTTCATACAGAGGTTCTCCTTCATCATCTCTTGGAACCTGTGGTATGGCAGAAAGATGGGTGAAGCACCAAACACCTAAACAATGACAATTGGAGGAAATGAAAAAAATGCTACCACAAAATTAGAGAAGCACCTAGATGATGTTTGAGCTTCTTTTTTTTTTTTGGGGGGTATTTCTAAAACTAGATTCTTAGGACCTAACGAACACTACAACAACAACAACCAAGCCTTAATCCCAAATTTTTTTAGGTCAACTATGGATCTTTAACAGATTAGTTAGGCTCAGTGCCTCAGCCACAAGTATTCTTTTCTGCGATTCTATTTTATCCAAATTCATACTCTCTTTCACTTCATTAATTGATATGTTTTTTTTTTTTACTACTTCAACTAATATTACTTTCACTCTTCCTCCTTATTTTTTTGGTTCCCTCAGCTTCAATTGACTCAGTCTCTTGCTAGTAAATTAATCACTCTGCTCTAAACATGACCAAACTATCTAAAGCAACTCTCCCCCATTTTTTTCACCAATAGGGGCAACACCTACCTTTAAGCNGGGGGGGGGGGGCACAGGGGAAGATGTGGGGGCCTTCAGGAGAAGGGGAGCACAAGTTCTGAGCTGTAGCTTCTCTTTAAAATGTAAAAGACAGACTCAAAGAGTGGTTCAGAAAGAGAAGTCAAGAATAGACATCTTTTAACAAAAATTTAACTAAAATGGGAAAAGAAGTTGAATGGCGTTGAACTAAGCGGACACAATAATGAACAGTATGCAGATACCTCAACCACAATGCAAGAGAAATTAAAATTAAACTCTTTTTACATTGTTAGTTTCAGTTTCAGCAAACAAGTGCATATGAAATGAAGTGTTCAACATGGAACAGAATTGCAGATGGTAAGTAGCACAAACATAAGACAAATTCATGGTCTCAGGTAAAACTACACACAACAAGGCAAGAGCCTCCAAGTTTGAGAACAAGGCATAGCCTATGCATTAATGTCAGACACATTCCAAGTCAAGACATGCAACTATAGTAGATACTCAGTAATTTAAACCAAAAGGACAGTATTCTGCAGGGTCGATGTATGCTAGAATACAACATCAATATACTAAAAAATATTTCCTTTTATCAGTGTTAAGTTTAATTGATGAACATCTCTTTTTCCAGTATAATAGGGTGGGTGAGGGCAATACCAAAGGGACATCTACTGGCAGATTAACCCCAGTAACATCATTGTTCAACAAAATTACCACAATGATAGATGGCAAGCCCCAAAAACATGGATTGGCTCAGTTGTTTCCTAGTAAGGACAAGCAAACAGATGTGTATATAACAGGACAATGAAGTGACTCATCAATTTTTCTAACCCTACCATCGATGTTATTTAATTATGTACATGTAAGAATTGGCTATTCAATTTAACAGCAAGAATCAGAAGGCCTTGCATCATTTGAACGCAGCTATCAGAATCTTGCCATGACCAATTGTTTGCAAAACCATAATATGATTTGCATAAAGTTAGAAGAACATAAAACAAAGACAGAAAGAATTGAGAGCCATAGTGAAAGCACAAGCTAGCAACCTCGCCAGAAGGCTCAAGACCAAGATGCTCCTCATGAAACCAGTCCTCACATATACAGCACTGTATCATCTCTACTTGTTCTTCCACATCAGGATCAGGATAGGGGCGACTGCATGTGCAATATGAACCTTTGAAATTATGATTATACGAATTCTCAGCATTCTCTATGTCTTTGTTTGGGAAAATCTTGCAGAAGAACTCCCCAAATTTTGAATTTCCACAGTCGCACCTAAAGTTTCTCTTGGTCCACAGCTCTACAATCTTGTTACAGTAGAACATCAAAAGGCACCATTAGACAAGGTTAGTATCCTTCAAGAAAAAAAATTACAGGATTAAGAAGTAAAATATACTCGGTTTACATGATGTCCTAGCATAAAAGATATCATTTCCATGATCCATCCAACTATCTGATAGCATATTAATTTTGAAATCCATCCAGGCCACCAACTTAACCCAAAAAGACCATAATTCATCAAGAACAGGGAGAAGGGAAAACAATAACTCATTCTCAAGACCATATTCAAAGGATCCAAAACCAAAAAAAAGAAAACAAAAAAAACAAAAAAAAAAAAAACAAAAACAAAAAAAAAATGGTTGTTTGATATGTAAGTTGGACAAAATTAATAGCATTGTTTAGTTATCTAATTAACTATTACTGAAGTGACAAAATCCAATCCAAACATGACTAAATGGATAGGATTTAAGAACACCACAATAGAGTTACCCTAAAACTCTAGAAGATCTTAATCCATAAGAACATAATAGAACAAACATACATAAAGAAAAGACACAACCATGACCCTTTTCTTTTGCTGAGGCCAATTAAGACCATGCAGTGACCATCTCCCCCCCCCCCCCCCCAACGGCACCACCAAAAGAAAAACTCATGAAACTTGATCCCATCAAAACCAACTCACATCTTAGAAACATGACTCTTCAAAAGAATCAAAAAGAAATAAATAACAAAAAAAAAAAAAAAAAGGATCCCTCTACCCTCATGTACTGAACATCTAATTTTGCTTTGCCATTATAGTGATGCACTCTCATTCACAATAAAAATCATTAGTAAAATTCATAAATAAAAATAAAAATAAAGAAGTTGTCATTAAACAATGTATAGCTACTAGTTATGTACTTAACATTAGTCATAATAAAATCCTCTACTCTTAAGAGTACTGAAGAATACCTCATGGCCATCATGGCAAGACAAGGAGCAAGCTGTGCAAACTCCAGCATTTCCATCTGGGGTACAAGTCAGGCATGAAAAAATTGCCTGCCTCTTCATATAACCATTAGTATAAGTACATTCCTTGCCCTCATCACCCCCCAAAACTAGGTCAGCTTCCTATAAGTCAATAAATAATGAAATAAAAAACACCCATTAATTTAATCCCTACAAAATGTACAGGTACAATATATTAATGACATCAATCAAAAGCCAGCGCTCCTTTACAATAAAACAGAAGAGTGTAGTTAGGACAGATGGTAGGAGATGAGATAATGACGTGGCTAAATTAGATGAACTTCACTATCCCAGCGTGAAGGGCTTTGAGGCCCAGTATTCATTTTAGTGTTTCCTTAATGAACTAGAATGAGTTAAACATGAGGACAGAACTGATAAGAAACTAGATGTACTTCGCTGGGCCAGATTATATATATGCTTTGAAAACATTATATCTGAAGGTATCAGAGCAATCAAATCCAAAAACCGAAAAGGATATAGAAGAAAAAAAATATGAGCTAAAGTGAACAATGAAACCCTCATGGAGAATGGTAAGCTATTATTGCATTTTACATTCAAGTGGTTTAAAGGGCCTACATTAATGCATTTTGTCAACCTCTGAGCTTGCAAGTAGACACTGTCAGAAGAAGCCACCAAATAAGTAACAGTCTATTTTTGAATAATGATGAAGCAAAATGGTTAAGCAATTAATAAATTGGAGTAAGAAGGCAAGGATATTGTTTGGTTAATTTTCCAAGTACTTCTATTTCTTCCAAAAACAGAATTTACCTTCTCTTCCGCCAGGATGCAAAATAGTTAATCTACTTATTTCCAAACAGGAACTAAATTAGCCACCAGGAATTGATTATTTAAACAAAAAGGAACCATGTGATTGCTATTAAATTTGCAACCATCATAATTTCAATTAACCACATAATTTCAGAGACTTTCTTATTAACACACAAGAACACAAATTTTAGCAGTAGGACCTAGGAGTAAGGTACTTCTTTAAAATGCTAACAAAACAATACCTAATAATTTCAATTAGGCTGTAGTCAGTTGGTAGGAGTCTAAGGAGAAAATTTTAAATTTGTGGGGGTTACCAAAATTGTGGGTGTTTGGTACTTCGGTTTGCTAATATTGGCAGTTTGAAAATCTTGGGATATCTTAATTCCCACAATTTATTGGATTCCAAAGGAACATATCACCTGTAATTCGGTAATACACAATCCCTACAATGTGTCTTCCTTGGTCCAACCAAAATTAGCCACCTCAATTCAAAAATTATGTCACATCCACCTCAGCCCAAGGTGTTCAAAGGCAAAAGGCAACCTTAACACTCCAAAGCCTTGTATCACTCGAGGCATGAGGAAACAAAAAGAAACTAGCCTGATAAAAGGGAGGCGCCAAATCTAAATATAGTTATTATACATATTGAACTTAAATCAATATGTATATAATGTATTGAAACATTATAATCAAGTGTTTTTGACGTGTTGCATAAAGAATTTAGGTCTATTACTTGATTTCAGAATCGGCTTAACATGGTTTAGGATCTATCCATTATTCAAACAAATGGTTTTACAAAAAGCTTTTATAAATTAATTAATCAAACAATAAGTTTTACAACAAGCTTTTGTAAGTTAATTATTCCAACAATACATTTTACATCAAGCTTCTATAAATTAATAATCTAACAATAGGTTCTACAACTTCTATAATCTATGTTGATGAGGCATTTTGAGGGAGAGTGGCAAAGTTGGAATGTTAGATCATTCAGGCCTTTAGGGCCTATTTGGTTAGGGTGTTTTAACAACAGTTTTTAGTGTTTAAACACTAAAAACTATGGGCCCAAAAAAAAACAACGCGTTTGGTAAGGGTGTTTTTTATTAGAGTGTTTTGAGTTACGTTGCTCAAACACTAAATTTAGAAAACTCCTCTTACCAGTTTTCAGTTTTCAAACAATGTTGCTCAATGACACTTTTGTAAATATTTCAAAAACTATAGGTCTTACTAATTAGACTACATGTCATCACTTTTTAAAAAACACACACACACACACACAACAACACAATTATGTTTTTTCACTTTTGAAAAGACTTCATTAGAAATATAGTACCAAACACATTTTTTGCATTATAAGTACTTTAAATATGTGTTTTACAATACTTTTTAAACCACAGTTTTCACATCATTTTGAACAACAATACTCAAAACACCTCTACCATAATGATTGGGATTTGGATATGGTGGTGGCTTCTTTTCTCCATCTTCTAGGCTCATATATTCTTCTGAGAAAGGATGGTGTTCAGGTGAGGTAGAGGTCAAAGAAGAGTGGGGAGTTTGATATTTGTTCTTTCCACAATGCCTAGAGGGGTTACACTTCTATTTCATTCCTCTGGAAAGAAATTTGGGGTGTGAAGGCCCCTCAAAGGGTATCTTTTTTTTTGTTTGGACAGTAGTTTGGGAGAAGATCCTTGTGAGAAACTTATGAAGAGAGTCTATTCTTTAGTAAATTGGTGTTGCATGTGTCAGTGTAGTGGGGAGACAACTGAGCATCTTTTGATTCATTGCACAATGGCCTACGAGCTGTGGAGCTTTGTTTTTTGATCCTTCTAGATTCAACGGGTTTTAACAGAAAAAGTGATTGATCTTAAGTTTGTTTGGAGAAACTGAATAGGTAAACACTCTTAAGATATATGGTGATTCCGTTATGTTTAATGTGGACCATATGAAGGTAATGTAATTAGCGTACTTTAGAGAATGTGATGTGTAGAGCATGAGGACTCAGTTATTAACCACTTTTGCTGTTCTCTGTTTGATTGGTCTTATAAATGGGGTTTTACAAATAGTTATTCAATTCCAATGTTTATTGAGTCTGTCTTATTGTACATAATTTATTGTAATTCTTTAGGTTTCTTTGTGTCCATTGTACATGAAGTAGTCTTTTTTTAATAAAATTTATTCTTTCTTATCTAAAACAAACAAAATTCTAAAAATAATTAATCTACCAATAGGTTTTACAGCAAGCTTCTACATAAAATAAATAAATAAACAAAATTAAATTTTAAAAAATAAATAAATAAGTAAATAATACTAAGGCTCTTGCCTTTTGCCTAGTTTAAGGTGCTCACCTTGCTCACCTAGACATTATAGGTATGCAGCTCACTAAAGGCACCTCACCTTAGAGACTAAGGCTCTCACCTTTTGCCTAGTTTAAGGTGGTCGTCTTGCTCACCTAGGGCATTATAGGTAAGCAGCTCACTAAAGGCACCTCACCTTAGAGACTTAGAGACTCTTTAGTGGCACCTTGACTCACCCAAGCACCAAGGCGAGCGCCCGGCTCACCTTTGACTACCACACCTCAACCAAAACTAACAAAACCATTTTTGTATTCATTAATCTCAAACTCACCTATTCTCTCCTCCTCCTCCCATCGGCCCTTCACCTCTACTAATCCATCCTCCAAATTTGACACTCCATGCTCGAGAACCACAACATCATTCAGACCCAACTCATGAAATGGCGCTCGTGAACCCAAAGTCCACAAGTTTTCTTTCTTTACGCCTTCTGCCTTGTCCGCAATGTGTAGTAAGTGTTGTTCTAAGAAGAACGGACACAGATATGGATATAGGTACGGGTACAAAGGAGACACGTCAATTTTTGAAAAAAAAGGACATAGGTACGGCAAGATACATCTATTAAATAATTCTTAAATATATTTTTATTCTTTTTTTATAAGTTTTAAATATATTTTTATTCATATTTCTATATGTCATTAATCATTTATTTTCATATAGTGTTAAAAAAAAATGTATATATATATATATATATCAAACTAAGATTAATAATAGATAATAAAGCAATCCTTTACTATTAAAGGATGTTTGAAAATTAGAATAAAAATCAAGAATAAAGATACTTATTAAATTTTCAAATGCAATATTACCATTCAGAGCAGGAATGCTCTCTTTGTTTTGGGAACGGGTATTAGATTCTTCTTGTGCTTCCTAGGTGTTGTCTAAACCAAGAAAATACAGTGTAAGACTGAAATTGAATAGATGTTGCAATTAAGTTGCAAATGCAAAATGAGCTAGTTTTAGCTTGCATAAGCAACACAATATATCTTTCAAAGTAAAAGACATACATTTGTGGGATTTCTGGATATAAATGGTATTTTATACTAGCTTATTCTTACCAGTGAGGCAATAAATGGTGTGATATTAACGCTTCTTTGATCTCTTTCTGGAAATGATAAGTGAACTCTTGGGCTCATGTCCACCACATGAGCACCAAATAATTTAATTTCACCTCAAGATGTGGTGAACTGTTTAGCTCCCATTTAATGCTTGGCTTATCAATTTCAATCACGCACTGAATTTTCCTCTCAGGATGGACAACACAACCACACATCACGGACAAGGTTGAAGGCATCCACAGAAAAAGCAAACTTGTTTGAGATGACTTGAGGACAAAGAGACAGTTTGGTTATTTTTGGATTAGGAGGACGTGACATGAATTTTTAATTGAATTGGCTAATTTTGGTTGGACCAAGACAGACGTGCAGGAATTTCATATTACCACATTGCATGTGATATGCTCTCAAGATTTGAAGTTCCACCTAGGAATTTTAATTTTTTGCATTGTGCACTTAATTAGAATTTTATAAATCGCATCTTAACATTCCTTATCAAGTATCACATATCATAATGTCCACATGGGTTGTTTTCTCCCCATTCTCCCAAATAAACTTACATTAAAATCTTCGTATTTCTAAAACTAGATTCTTAACAATAGGGGCAACACCTACCTTTAAGCTAGGACCAAATGAACACTTAAGGCCTAATTTCTCAGGAATTCAAACAGACAGGAGTTTAAACTCACGGGAATCTTAAATTCTCAAGAATCAAAAACCTTACCAGCCAAACAGGTCCCTATAAGATTTTCCACGTTTCATATCTTTCATTCTAGAACAACAATTATTCCACTCAAACAAGCATCATTTTATCTTAAATTAGACATCACAATTTCAAAGTAACCCTAAAAAACGTAAAACATAAAATCCAACACCCTAATTGAACAGATTTTCCTCAGATTTCATAGCAACCAACAAGTGCATAAATCATACAGGTTATAAAATAAATATTTTAAAAAAAATAAAATAAAATTTATGAATGGAAAAGAAGCTGACCAGTTCTTGTTCCTCAACACCCTTAAGGTACTCTTGGATAGAAACGGTCTGCTCAGCTTCATCTTCAAGCTCACCAGCCATTTTCTTCACCACGCTATCAACACGTACCTGAAATTCGCTGAAAACACACAAAATCTGAATGTTAGTGAAAGAAATTGTTGAAAAATGGGTGGATTGTGTCTTTTCCCTAGAAAAAAGGAAACCCTAGATTCGAAGAAAGAGGGAAAATATCAGGTTTTGAAGGAAAATACCTAACGTTTGTGGCTGAGAGATTCTATTGCACACACACACAAGAGTTCGATGAGATCGAAGCAGAGGAAATGGGCTTCAGAGAGAGAGAGAGTGAGAGAGAGATTTGTGAAGATTGAAGAGAGAGAAATGAGAGTTTAGGGTTTTATATGTGAGCGAGGACTATAAGGACATTTTCCCGCCATATGTCTTTCCAATTGGATGCGTTTCACAAATCAAATCTGTGATGTGTTCCCTCCAAATGTGAATGTTGTTTCGTTTTGGATGATTATGTTTTACTCATAATGTATAGGATTTTCATTCGTAGTGGAACCATAGTTTCTTCTTTTATTTTATTTTTATTTTTTTAACTTTTTACATTTAGGATTGCATTCTCATAGAAATAAAAATAAATTTTCTTTTTTATACATGATAGAAATTCTACTATAGTTTAATTTAAATGTATATGTGTGTAAAACTTCATCTTAAAGACTTAAAACTCAGTCTTTGCCCTCTACACCCAACAAACACTTAAAGCATTTACAGCAGTGGTGGTATAAAGCAATAATGCTAAATTTTAGCTCCACTTTCATTAAAATGATGCTCCAGCAGTGGAGCTAAAGCAAAAAAATTTAGATGATTCGCTACAGTGCACATCTAAAAATAGATGTGCACTGTAGCTTGGAGCTAAAACTAAAAAATAATTTTTTATTCAACTGATCCACTTGTTCCGATTTTTTTTTTCATTTATCAAAACCGGTCAGTCTTCACTCTCACTGTATTCTCACTCTCTCTCGTTCATCTCTCAACTCTCAAGCCTCCAAGCCTCTCAAGCTCACACACAGACACTCCGGTACAATCACTGCCATCCTCAACTCCGATTCCGTCACCGCCATCCTCAACTCCGGTGCGGTCACCGCCATCGTCAACTCTAGAACGGTAGCCGTCATCGTCAACTCCGGTACAGTACAACCTGCTTTTTTTTTTTTTTTCTTTTTTCATTTTATCAAATCCGGTCTTATGATTCACTCTCTCTCGTTCATTGTCATCTCTCATCTCAAGCCTCTCAAGCTCACTCTCTCAACATCGCCGGCCCGACCATCGTCAATGTCGCCGCCATCGTCAAGTTCAGACCCACGCCGCCGATCTGCCTCAGACGCTCTTCGCTTCTGCCGATCCACTTCAGGTTAGTTGCCTCTGTCTTCTTCATGTGGATGCGTTGGGTTTTTTATTTAGGTACTAACATCCGATCCGCCGATCCTCTTCGCGTTGGGTTTTTTATTTGGGTATTATGATTTGGATCCACTTCATGTGGATTTCTCTGTTGTTCTGGATTCTCTGTTGTCCTGTTCATGTGGATCCACTTTTTATTGTTGTTCTGGATTCTTGATAATTTCGGGGAAACAGATTTGGTGATTGGTGTTTCTACTCTCTGTTGTTATTATTATTTGATTATTGTTATTATTATTTGATTGTTTGGTGTTTCTACTCTCTGTTGTGGATGCTTGAAAACAGAACTACCACCGAATTGCAAATTTGGATGAGATAGCATTGGTGTAGGGATTTTGTTTTAATGTTTCACATTTGATTTGGGCGGACTTTGTTGAATATATTGTTGCACAAAACTAGAAACAGAGCACATATTTCTTGTGGTAATTTTAATGTGAAATTGTTAGTTTGGTTTTGAGATGCTCAAAAATGAATTTGGTATTTTCTTTATCAGTGGGATTAAGTTACATGTCAAATTAAATATTTATGCATAATCATGTTCTATTGGTATAATTTTAAGTATTTTAAGTTTTGATATAAATGTTGGTTTGGGAATTTTCTGTGTGCAGGGAAGTTTGCAATTTTTTTTTTCTAATTTTATGGAGTCGCATAGAAACCTACCATATTTTACGGGTATCATGAATGGGGATATAGAAATTGACTATTGGGTTTTTTATTTGGGTATTATGATTTGGATCCACTTCATGTGGATTTCTCTGTTGTTCTGGATTCTCTGTTGTCCTGTTCATGTGGATCCACTTTTTATTGTTGTTCTGGATTCTTGATAATTTTGGGGAAACAGATTTGGTGATTGGTGTTTCTACTCTCTGTTGTTATTATTATTTGATTATTGTTATTATTATTTGATTGTTTGGTGTTTCTACTCTCTGTTGTGGATGCTTGAAAACAGAACTACCACCGAATTGCAAATTTGGATGAGATAGCATTGGTGTAGGGATTTTGTTTTAATGTTTCATATCTGATTTGGGCGGACTTTGTTGGATATATTGTTGCACAAAACTAGAAACAGAGCACATATTTATTGTGGTAATTTTAATGTGAAATTGTTAGTTTGGTTTTGAGATGCTCAAAAATGAATTTGGTATTTTCTTTATCAGTGGGATTAAGTTACATGTCAAATTAAATATTTATGCATAATCATGTTCTATTGGTATAATTTTAAGTATTTTAAGTTTTGATATAAATGTTGGTTTGGGAATTTTCTGTGTGCAGGGAAGTTTGCAATTTTTTTTTTTCTAATTTTATGGAGTCGCATAGAAACCTACCATATTTTACGGGTATCATGAATGGGGATATAGAAATTGACTCGCAATTTTTGGGAATGGCTCAAAATACTCCTTTGTCAGTTTCTGATTCTCCACCTCCACCTCAACCTCAACCTCAACCTCAAGTTGAAAATGCCTCTTCTGTAAAAGGAAAACGAGGCTCTAACTTTAGTGCAGAGGAAGATAAACTCCTAGTGGCAGCATGGCTCAATACTAGTGTTGATGCCGTAAATAGTAATGAACAAACACAAAATACATTTCGTAAAAAAGTTTGGGAGTATTTCCAGAAGTACAATACATCTGGTACTACACGTACTGTTGTCTCCTTGCTAAGTCGTTGGGGCGCGATTAGTAAAAAGGTAAATAAGTTTGCTGGGTGTATGGCTCAAGTTAATACACTTCATCAAAGTGGTACAACCGAAAAAGTTAAGGTATAAATTATATTGCAATAGTGTTAACATGTCCATTTACCAATAGTTTGAAGATATTAATTATGTTATATTTCTTTTAATTTTTTTAGATTAAAGATGCAAAGGCTTTGTTTATAGAGAAGCATGAGAAAGCCTTTCTTATTGACCATTGTTGGCTCATGTTAAAGGACCAACCAAAGTTTGCCGATCCTAGCAATGCTAAATCAAGATCATCTGTGCCTCTAACTCCAGAGTCAATATTTATTGGCGAAGGGGATTGTGGGTCCGGACTTGGTGACTCTTCTAATTTTGAGAGACCCATTGGTAGGAAGGCGGAAAAGGTCTTCCGAAAGAACAAAGCCACTGGAAAAGATGTAGGGGAATATTTGAATAAGAAATTGAAATTGATTGAGGATGTAACTCGATTGGAAGAGGAGAAAATGTTTATTAAGAAAGAAAAACTTGCGGTTGAGAAGAGTCGGACCTCATCGAACATTTATGGCAATTGCAAGGCGAGTCGTAGGAACTTTCTTTTTTGTATGTTGAGAAGCATGAGTCATAGAAATTTGTGCAAGTGTCTGAGTTTTATTGTAATTTGGTTTGAGTTATGTACGTGAGTAATGTATGGACTACTTTGTTCTTGCTATAATATGTGTTTTATTTTATATGTTTTTTTATAAAGTTCTTGCATTTTATAGTTCACATTGTTCCAAGATTACTTCCGGACAATTGAGACGATAATAGGCTATCATGATGATTGAAAATTTTTTTTAGTAAAAAAAAAAAAATTGTATTAAGTATAATTTGGGGTTAAAAAAATTATTTGTTAACACTAGACGATTATTTGCTATCATGTGGTGGCGGTGGTGGAAGAGTCGATGGCGGCGGCGGTGGCGGTGGCAGTGGTGGAAGAGTCTATGGCAGCGGCGGCGGCGGTAGCGGTGGCGGTGACGGTTACAGGTGGTTGTGATTGTTGTTTATTGTAATAGATATATTATTTTATTGTAATAGATATATTATTTTATTGTGATGTTTATATTATTTTATTGTGATGTTTATATTATTTTATTGTATTGAAAGCTAAAATAGATTCACTGCTGCAGCATGTGTGTAGGTATAATAGATAAAGTAACTTTTGGTGGAGCTAAAAAGCTAAATTTTTAGCTCTACTGCTGTGGATGCTCTTATAAAGTGACCACAAAATTCAAATAAATGATTTTTACTTTTGTTGGGTTATTCTTTTTTTTTTTTTTTAGGGTTGTGTGTTATTATTTGAGTTTGATTGCAAGAGTTTTGTAACTTAACCAATTTTTCTTGGTGTGTTTGTAATTTTTGGTATTTTTGAGCACACCTTATTTAGGAAACCCAAATAATGCTACCTATTTATGTATGATATCAATTATTAAAAAAAAAAAAATTAAAGGGGGTAAATATAACATGGGTAAAATATAAAAAGATATTGTGGGGCCTAAAGAATCTGGCAACCCCGAACCACTTTATACCAAGCCCAAGACTCATGCCGAGAAGGAAGAAATGCTCGAGGACGTAGTGAGAAAGTCCAAGTTGCCCAAGGATGTTGCCGAGGACAATCCTATCCTCGGCCAATCAGGACCATGGGAGGAGGAAGCAGCGAGCCATCAAAGGTAACCTCCCGCAGCATCCCAAGAGAAAGAGCAAGTACAAAGTGTTTGCCACGGAAGCATGGTAGATGAGCAATTCCAGGATAAATTGTCACCACCACATTAAATGCCACATCTAAAGTTCTGGTTGCATTAATGAGAAATTACCTCTGAACAGTGCTGTCTTGGTTGCAGCAACTCACAGGAGGTTTGGTAAGATGGCTGATGGGACGAGCAATCAAAGGAAGGCACGAATGATCAACAAGTGGAAGAAAGAGATCGTTGGAGGAGAACTATATATAGTAGGGAGAAACCGATTAAAGGGGGGGACCATTCAAGAATGACCACAAAACTCCTCGGACTGAGCC
Source organism: Quercus suber (assembly GCF_002906115.3). NCBI lineage: Eukaryota > Viridiplantae > Streptophyta > Magnoliopsida > Fagales > Fagaceae > Quercus > Quercus suber. Next base: position 625,807 of record NW_027069601.1, on the reverse strand, counting down.
GAGGACAAACTTTCGTAGATAATTTCAGTTCGTCTATGTATGGTTGTTATGGCCATCATATTAACGGCTGTAATCCTCGCTAAGGGCTAGTTCTTAGACTCATTCTCTATAAATTCATTATATTGGGTTAGATAGATCTGGGTCCATTCTTCCAGCAGAAGAAGTACTCAGATCCAGTCCCTACAGATATATACATATTTTAATATTATAAATTGGCTTTTAATTTGTGTTGATAGCCATTAACCATGTGTTAGGCTCGTATATTGTTTAGTACATTAAAAGGAAGCATTGTTTTATGGTAAAAAATTTTATAGTTGATTAAAAGATTTAAATTTTAATTCCTACCTACACTAAAAACTGATTGGTGTCTTAGTTTAATGATAAATAGCTATTATCCGGAGCGGACACCATAGGTTGAAACTGTCTTTAAAAAATAAAATAAAAAATAAAAAAAGGAAGCATTGTCTTATAAATTTATTAATATTATTATTGTAATTATTAAAAAAAATAAATTTACAGAGTTCAACCATTTAGAATTAGGGTCTATTTGGGATCCACTTACTTTGCTGAAATTGAAAACTTTTTACTAAAAGTATTATAGATAAAGGTAAATGTTAGTTAAAATTGTAGAGTAAGACTCATGAATAGTACCAAAAAGTGCAATAGAACTCATAAATAGTAGTAAAAATAAGCTAAATAATAAAATAAATTGGCAAAAAATAAGCTAGCCAAACAGACACTTAGGATCTGTTTAGGATCTGCTTATTTTGCTGAAACTGAAAACTTTTTATTGAAAGTATTGTAAAAAAAGTTAAAAGTTAGCTGAAATAATATAATAAGACCCATAAATAGTACCAAAAAGTACAGTGAAACTCATAAATAGTAGCAAAAATAAACTTAATAGTAAAGTAAGCTATCAAAATTAATTTTTGCCAAGCACACACTTAGTATAGGAATTAACAAAATAGTGAGTTGATAACTGATAAGTAAAATTAGCACATTAGTTCTTATTTATTTGTAATGTTTTCCCCAACCAACGTATTAATTTTTTAAAGAATTTTAACATTCATCTTAAATGATAGAACTGATATTGTACATTAATCTCAAAAAGTGTTGGGTACAAAGATTATAGTTCCGGGTTGTCATGGAACTGTGGAAATGTAGATGATATGACCCAATTTATCTAGGTTGAACAGCTTCAATTTGGTTGAAAACGGCATACATTGAAAACAAGCATATAGTGGGTTTTCGGCCCACAACAATATTAAGAGGAAATGAAGCCCATTGGGAGAAGAAAGCGTACAGTCCACTGGACCAACCTAGTCCACCCCGGCCCCGCAAATCCATCCACATAAGAACACATAACCTTCTTTTTGCTTGTGTTAAAATGAATTACTTTTGAGAAAAGAAAACCTAATTCCTAATTCAGAGAACATATAAAGGATTTCATCTAGCTCTTATGCCACTGTAAATCCAAAGAGATGTTTCCTTATAATGTTTTTAAGAATCAAGGGCTTGCTTATGAGTTATTTCCATGAGCAGAATACCTTCTTCAGGTTATTTATAGCCCTTTAAAGATGCTTCAATTTCTCTAAAAAAGGGTACTATACCAGCAATATCAAGCATAAGAGCCAGTGTAGCTATTTTAATATTTCAGCAAATATATAGCTAAAAACTCACATATTAGTCTCACCAAATTGGTACAAAATATTAAGTGAGCAACACCACCACATCACATATGGTGAAACACTTTTCGCCAAAGTTAGACTTTTATGTTTTTTAAATATTTTCTTGTTTCAATACTCTCTCTTTTTTGCTCCAACGTCCATGATATCATGGAAGGTACGGTCGAACTTTATGGTCCGTTTGGATTGAGAGAAATGGAGAGGGAGTAGAGTAGATTTGGTCTAAAATCAGCTAACTCTACTCTACTCTCCTCCATTCCCTCTCATTCTCCACTCCATCCAAACGGGCCCTTAATTCTTTACAACCGAGGTAGAATCCCTACGTGGCCACACCCACAAGTATGACTTCTCCAAGTTCTCTTTAATCTTTTTTTTTTTCTTATTAAAATAATAATTATATTATAGTACATAACATCATATCATTATTAAAAAAAATAATGTAACTGATCATTTGATTATATTTTGTTATCTATTGAGATTTTATCATTTTAAATGATTTTATCTATTGTTTAGTTTAAAAACTTGATTTGAGTGGGAATTTTTTTTTTAATAAAACAAGGATAGAGTATTGAGGCTGGTGTATTTGTTGTAAAACATACATTAGCTAAAGTAATAAAAGTGGAGTTTTTTTTTTTTTTTTATTTTTTAATTATCAATTTAGCTAAAATTGTATTGAGACTAATGCTAATACTCTAACGCCATTATAAAATAAATAAATAAATAAATAAATCATAACAATAATATGTGGCCAGGTTAGGAGAGCCAACCGGGTTAAATAACACGAACTTGTAACCTCTGTATGGGGCGGTAAATACTAGCAATACGAAATGAAGATGGACTTGACATGGCCTCTGTGTCTCAACAAATGGTATAAGGAGTCCAAATCTTCTATCCCACTATTCTTGCTCTACTATATACTCCACAAATAAAAACATGCCACATGTCCATCTAATTTATTAAATGCTAAATTTATGCCTTTTATTATTTCAATTTCTAAAATAAATAAATAAATAGCCCATCATATTTAGGTAATTGAAATAATAAAAGGATAAATTTAGCATTTAATAAATTAGAAACATGTGGCATATTTTTATTTGTGGAGTATATAGTGAAGCAAAAAGAGTGGGACAGAAGATTTGAACTCTTACTTTCAATGTTTTGGAAATAAAGGCTTATCAGCAAGAAGAGCACTTAAGTTCGCACATGAGGGTCTCGATTGGTGGTTTTAGAAGATGATTCAAAAGTCCTAATCAAACCTCTACAGAGTAGCATTAGTTCTCTTGCACAGTGCGGCAACATTATTGAAGACGTTAAAAACCTTGCCTCTCTTTTTTACTTGTATTTAATTTTCTGAAGTACGACGACTAGGCAATGTTGTTACACATTCTTTACCCATACACTTATTTTATCATCACATGTTAGTCTGGATGGAAGAAGTACCACTAAATATTAAAATTGTACTACAAGCTGATTTGAAAATTCGTTCTTAATAAAAGCTCTTAGTATGTTTTCTCCACCAAAAAAAAAAAAAAAAAAAAACCTTATAACCTATATAAGGGCATTAAAGTGGTGAAATTTTGGATAAAAAAAATAGTAAATAGTCTAATTTAAAGCTCTAATTTAAAATTAAGTAAATAGAAAAGCTAGGGGAGCCAAGGGGTAACTTTTTTAAATATCTATTTACTACTAATTATAGAAGTAATAAAATCATAAATTATCTGTAAAATATACATATACTGCCCCAAGGTCTGAATCTCTAATTTATTTGGGTGTCCTCAAAATTTAGAATCGGTGCAAAAAAACCCACAAAGAAAATACATCCGATCCATTCCTTAGCTAATACAAGAAACAAAACCAACTTTAAGAAATTCCCAAATCAGCATTAATTATTTTAAAAGATAGAAATATCCCAAAAAAAAAAAAAATCATTTGTAAATAAGGACTGCCCTACTATGTAAATAAGAACTCCTCCTAATAATACCCCCACCCAAAAAAAAAAAAAAAAAAAACGGCTTTACTAAAAAAAATACCAAATCTGATTAGGGGAAAAAAAAAAAAAAAAAAAATCCTTTTGCTTGCATTCTCCAAAGCCTCAAGGCCTTCGACAGTCATGAGTCAACAACTCATTGGTTCACCAGAATCGCCACCCACAAGTTGCTGCTCGAGCCATAGCCAGACTCTGCTCTAGTCTTAACCATTAAATAATAAATAAATAAAAACAAAAAACAAAACAAGACAAAGACAAAATTGTGTATATAGCTTGCACTATTAGCAGAAACTGATGCTAATAAAACTATAAAAGAGTCAATGATTATGAATTTTGTTCCAGGAGAATAAGATAGCATAGTACTGTTGGAAACTTGGAATATGAGGGGAATTTATTTATTTTTCTTTGGTTCAAAGATCATCATAATCCACATTCAAAGATCTATCTTGATTCTTGAAGAATCCACATTCAAAGAAATTTTTCTCTATGTGATTTATGTTGTTGTTGTTGTTTGTTTTTTTTTTTTTTTTTACACAAGATAAAATTTTTACTCTAACATAATCTAAGTATATATGTGAGTGAAAATTCCTCCCAGAGACTTGAACTTCAGCCCTTACCCCTCACACCTACAAGCATTTATACTTGTGGAGTGACTACCGCACCAAGGGTACGCAGTGATATGGTGTTTTGTTTTAAAAATAAATGCCATTCTCATCACATTAAATAAAAGATAAAATAAAATAAAAGGAAAAGAAATGTAAATTTTTTTTATAGACTAATTAAATAATCCTTTGGAAGTACCAATGGTCCTAATTTGTTATTTACTTCTTGTATGTTTTTGTTGAGCTATCAAATTTACTCCATTTAAGGGGGAAAGTCGAGATTTTATTTTATTTGTAATATATATATATATATATACTGTAGGGGACAATAATCCTCAGCCGAACCCAAGTTAAATGGGTAAATATTGTGTGGAGGCCCAATACAATTAATTTGTAGAGATAGGTTGTCCAAATCAACATTTTCAACTGTTCCAAGGGGGGAAGGGCAAGAACAGTAGGAGGAGGGAGCGTAGCTGAAGCCTCTCGAATGTCCTTTGAGTAGTGGATGTTCTCAATTAGCCTCCATTCGGAGGTAGCCGAGACTCTTGCTTGGTTGAGTGCCTCCGCCCACACCACATTACAGTAGTCTCTGCATACCCCTGTCAGCTCTTCTGCCAGCCGCATCTCCCTTTCCTACACTCCCCGTTTATAGGACGCCATCTCCACAGCCTCAAAAACTTCCTTTTCCACCCGAGTTGCTTTTTTAGCCTTCTGTAGATCGACCTTGAGATCCAGGACCAGCTGTCTCTAGGTGGCCAACTCTATCTTAGTGATATGAAGCTTCTTACGTTGGTCCTCGGCCTGTTTCTCAGTGTTCTTCAAACCCGCCTCAGCACTCAGACGCGCCCTTTCCTCTTTAACCAGCTAGCTAGCAAGCTCCTTGTTTTTTTGTTCAAACGCGCCCAAGGCCTTACTAGCGGAGGTTGGCCTTGACCCTGACTTTGTTGCAGACGTCATTGACCCATTCCTCAGCCACAGAAACTTCCTGGATAGCCTACATATAAGCAATGAAGAAATATGTTAGAGATAAAACAAAAGAGTGGGAAAAGAAATGAGTGAAGTGTGCCTAGGAGCTTACCATAGCCAGGTCCCTCTTCAGGGACAAGAAGAGCTCAGGCTGCCTTACTTTCTTCAAGGCATCCATGTCCTTGGGAAGCAGAAAGGGGTGCTCTAAAGCCTTGGCCACATGATAGGCATGGCCTCTCTGGAATTCCTTGATATAAGAATTCCAGGGTAATGTCGCGCCATCCAATTCCAACTTTGGGTTCCAAACTGGATGGCATACGTTGGCCCAGTGCTTGGCCTCCCTACTCTCTACCAAAGTTTCCTGTGCTCTATCGTTGGTTATTTTCTGCTGTTTCGGGCCCTTTAGTAGGGCAATCTCCCCCTCCTTAATGTCCTTCTCTTTCTTTTTCTTCTTTTGCAAGTTTGGATTGGGGTGCAGGCCAAGCAGAGAAGGAAGAGGGGGAAAGGGGAGATTAGGGGAAAGTTAAGTCTTTGGGGCCTCCTTGGATGATGAGCCCTTGTTCCTCTCGGCGAGGATGTCTTTCAAGCCTCTTCTAGGGTTCAAGGCCATGTTCTCCTCCTCCCCGAAGCTGCTATCCACCCTAGCAACAATAAGTCTAGGAGAGTAAGCCACGGAGGATCTGTTAAGTTCGCACTCAGAGTCTGAAAGCTCCACGGGCTTTTCCTGTGCCTCTCCTTCTTCCTCGAGGTGAAATTGATCTATCTTAGCCTCCAATGATAGGTGGGAGGAGGTTGTTTCCTCTCTTAGAGTTGCTATCTCGTGAGGAAAATGGTGGAAGGGCAATTCGATAGGCGGGTGATCTTCTCGGTCTAGGAAATCAGGCACTGAAACTTCAATCTGGGCTAGCTAAAGGTCGCCTACTCTTATCACGTGGCCCACTTCTTGAAACTTGTTCAACAAGGGCTCGAAGTCCAAAATAAGATGGACGGCTCGCAGTTGCCTGTCTTCACTCACGAATATCTCGAACCTCAGTACCTTGTTGAGACTTGGGACGTTAATAAGGCTGAGCCTGGGAGTTGCGTGCCTTTTATTTGCAAAAATATTCGAGGAGCAAATCCTGATTAGACCAATGAAACCCATCATCAAAGAAAACGAAGTGTTAAAAGGGAAAAGTAGTAAAGCTAAAAGTGCTAAATCCTGTGCCAAGGGATCTAAACCTTGGGTATCCCACCTGGCTCTCCCTCTCGAATGGGGCAGTGAAGATCGTCGTGCCACTCCCCAAAGGAAATTAAGTAGTCGTCCTTTAGGCCTTTGTTAGACTTGGGAAGACACAATACGAGCCTAACAATTTTGGATCAGGATTTGAGGTAATATCCCACATCAGTAAGGGAATGGCATTCATACTCCCCTTCTTTTTTATCTGTAACTATTTGGCCTGGGGGACAATACCGCAAGGCTACTCCCTGCGGAATGTGGTACTTGGCCATGAAGCCCTCCATACCAGTGAAAAGGTCTACGAGGTGCTTGAACCTACCTATCTAGGCAGACTAAAGGGTTGCGAAAGGAGTTTTTAAAGAAAGGAAACAAAGAAAGAAAGGTCGAGGAGATTGGCTGAGGAGAAAAGGGCCTAAACAAGTAGAAACTTATGAGAGTAAGCACGTGCGTTTATCCTTGAACCTTTGAAAAGATTGAAAGATTTCTTAAGAAAAGGACTTAGAAGATTTGGAAGCTTGGGAAGCCTTGAAGGTTTGAGAGTTTGAGATTTCTGGAGAGCTTGAAGACTTGTGAAATGAGGAAAATTGATCTCCCCAGGGGCCTTATATAGGAGGCGAAATTGAGTGGGAGTTATCCCGCTCAAAATTCAAGGAGAAAAGCCAGCCGTAGGATCCACATCTCACTGTAGGATATGGGGAAAATAGCGCCGCCTAGAGCATTTAATGAGACATTGCAGGCTTTGAAGTGTCAGAAGCAATTACGGGACACACAAAGCGACATTCTCAAGTGTGGAAATCAAAGGAACATGTGGGATTCGTTATTCAAACATCAAAACCCCAATTTTCTCCTCGAATAGGAGGGGAAAACTGGAGTTTTAAGGGACTATTGTGAGAACGCAAACCCAAATGTATATTGGGCCTTGAGCCTTGTCCGAGGAGGCCCTATGGTCTGAGAATATATTAATAGCAAGGAAGGCATAATACTTCGAACTTTACGAGAAAATTGTGACTATAATGGGTGGGAGAGGTTGTCCGAGAAGGAATATCCCCTTGACTAAACGCAACGAAGATCAAGATGTACTTCCTACCATCCAGGGTGACGTTTCAGGAGGTTTTATTGATAAAAACATGCATCATGAAAGTACAGGGAGGATGAGAGCTAGGAAATATCTAAGAGAAAGCTGTTGTCATTGCATTGAATGCCCTGCAGCTAATTTTCTGGCTGCATTTATTTGGAGAAGACTCATGAACAGTGCTACCTTGGTTACCCTAACTCACAGAGGGCTAGATAGAGTGTTCGATGGGACAAGCACTCAAGTAGTGGTCTGGATGATCAACAAGTAGAGGGCCAAGGTCATTCAAAGGGAGATATATAATGTAAGAGACCTCTGACGAAAGGGGAATCAAAAAAATAGAAGGGGAAACATTGTAGCAATCAAGAACTGAATTTGTAAACTAATTTGAGAATCAATATATAAGAACTGATATCCTCAGATTGTGTCGATGACGATTTTACTTAGAACAAAGAGTCTGTCTTCATTTGCTTGTCATATGAATCCACTTTACTTGTTGTCTGGTTTACTAAGGCCCAATTTTCCAACTCACTCTCTACAAATTCATTGTATTGGGCTTTTTGGACCTAAGTTCATTGATCCTTTGGGCTTGGGCCACAATTGCGTCCCTACAATATTGTATATGTAGTGTCCAATAGTGATTTCCAAAATTACATATATAACAGCAGTGTAATGAGGAACTTGACATAACCAACATCATTAAAATTGCAAGGACAAATTATTTTAGTACCTCCAAATATTCTGGTTGAACTAATGTCTTGTATATTTAATAACTCAAATTAACATCAATAACACCACTACAATTCATTATTCACGTGTGTAAGTACGTGTTACATATTAATATTTATATAATAAATAAATAAATAAATAAAAACTCAGAGAGGGAATTGTTACTTCTACAAAAGTGTTGACATAATTGTAATTTCATTAAATATTAAGAGAAATTAATGTGATTTTATTTTTTGCAAAAAAAAAAAAAAAATTAAAAAGCATAAAACCTCACTTATAATTTTGAACCCGTCAACGCTAACTAAATGACAAGCTTGAATCCAACAGAACATAGAAGTCTATATTTTCTTCGCTAATTGGCCAAACATCACAACTTGTTAGGTGGGCGACAAAGGCAAAGGCATATAAACTTAAACTGAACGGTTTGAGATTTGCAATTTTCAATTTCTGTCCCATCCAGGTTGAAAATGTCACCAAGGTAAACATCCACACACTACACTCTCCAATCCAAGAGACCATAATTTAATGTGGCTTGCTGATTCTTGCTAACGCCGATAAATGTTGGCCATTGCTTTATGTGAACACTACGGGTGGCGCGTGGATTCCGTGAACAATAATTTTAGACCCAATATTTCTTTTACAACGTTTTTCATGACCATTAACTTAGCACGATGTGATTTATGTATAACAGAAGGAGTGAGTCTTCCCTTCTATGCATAGGTCGGGACACAAGACTGAGTTGTTCATTTCAGAGCACACTTTAGTATCGTGTCACTTTCACGTGTTCATCACAATAAATTACGTTGAGTGAAAAATATCTCGTATCTAGCATTATTTGTGCTTAAATTCTATGACAAGGTTGTAAGTTATATTGTCAACAAGAACACTCACGATTTTCATTTGTGCAGTAATTAAGTTGTAATAGGCGACTTTGGTGCCGTTATCTGACCATCTGAACATATCCTATGCAGCCAAATTCATGGAGATAAGAACTTGGCATTTGACACAAAATAGATGTTTTTGGCATGTTTCTTGAAGTTCCTCACCAGCAAAAACCACATGGCAAAAATAATACTAATTAAATAAAATTACATCAAAACTATGTCATTAATAATTAATTAGGCAATGCTTGCCTTCAACTCTCAGTTAAGTACTTCTTTTTCTTTTTCTTTTTTGTAAAATCCTTGTTCTCCACAAGAAATACGATTTAAACCAACGAGTATTTTTCATAATGATTCATGATTGTTACCACTTAACAGGAATAAAAATATAAATAAATAAAATAAAATAAAGAACGGTACGGTGCCAGTGCTTGCTCTTTTTGCTCTTTCCAGTTACGAAAAGGCACTTGCAAAGTTGTAGCTTTGTGTTGTGTACGTTGGGGGGAGTACAAAGTGTATAGAGCAATGCTAGGACCATGGTTGTTAAAATTTTGATCTGGATCCTACGATCGTAGGATTTTACAATTCCATTTGCCCAAAATAATCTGGATCTTTCAAGAATCTTTACGATCGTTCAGGATCAGTTGGATTGTACGATTCTGACAATCCCAAATTACCTTGGTTTCTTGTAATCTACTTTAATTTGACAATAAGTTTAGTTGGACCCAAATGAAAAATAAAATCTCAATAAACCAAGTTTTTCCACTCTAATATAGAGAGAGCGTCAGTTGGACCCAAATAAAAAAATAAAAAAATATCCTAATAGAGTGTTACATTTTGAGGTTTTTGACCTCTTTAAATAATGCTTACAAACGGATGTAGTGATGTATGGTAATTATATTAATGAATGTATAATTTATGTAATTATTAAACATACCAATATGTATTTTTTGTTTTTTTTTTCTCAAATAATGTAGGATCTTACAATCCACAATCTGATTCTACGATCCATGATCTCACTTACCTCCCACGATCCTACATAAGATCCCAATTTTGACAACCTTGCTAGGGACACAAAAAATTCTTCAACTCGCCATATGATGAGTTGCGAGTGGTAGATGTGTGAAGCCACCATTTAATCTCTACCAGCTCACTATGTAACAAGTTGTGGCAATAATTGTAAGATTTTTTATGTCCCTGACATTTTCCAAGCGCAAAATCATATGGCAATATATATGTCTTCTCACATTAATAATATATTTTGTCATAATTAAATTTAATTAATGAAATTCATTATCATAGAGGATATATGGTAAGGGAATATCATGTTATTGTATTCTCTTAGTACTAAAAAATTAGTCTAGTCAATGGCACTAAAACTTGTTCCATTTTTCGAATCCTATGTCTTAACTCAAGAAAACCAATAATCAATGTGATTGATTGTCAGTTGGCAAGTTCTCCATCATATTTATAGGCTCTAAGACCCAATTACTCTAATGATTACAACTTCCATCAACAACAACAACAACAAAATTTTAAAAAAAATATATATAAAACAAAACAAAAATTACACAAACATTAAAAAAATTAATACCAAGAGATTTGTAAGTTTGTAACTCAATAGTGTAATGTGGTGCCTCTTATACGAATCTTACCTCCATGTTCATAGCAATTATAACAAAAAAAAAAAACAAAACAAAACAAAATTAAAAAAAAAAACACACACACAAAATTTATTTCCAAGATAAAGACAAATTGACTAAATCAACATTTTCAAGTGGCTTTTAATCTTTCAATGTATTTTTAAATGTTTACAACTTTCCTTGAAATTTTTGAGAGTTCATCAATTCTCTCATTGGACCATAAATGTGATTTTTTTTTTTTTAGTTAGAGGAGACGACCCTTCTAATCAATACAAGTAAACACAATTGTAGGTTTTAATAAAGGGAAATGCTAACGGATGCCCTTAGGGCAACGGTTAATAATCTATTTAAAAAAAGTTTTTATAGGAAAAAAAATAATTAATGTTTTGACAATTTTTTCTATTTCTCATAAAAGTGGTATCAAAACTTTCCTAAAATGGATTGTTAACGGGCACTCGTTAGCACGACCCTTTTATAAATGTTCGGTTAATATATGTTCTTAGGACATTTATTAATGGAACGTTTTAGGAAAGTTTTAATACCACTTTAGCATGAAATATAAAAAGTTGTCAAAAATATCAATTGCCTTTTTTTTTCCTATAAAAAGTTTCAAATAAAATTTCTTAAGTCAATTCTTAGCATCCATTAACTTTTTCCTTTACTAATTACTAGCTTGTAACCACATGCATATGCATGAATATACTTAAAATATACATTAAGATACATAGTATAATTCTTAGGGTAAATTGCAAATTACACCTCTAAAGTTTGGGGGTGACTGGATTTTATACCTTGAAGTTTTGGAATTTGGATTTTACCCCCTGAAGTTTGGTGATATTGGGATTTTACACACTGACGTTTTAGAATTTGGATTTTACCCACTTTGGGAGTGTTTGGAGTTTACTCCCTACAGTTTTGGGGTGTTTGAATTTTACACCCTAAAGTTTCAGAATTTAGGGGTGTAAAATCCAAATAACCCAAAATTTTAGGGGGTAAAATCCAAACTTTGAAATGTCTGGGTGCAAAATCCAAACACCCCAAACTTTAAGGGGTAAAATCCAAATTCAAAAATTTCAGGGTGTAAAATCCAATCACCCTCAAATTTTTGGGGTGTAATTTGCAATTTGCTCTAATTCTTAATTACATATATAATTTATTGATAGTATTTTTCTTTTAACTCTTTAAAAGTATTGTAAGAATATTATTAGGTAGAAAATGTAAATTGTCATTTAAAAAAAAATTAATGTTTATTAATTTTAAACTCTTTGGTTTTTATACACAATAACTCACTTGAATAGATATTTATGATGTAATCCCATATTTGACTCCAAAATTAAAAAATAAAACTCTCTAAAAATAAATAATTAAGGACATATGGCACAAAATTGGACTTCAATTGTAGAATCTAATTAGATTTTCTCTAAACTTTACCTATTAATATATACTAGCTTATAACCCCATGCATATGCATGAATATACTTAAAAATATATAATAAAGTGCATAATATAATTCCTATATATATATATATAAAATTTAAATACTATTGACAGTTATTTTTATATTTCGTTAATTCTTTAAAAAATTTTATAAGGATATTATTAGGTATAAAATGTAAATTGTCTATTTTTTTTTAATTACTGTGACGCACTTTTTTTTTTTTTTTTTTATAGGATTCATTTATTTTAGACTCTTTGGTTTTTGTACTTAATAACTCACTTGGATGAATATTTATGATGTGGTCTCATATTTGATTCTAAAATTAAGAAATAAAACTCTGGATGAATATTTATGATGTGGTCCCATATTTGATTCTAAAATTAAGAAATAAAACTCTTTAAGAATAAATAATTTAAGACACATGGCGTAAAATTGAACTTTAATTTAAGTTTCTCTCAATTTCACCTATTATTCCCACTAAATTTAGACACATGGCACAAAATTGGATTATAATTTCAAGTTCTAATTCAATTTTCCCTAAGCTTTACCTATTTATATATATATATATATATAGATGACTTATAAATTTATTTTTTTTTAGTTATATGATTATGTTTTTTATGGTTTATTCTATTGGACCCCTTATTTTCTATACTAAATTAACTAATTTGGCACAAAAATTTAAAAATTTAGATTAGATGGAACACGTGGTACAAAATTAAACTCTAATTGAAATTTAATTTTTACACTAAATTAACTCACTTGGCACAAAATTTTAAAATTTAAATTAGATGATACACATGGCGCAAAATTAGACTCTAATTGAATTCCAATTTGAAATTTAATTGGATTTTCTCTCTGTTTTACCTATTATTATATACTAGTATGTAACCCGTGCGGTTAATTATAGTGAACTATTGGTCAATTTCTTTTTTGTCTTTTTGGGTTTATCACAAGGAGGATAGAATTAGATAAAACAATAAAAATATATATTACATTTTATTATTTAAGTGATACTATTGGAGGTTTTTTTTTGGTTTATCATATGGAGGATAGCATTAGATAAAACAATGAATAAAAGAAGAAAATATTACATTTTATTAAGTGATGCTACAATGAAAAAAGAAAAAGAGAATATTGTATTTTATTATTTAAAATATATAAAGCAGCATTAATATATTTTTTTTTGTTTGTCAAACTTACAAAAAAAAAAAAAAAAAAAAAAAAAAACCTATTCACCAACTTAAACATTTCAAGGTCAATTGAGCATCTCTTGCACGTAACCACAAATTCTTCATAACCATAAGGATAAGGTTACGGTTCCAATGTCCCATTCCAGTTTTTTGGCAACCTTGAAAGTTTGGACTTTGATACATGGTGGTTCCCACAGCAAGTAGTCGAAGTATTCTTTGGCATTTTAGAAGCCTATGCTTCCCATGCTAATTTGCCACCAACAACAATTCTTTCGAAGGGAAACCCAATTTGGATTTCTTTGAAATTATTTTTAGTATTGCCACTAATCAGCTAATATCAATCAGTTACTTTCAACCTAAATAAATTCATACATGCATTAAAGAATTAAACTTAGCATGTAAACATCATAAACTCAAAAATCAATGTGTATATAAATAATTTCAAGGAAAATACTCGTGGACTAAAGTACCTCTTAATTAGGACACACACAATTCAAAGAACTCAAAATTTTAAGTATGCACTTCTCTAATTATGGGATTAAACCTAGGGCATGAATGAAAAGAAAAAGAAAAAAAAATACACACACACTCTTGTTCAGAAGATGACCAATCTGGCATCAACACATAGTTTAGAAAAAAATGATAATTGAAGTCTAATAAGTTATAAGTAATGCAGATTTGATTCAAGGTTTTTCTGAAGGTTGTGGGTTTGAGAGAATATTGTTGTTGATACTCAAGAAGCTTACATGATATTAATGATTACATTATCCTTATTAGAGCACCCACAGTAGATGTGGGATATGTGCCAAATGCTAAATATTTGGCACATATCCCACACCAAACCCAATTTGAGGCCATTTAGCAGATGTGGGATATTGTATTTTTTTTGCAACATTGAACAGTACCGTGGCAAATTTGCCACGGTACGGAATGCATGTGGTAAAATTTTTAATGTGTTGATTATGTTGATGAGTTGTAATAAATATTATTTTAATGTGTAGTAAATATTATTTTAATGTATAGAATTGAATTATAAAACATCTGATAAATGAGATGTTATAAAATGATGTGGTAAAATAATAAAGTAGGCTTTTGGTGTGGTAAAATGGCATAATTTTTAGAACATCTGCTATGAATGCTCTAAGCTTGAATATGAATATCATGATCAACATACTCTTGTAAAAGCTCAAGCTCGTCAACATTGAGAAACGACAGCTTGTCTAAAGTCATCACTTGCTTTGCTGTGACATAATAAACCACATTTTGGAATAATCAAAATCATCTAACTCAAAAGAAACTTTAACATTCTAGATTGTTGATTTCTTTTTCCCTTAATTTATGACAAAGTTCAATGCTAAGGAATAACCATGCGCACCAACCCCATTTAAACCCAAGCAGTTTTTACATAATCATAATCATACTTCACCATACAAATTATATCACACCTGAAAACCCACCCAAAAAAAAAAAAATCAATTTTTGGAGTTGAAAATAAACTTCCAACCTAGACTCTATGTGGCCACCAATGTTCATTATGTGTGAGACACCATGAGAGATGTTGTTTGCAATTTTTTAATAGTGCCTAGCCTTTGCTCTTTCAATTGCACTATTTGGACTCAAACCACAATTTAGCCAAGTATCAAAATTATCTGGAAAAATACACCTAGGAAAATATCATTTATCCATCAATCTTAGAAAAAACTAACAGATCTACACATGCCTGATAAGCTCTGGAAGAAATAGCTCTTTGACCTTTGTTTCTACACAAATAAATAACCCAATTTCTATTATATGAAACAATAAATTCCATTTTGCAATCAACCATATAATAACCTTGGACTATCCTACGTAAAAATCAGACAAAGACAACCATAAAATAAGCAGCATGTTTCAACAAAAAGTAATATACTATAAGAGCTTGTACTTTATAAATTTGGCAAACGAAATGCAATATTATCACTTTTTTTTTTCCTAGAAGAACATCCATCTCTATTTGTGTGATATACATTGGGATGGAAGGATTGCCTTCAATGAAAGGAGCGGTTTTTGTTGAAAAATGGGAAAGAGAGAGATACAGAGACAAAGAAAGAATGAAAGAAAAATAATTAGGTAGGGAACAACGGTTTAAGGAGTCTATAGAGAGTTGTTACATTCGTTTGGATTTGTACATAAGAAGTGTAGGAGTAATAGGACTCAAAAACTAAATGTATAATGGTGGCTTAAGCATTGCATTTGAGCAAAGAAGTGCAACATTTGATTTTTTAAAGTATGAACTCTGAAGACGCGAAAGACACATCTTTTCACGCTTTATTCCGTGTTTTTTGAAATCACATGTATATAAGACATTTGAAATTTAAAACCATATTATAGTAAAACTTGTATTGTACAATAAATAACTCGTGCATATGTACGGCAACATTTGAACAATACTGATAAAAAGGGGAAAAAAACATTAAAGAATTTTATCAATTATCTCTATGTCCTCATCAACTTCAAAAATTCTTGGAAAAAATGTTCACTGAGTGATTTCATGATAGCACATCTTCGTCTTTTTACACATTTATCTCTTTATCCTCATCAACGTCAATACTTTAATATGGAAATTTTCACACCTTAATCACCTAAATGTACAACCTGCCATCAATATGAAAGATTTAAATAATAATAAATATAAAACAACAACAAACAAACAAAAAATAGTGTCAAGGTTTTCTTGTGAGAGAGAGAGAGAGAGAGAGATCGAAACTGATATTATATAAATCACAATTTTTTTTTTTTTTAGGGGGGGGGGGATATAAATCACAATCTAGTCTTGGATTTTGACATGATTTTTTATTTGAACCCCTATGTGTTACAGTGGCTAAAAATATTAACTCCATGAATCTTCAACAAAAAATTTGTTTACAATCACAAACAAATCAAAGTAACCCCACATAGTTATGAAAATTTCACCTTCAAAGCATTGGGGTCTCAAAGGTCAAAGAAATTGATTGTATCATCCTCAAGAGGTCCACAACATTACTTGCCTGTCTGAAATTACAAAACGCATATATCAAGTTTCATATGCTTTTAACTATGGCATTTATGAAATCAAGAACAGAGGACATTCTATTGATGGCAAATTAATACAAACCTTTGACTTTGATTAAATTTTGGATGACAATTTTCTATTAATTAAATTGAATAGAGACAAACTATTCACATATAATGAATTATACAATTGCGCATAAGCTATATATCACGTGGCTAGATATAGAAGATTCATCCTGAGTGACACTTTCAGTGTCATTGTCATTGTTAACTTAAATTATCGAGTGGCTAGAAGATGCATTAGAAACATGTACTGTACTTTATGTCAAACATTTTATTAGATATTTTGCATTCAAATAGGCTTCATAACAAAATTCTTATACAAGGGTTGGAGTTGTTAGTTAACAATTCAACCATGGATACCTTTAGTTAATTTTTTGTGAACACATGGAAGAAGAACAATTGAATGTGAAACCACATGACAAATCCAATTGAAACTTCTAGTTTTATTGCTGATGCCGCAACTAATGATTATGGTTCTAATATTATGATGGTTTTATTGTTCTAAAATGCTCTGAAACTCGCATGAAATAAAATAGATTTGCACTGCAATCTTCCACTCAATTTAGCATTCTAGCTATCCAAAACAATTCCATTAAAAATTTATGAATAGAAATAAAATGGATGGTCCATCAATTAATCCAATTCAAAGCACATACTAATATCTGAGCGAATTAGTGTCCACTATTTCTGCTAGTTTCAATATTATGACACCAATAATTTGAGTCACTGACCACCCTTTTACCATTGCAGTGCCAAATCCCGCACACAAATATTATATTACCTCAATATAAATAAAACTAAAGCATCGAAGTTGCAAAGATCATTAATTGACACAAACCCATCACTATTTCAAATAAGGGAATGAAAACTAAATGAGAAAATGAGAGACATATGAACCTTAGTGACAATAATATTGAAAAAAATCAATCCATGCTTTTGAACCTCCAATCGTTGTTGGTGCCTGGAATTTTCATAGGGAGAAAAAAAAAAAAAACCTTAGTTTGTAATTGTATGGCAGGTCATTGGATAAGATGATGGACCATTTGAGTGAGGGGAAAAAAAAAAAAAAAAAAAAAACCTCCTTTGAGTATGTATTGTATGGCCAATCAACAAACTCTATCTGATCTCTATTCTTAAAATCGCTAATAAGGGTAATAGATAGTAGAGAGAGAGAGAGAGAGAGAGAGGAGTTACACTTACATGATGGACTACCGAAGTTTGTCTAAGGAAGTATCTCTCTATCCTTTGNGGGGGGGGGGGGGGGGGGGGGGGGGGGGGGGGGGGGGGGGGGGGGGGGGGGGGGGGGGGGGGGGGGGGGGGGGGGGGGGGGGGGGGGGGGGGGGGGGGGGGGGGGGGGGGGGGGGGGGGGGGGGGGGGGGGGGGGGGGGGGGGGGGAGTACCAGTGGAGTTACTATGGAAGCCATAGAGGCCTAGTGAGATCTCTATTATCCTCCTTTCACAAATCACATGGTTAAGCCTATAACACCAGAAAATCTACTATTAGTAATAAAATACAAATTCAACAAAGCCCACAAAACAAAGAGACATAGATTGAGATTGTGTGAGAGGCCGATAAAGGGGAGGGAACATTTAAGAGAGTGAAGAGTATGAAACTCTATTTTGATTCCACCAATAAAAGTGTGCTTAGAAGTGTGCAAGTGAGATGTTCTTGCCTAGGTGAATGAACTTGACTATTGATATTTTTTTTGGCTTTCGTGTTAGGTTTTAATGCATCATTATCCCTACTTAAATTTAGACAAATAGAGCAAAATTGGATTCTAGTTTCAAATTTGAATTGAACAATTAGAAGGATAAATTTATACACTTGGCATAAAATTAGAACTCTAATTAGGAATTCTAATTTGAGTTTCTCTCTACTTCACCTATTATTATATACTAGTATGTAACCCCGTGCTACCGCACGGGACTGGTTAATTGTAACGATGCTATTGGCCAATTTTTTGTTTTTGTTTTGTTTTTGTTTTTTTGGGTTTATCACACAAATGATAGAATTAAATCAAACAATGAAAAATATATATTGAATTTTATTATTTATGTAATGCTATTGGTCTTTTTTTTTTTTTTGTTTACCATACATAGGATAGCATTAGATAAAACAATGAATAAAAAAAGAGAATATTGCATTTTATTATTTAAAATATATAAAGAACATTAATGGAACTTTCTTCAAAAGTTTCTAATAAAATTGGACATGAATAGCGTATTGGAATTAGAAGTGTGTTGCAATTCACAGTTTTTAGTGAAAATGCCATCAGATAGCACTTTTCCCCTATAGACATGTTTAATACGCTGTCCTTGAGTTTATTTTGAGTATGTTTCAAGCCGAAGTCAATATTGTTGTCTCTTTTAACACTTCAAATTGACATTAATCAGTTTCACAAAATTAAAATTTACAGAACATTTTACTTTCTTGTTTTTTCAACATTCGAAGTTAAATGTTTCTATTAAAATCCAAAAGTTCACCTAACTAAAAATTATATATACATATCTTTCATCAATTGTTAATAGCTGTACAATCTATTTATGCACCAAAAGCAATGACTAACTTGAAAGAAGAGAAAGATTACATGTTAGCATAAACTATCACTTCCAAAAGTATCATTAATCAAAGATTAAAATGAAACTATAATTCAAAATAATTCCAGCAGTTGCCTTTGTCCCAAATTGTAAGCTTCAATCTTCTCCCACCAATTGTGAGCAACTTAATCTCAAAATCCACACCTGAAAATGATTAAAACAATAATCTTGCAAAATTGTGATGATAAGATGTTTATCCTGGTATATTCAGTTTCCACATTGAGTATTATGAATGGAGGTAACTTAACACCAACATTTAAAAATCAAATTGGACACATAGCACAAAATTAAACTACAATTAGAAATTAATTTGATTCGATTTGAATTCTAAAATTGAACTTCAACTTAATATAATATATATGATTATATTTTTGTCCACTTTTAACAAATTAAAAAAATCTTAATCCAGATACACTAAAAACTATTAAAAAATAAGAATTGATCATTAAGCTCGAAATCTTCTTGGAGGCGCCAATGAAGCGCTAATGTATGAGAGTGTGAAGTAAGGAAGAGTGGGATTGAATATTGTGTTTGAACCCGGCCTTGCTCTGAGAAATCCGTAAGGAGGAGAGGATAGTGTATGGATTTAGTTGGTAAAAGTTGAGAGAGGACGAGACATGGGATGACAATATAGAATTAGGAGGAAATGATGTTTTACTTTTATAGTCTTTCTCGTTGGACTCCTTGGTTTTAGTTGTGGGATTAGAAGAGTTCCAGACTCTATTGAGATCACTCATAAAAGTGTGCAGGTGAGATGTTCTTGCTTAGGCCAATAAGTATTATCATTGTGGTTTTCTTGGCTTCTATGTTAAATGTTAATGCATCATTTATTTGGGTACAAAAATTAGAAAACTTAAATAAGATACATGACACAAAATTGAAATCCAATTTATAATCTCCATAAAAGTGTGCAGGTGAGATGTTCTTACTTAGGCTAATGAACATTATCATTGTGGTTTTCTTGGCTTCCGTGTTAAATGTTAATGCATCATTTATTTGGGCACAAAAATTAGAAAATTTAGATAAGATACATGACACAAAATTGGAATCAAATTTATAATCTAATTAAATTTTTTTTTTTTTTTTGAGTTTTGGTTAGGACAAGTGGCGCAAAATTGAGAATCCAATTGAAATCTAATTGGATTTTCTCTCTGCTTCACTTATTATTATATATATAGATATAAATTTGAATAATTATTTATATAATTAAGTCATTTTCCAATTTCTTTCAAGCTCAAAATTTCACATGTGAATGAAAATACTTTTAATAATTAGATAGAAACCAAGTACAACTTTTATGTAATGAATTTTTGCACCAACTGATGTTCATGCTTTAAATTTGTGTGTTTTTAGTTTCAAAATTTTCATTTAATTTTGTAATATATCCACCTTTTTTGCCAAATATATAGTTTTTGAAAAAAAAAATATATATATATATATATTATTGAAAAGTTCCTACTTAAAGTTTTTTTACAAAAATTAAAAGTTATTTAGTTGTGTAGCACTTTCAAATTGGATGCTTGACATGGTATTTTAAAATAGAGAAAACTACAATTTATCTATCTATAGTTTAGCCGAAATTTAAGTGGCCTACTTGTAATTAAAAATTTAACACTTAACCCAAATGAGGTTTGGCCTTTTTTTCTTTTTTTTTTCTGGAGAAAAGGTTTGATGAAATTTAAATTTTCTACTTGTCCAATGATGCAAATGTTCTACTAAATTCTTTTTGATCTAATTTGATATTGTATTTTTATGTTTTTTGTGTTTTTGGAAGTGAGGGACATAAAAGTTGAGTAAAATTACATATTTAGCCCTATTTTTAGCAGAAATTGATCACTTAACTCTAATTGAATTAACTTTAAATAAGTAATATGTCAAATTTTAAATTATATGTAAACAACTTAAGTTTTGACCAAATCAGACGTAGCTAAGTTGTAGTTTGAATTTTAAAATAAATTTTGTCACGCTGAACTCGAGTTTAATCACATTCAAGCCTTCATCTCATACGCGCATATTCCACTGCACCATCTCCACCAACCTTGTTGCGGCACTTGGATGGCCAAATCGAGCTCAAAACGAAAGAACACTCTCCAGACAAAGACACTTCGGTTGACAGAATCAGCAATCTACCGGACTCTCTTCTCTTCTTTGCCACGTTCTTTCTTTCCTTCCAACCAATGAAGCCGTCGTCACAACCATTTTGTCGAGCAGGTAGAAGCCCCTCTGGACTCTAATACCAAAACTCGACCTCGAAGATAATTCCATTAGCGACCACACAGTGTACAGTGTTTTAGCTCAACACGCAGCACCCATCCTCCAAAATTTCACCCTCTCATGGCGTTCTCCTTGTCGATCTTCCCATCTCAACAAATGGATCCACACAGCCATATCGCGTAATGTCCAACAACTCGATCTCCAAATTGAGTGTGGACGACTTTTCGAGTTGCCCCATACCGTTTTTCATTGCAAAAGTCGTGAAATTAAGCTCGATTCAACTCCCAAGTTTGAAGATTCTGCGTCTCTACGAAATTTGTTATACATCCCTCAACTCCTTCTCCAGCCTCTGCTCTGCTTGCCTGATCCTCGAAGATTTGAAAGTGCTAAGAGATGATACGGACAATGCAACCAATTTTAAAATAAATGTACCTACTCTGAAACGTTTATATATTGAGCTTGTATCATGTTTAACTGGGGAACCCCCTGATTTCAAAGTTGAGATATATGCCCCAGTTCTCGAGTACTTTCGATTTTATGGTGATTTGCGCAACCTCGTTTTCCTTGAAAAGCTAGCTCACTTAGTTGAAGCACATATCGATGTTCACACTGATAACGATTGGGTTCGGGTGTTTGAGTTTTATTATGGAGATAGGGTATTCAAGCTTCTTAAAGAACTAAATAACGCCAAGTTCCTTTCAATATTTCCTGGTGACAAAGAGGTAGGAGTAAGACCTCATTTTATCTTTTGGCATGTTTTTCTTTCTTCTTTTGTTGATGAGTATTGTTAGGACTAAGCTTTTTGATGTTATTATGTTTATAATCTTGCAATGCAGTGCATCGGCTTTGGTTCTATTTATCCTTCCATGTTCCAAATTTTAGTCCGATTGAACTTTAAAGTTACTCGAACTAATTGGCACGTGCTACAATCCTTGCTTGTAGTGGCTCCTAATTTAGAAGTTCTTGTTATTGATAAGGTTATTTAAGTTAATCAGAAAATCGAAATATGTGGTTAATTAATTTAATGTTTCCTAAACTTATATTAATGAGTTATGATCTACTACTGTACCGTGTATGTTGTCATCAGGATTATTACTATAAAAATCAGCTATGCTGGATGGATCCACCCAATGGTCCTGGTTGTCTTTCATCGCGCCTTACAACTTTTAATTTTAATGGATTTGAAGAATTGGAACATGAAGTCAAATTCATAAAAATATATTCTAAAGGAAGCAAGAGTTTTGAACACTGTGACAATAAGAGTTTCTGATCTACATTCGAAGGAAATTGTTCTCAAGAAACTTTCAATATTCCCGAGGCATTCATCAACATGTCTACTTACAGTTGAGATAGGTAGTATTGAAGGTATGTTACAAATATTTTATCTTTGTAGTAGACCCTGTTTAGTTGAGAAAGTGACATTACTAATATTTGGTTGTTAATAATCTTTTCATTTTCTGTTTTTACCTTATTTTGATTTTGTGATGGAGAGAGAAATAGAGAAAGTGTGGATCAATTAGCCAAAGTCCTCTAATCTCCTTGATTAATAGAAATTGTTTTTAAGTTTGTGACAGCCAATATGCACAACGTTCATTCAACCTTTATAAGATAACCATAGCTGGTTTTTGATCAAGCTAAAATTTTGATAATGGAATATTCATAAATAAGCTTTTGCCAACACTTGGTATGCTGAAACTTTATAATCTGGCACACTCAATTTGTTGCGTAACTGTAACAACTAAAACGGCAAAATAATTGATTGTTACTGTAAAAAATGTGACCTCAGTAATTATATTTTGAAAGAAACACTTGTAAGTTTCTAAAGAAAACCAAGTAACTCTAGCTCAAAAGGCACTTACTTCTTCCTTAGTAATAGGATGGAGGGTAAGTTTCTTGGTTCAAGACTCACAAGGTGCACATGTAACTTACCATTAAAATAAAAAATAAAATAAAAAAATGAAATACTCTTTTTGTATCAAATGTAGCTTTTTCTATGTCAAAAAGAAAAGAAAAAAAATCAACCTTCACTAATATTTATACTCTTGCAGAGAACTCTTTGGTGTAATTGGTGGCAACTTCTATTGACGTGGCATCTCTAAGTGGACATGGTGCTTGGAACTTAAAAAGGTATTTATGTTGAGCTAAGATTTACATTGGAAAAGTTTTCAAAATAGAAGCAATTCTATGGCCTAATGGAGGAGAGACAATATGTATATATATATATATAACACAAAATCTTGGCTGTGGACATGGCTGGTTGTCTTGAGGAGAAGAGAGGGAGACGAGTTATGATGTGGTAAGTGTAGAGGATGAATGAATTCTCTAGTGGCTGCTGGTTAATTTGTGTTGTAACTTTCATCTATGCAATCAAGGCACCAAAAAATGCTTGGTTGGTTCCTCTTGCAAACATTGATAGAAGGGGTCAACGTATATTCGGATCCTTAATTAAATCCTTCAGGAGCGTTATAATTTATCCAATTTATAAGGTCAATTTTTTTTTTAGAAGGAACAAAGGTCAAATTAATTTTGAAGGTACCGACTAAAATCAAATTTATTAATAATTTTTTTTTTTTTTATATAAAAGATCTATGGATTAAATTGTCTACCAATGTCTTCAGAAATTTTAATTATAAAATTTTCATTGCTATTATTATTTTTTCTTTTTGATGAGATTGTTATTGCCAATATAGGTTTAACTACAATTTTATCACAAAGTTAAATTAAAGTTAAATTAGCATGCAATACATGTTACATAGTATATGAATCTAGAGCACATTTGGTAGACTGTAATAGACACTGTAATATAATAGATATTCATATGGCATATGAATCTTGGTTGGTTCCTCTTGCAAACATTGATAGAAGGAGTCGACATATATTCGGATCCTTAATTAAATCCTTCAGGAGCGTTATAATTTATCCAATTTATAAGGTCAATTTTTTTTTAGAAGGAACAAAGGTCAAATTAATTTTGAAGGTACCGACTAAAATCAAATTTATTAATAATAGTTTCTCAAAAAAAAAAAATAAATTAATAATTTTTTTTTATATAAAAGATTTATGGATTAAATTGTCTACCAATATCTTTAGAAATTTTAATTATAAAATTTTCAAATTTATTAATAATTTTTTTTTTTTTTTATATATAAAAGATCTATGGATTAAATTGTCTACCAATGTCTTCAGAAATTTTAATTATAAAATTTTCATTGCTATTATTATTTTTTCTTTTTGATGAGATTGTTATTGCCAATATAGGTTTAACTACAATTTTATCACAAAGTTAAATTAAAGTTAAATTAGCATGCAATACATGTTACATAGTATATGAATTTAGAGCACGTTTGGTAGACTGTAATAGACACTGTAATATAATAGATATTCATATGACATATGAATCTTGGTTGGTTCCTCTTGCAAACATTGATAGAAGGGATCAACATATATTCGGATCCTTAATTAAATCCTTCAGGAGCTTATAATTTATCCAATTTATAAGGTCAATTTTTTTTTAGAAGGAACAAAGGTCAAATTAATTTTGAAGGTACCAACTAAAATCAAATTTATTAATAATAGTTTCTCAAAAAAAAAAAATTATTAATAATTTTTTTATATATAAAAGATTTATGGATTAAATTGTCTACCAATGTCTTTAGAAATTTTAATTATAAAATTTTCATTGCTATTATTATTTTTTCTTTTTGATGAGATTGTTATTGCCAATATAGGTTTAACTACAATTTTATTACAAAGTTAAATTAAAGTTAAATTAGCATGCAATACATGTTACATAGTATATGAATCTATGGCACATTTGGTAGACTGTAATAGACACTGTAATATAATAGATATTCATATGGCATAACTATTCGGTTGTTTAGTTATGTTTTTATTACAATGAATAGTTATTTCTTATGAATAGTTATTCTTCAAAATGAGCAATAACTATTACTTATCAAAAGTATTGAATATCTATTCCTTCACCTTATGTAATAACTTTTTAAAAAAAATTCCTAAAAAGTCATTAGTTGCCACATCTTCAAAAGGAAAGAAAATAAAATTTTCTTTTTGTTAATTATTAGCTCTATTTTGAACACCCTAAAATAAGTGTATTTTAAGAAATTTGACTTAAAAATTATTTAATTACACATTCTTTTTATACTCTACTAAATTGTGGATGCATATTCATGATTCTATTCCTAAATGATCACTAAACTAATGAATAGTAATACTTATTACATTCCAACTTAATGTATTCCTTGTAATACGTATCATTATAGTGTACCAAACGTGCTCTTATGAACTGTAAAATCTAAAAATTGTATCTTTTTCTTTTTCTTTTTCTTTTTCTTTTTTTGAGAAACGTATCTTGCATCCTTATAAACGTTATTCTGTAATGAATATTATATCTATATTTATGTATATATAAAAAGTTACTACATCCGTAAGAGTGATATCAATTTTTCATAGTTAAAAAAATATGCGTAACATATTTGTATATTATATATGTGTATGCAATTAAAAAAAAAAAAAAAATACACATTTTCTATAACTAAACATATAAACATGTATTGAAAGTTTTCCACACTCTAAATATACAAATATATTTCAATTTGACTAAATTTTAATTTGAAAGAGGAGGGGGGGCCTAAATCAACCTGAGAAGTAGATTTGAGGAATGGACTCGACCTGGAGTCCAACAAGAGATAAGAGGGACATCTGACTGGAAAAGGACATTTGAGCCCATGACCAAGGTAACCCGTGGTACCCACTTTCCCCGAGGCTCATCAGGGCTCATTACCAACGTAATCCCAGGAATCCTTCATTCCCAAGGACTCGAAGACTATCTGAGGAGCAACCTTCCTTTTAGCATGGGGCTACCCATCGTTCACTTCTCTCCCAAGGAACACATCGAAGAAAATGCAGTGCCCAATGTACAAGTCACCTTTGCATTAATGAGCTCCTCTCACCTAATGTTAGCCACATTAAATGCCAAATGACTGATGTAAATAATAGAAACACTCCAAATTTTATTTTTTATTTTTTTAAATGATTAAGAAGTGGCAGGGCAAGACACTGATAGGACAAGTATCCTCCAAATCTAGCTAAGAGCAAGATAACTAGAGGATGAAGGGGTATAACTATAAAACGAGGAAGAGAGTAACAAGAGAGGGGATCCAGAGAAAAAGAAAGGACTTGAGCTAGAACAAGAGAAAGAAAGAGAGCTAGAATTTTCACTTGTATTCTTCCTTTAGAAAGCCATTTTGTACCACGGGAACATCATTTCTTCATATATAAACGCATGATTCAATCTTTTCTTGTCTTAAGCTATCAACTTAATCTTCCCATTGTGGATTTCTCCTTCCCATTAAACTAACAAATCCTCTGGCCCATGAATTTGACGTGAGTCACTAGATCTACGTCCACAATACCAAAAATCAAAGACATACATCTTTATTTACTTAATTTATGGATAATTCACTATAAATGGCAATGCTAATGAATTTAGAAAACATTACCAATTTTTCATTTTCCCATAAATAGTATTACAAGCTTAGAAATTAACTAATAATGCTGAAGGGCAATATGGTAGTAAACTTTTAAAAATTAATATTGGCCTGATAATTTTGGCCAAATTGCCAATTACGAGGTGCAACATCCACAAACTTCAACGTTTTTCTATCACTAGTAGTCACTAGGAATGACAAGCTTTGCCCTACCAATGGTGTGCCAGTCTGCCAATTTTGGCCCCAGTTACGCGACATTTGAATCCAATAAGTACGAGAGCCCTTAATTTTGACATTAGAAACATCACCAGCACCTCCAACATTGTACAACAATACAAGCAAAAAATATGGATTTCCCAATATTTGAAACCTAACCCCCCATGCTTTTTGCATCGGACTCGGCGATACTTAATAGGGATGATCCCAGCTCTATAATATGCAAGTCTTGTGAACATGGGCATGGACAAGTCAAAGTGTCGAAGTGGGGGGTTGCACCAGTTTGCACTAGGGTGATTGCTAGGAGGGCATAAATTGGTGGCGGTGACGATTATGGCAGTATTTCGTATGCACCAATGTGGATCATTGACACATATGATCTCAAAACAAGCACCACAAGTGCCTCCATTCTTGAAGAGTGCAGTGCTTAGGGCTGTTGTCGCGAGGCCATAACCTTGTTCAAAAAGATTACCATACCCACAAGCTCCCCCTGTCAGTCATAGCCCGTCAACATTTTTTTTTTACCCATTTGATGCTTGTAAAGAACTTTATGAAAAAAATTTGAAAATATATACGGAGATTAAAATAAAACATTTTAAAGTGCAAGAGCAATTATAAAACAAATATCACAAAGGTTAATGACAAAATTTGAAATTTATCAAAGAAAAAATTAACATGACTTTTGGTTCCAACAATGAAATCTTACATATTATATTAAAATGAAAGCTAAGAGAAAGTTTCATCAAGAATCCATTAGATTCCAATTGAGCTCCCATTTTGTGCTAAATGTTCTTTAACTTGGCTACTAATTTGAAAGCAAATGTCTCTATCTTTTAAATGAGCTTCAATTTGTCCGAGAAGTCATTCGATCTCTCACTTTGTATCGTGTATGCTTACATGTAGATTCATATAAAAGGACTTAATCAAAATTTCTTATATGTAAAACTTAGAATGTGTAATACAATAATACTTTCAACCTATTTAAATACATTTAAAACTACTTCTAGCCCATTCTATTTAGATTGCATTTGAAACCACTTCTAATCTATTTAAAACAAATCCAGATTTTTGTACAAAAAATTATAATTATTTCAAATCCAAATTTCAATGAAAAATTATACCATGTTCATAAAATTGGTTGTACATATGTTATTTGAAAATTCACACATAAAATAAATTTTTTGCATCACCTTAACAAAAATTAAGTTAAGAAGTATTAAAAAAAAAAATTTCTGAAATTAACAAAAAAAAAAAAAAAAAATTGAACAACTTGCATGTTCTACCAATTAATATTTTTTAAGAGTGGACAATATCTAAGAATGACCATCGATAGTGTTTAACTAGTGTAAAAATTTAATATGTGTCTAATTATGTTTATTTTTTAAATGTATTTATACATGTGCATGGGGCAAAGTTATTTATAATGTCAAAAACAATTATGGAGAGTTAGTAAGTGGCAGTAAAAGAAACTAGAAGTCTAAGACTTTGTTACAACTCACAAGAAACACAAAACAAATATTATGAGTAATTACACTTCCCTCCCTTGAGGTTTTGAAATTGAGACTTCATCCTAAACCTGAAGGGAAAAAACACACCCCTCCCTAGTTTGAAGAAAGTAATACTCTTCCCTTCCACTAATTTTATTAATGAACTATTCCAAATTTTTATAAGATTCTCTTTATCTAAGTTTAAACAATAAAAAGATCATATTATAAACTCAATACAATTTGGTGTATGCAAACAATTCGACTTAAATTAAAGATTGTGCTACATATTCAGCTATATTATTCAAATTTGAATTGCAAGACATAGGTGCTTACTATCTTATTATGCTAAGGTTTGTTCGCATTTTAACCTTATTTAGTAAAATGTTATTATTTTCATGTGTGTGTATGTATTGCTCTCTAAATATATCTTAACAATCTCCTCCCAAAAAACACATTCACAAAAAAAAAAGAAAAAAAAAAGGGTGATGAGTCTTGATTTTTTTTAGTCACACCTTAGTGGCGCTTTGCATCAAAATTATGAGGTAAAACATGCTGCTTAAGCGGTTACGGTTTTATTGTTGAAAAATGAGTTTGAAACTTTCGGAGTCAATTTTTTTATTGGAAAATATGCCCGTATTCAAAAGGTAGATTATTACACATTTTTAACATTAATTTAACAAAATTTGGTTAAACGATAGTCAATGGAGGAAAATATTTTTCTCCTTCAAGTTTGGGGTGGAGCGTTATCCCCCCAAAACTCAAGGCATAGAATGGGAGTATAATTACTCCTATATATTAAAATTGTACACTACTATTAAAAAATTTTAGGCTTATAGCTAAATTCCTTCTACCTTTAGTTATGACAGAGTGATTATACTTACGCATGGTTGCTCCACCACGCATGTCACCATAGGATGTTGCATGCGCATCAAACCAATTACTGTTTATTTTCTCGCCAGCAATGCTGCTTCTCCTGGCCATGGCTATCATAAAAAGAATCATGAATATTATGCATGTAAACAAATTTTGAGACCTAGCCATGACTATTGACTGCTAAAGAGAAATAGAAAGAGAAAGAGGAAGAGACTACTGCATTGTTATTTGTTAAGCAAGGACAAGAAGCTGGTAATTATAGGTATGAAGGGAAACAAATAAAGTTTAAAAATAATATGACATTAATTCTTATAGCCATACAACTCAACAATCATAAGAATTAAAATAAGGAATTTATGACTGAGAAAAAATAATTAATGGAAATTAATAACATTGACTTTCTGACTTAAAAAATAATTAATGAAAGGAATTTATTTATTTATTTATTGTTGAGAGAAGAGGTATACTCTTTAAAGCCTCTCCAATCAGGCTAGTCGAGAGCCAAAAATGGTAAAAAAAATTAAAGGAGGAAATAAAAAGAGAATTTACATTGCAATGCACAAATTTGGCAAATATATAAGAGAAGTAGAGAGCCAAAAATGGTAAAAAATTAAAGGAGGAAAGGAAAAGATAAAGGAGAATTACCATTACACCACAAAAATTTGGCAAATATATACACGTGAAGTTTTTTTTGTATTTTTAGTCTGATTTTCACTTATCATATATTTATATGGAAAATTTTTGTTTAAAGAAGAATATACATATGGACAAAGTTTGGCTACAACTCCTACTAAAAAAATTGTCCTAATTATATATTTTAAAAATTTAATAGTTGGATTGCATGTTCTTTATGTTTTTAACACACACGTCAAATTTCGTGCCAATCAGATGTTATTTACTATTCGATCTATAAACTTATTTTTTATGTATAATTTGACATGCGAAAACTTTAACTTTGCACATTTGATTTATAACATAGTTATTGATTTTTGGTCTTCTGAAAATTTTGCAACACGGAAGATATAGAAAGAAAATGTAAACAAATGATAGATTTGAAAAAGTTCTCATCCAATAAAATATATTAAGTGGAGTTGTAGCCATTGACTATTAAAAAGTCTATAGCCAAACTTTATCCTCTATAGATATAGCATATAGGCAAGAGCCTTGTACCTCAACTTATTGGCACTTTTTGGTGTTTCCAACAAAGACATTTAGAGTTCAAATTTCCCAAACCCCAATTATCGAATTATCAAAAAAAAAAAAACATATCTATCTATATTATATATATATATATATATATATCTATACGAGAACATGATTCTAAAAAAAAAAAAAAATTAGGTAGACATGCTAGACATGTTATTGGTTTTCAGTATGAATAGAGGATATTCCATCACATATTAACAATGTACTCATAATAGACTATGACTAGCATATCTTCTAATTTTTTTTTAATATATAAATTACATTTAAAAAATAAATAAATAGGTTTATAAATGAATCGAGCTTTGTTGAGCATTGAATGTTTCAATTCGGCTCAACAACAAATATAAAATGTTCAAGTTTGGCTTGAGCTTGAACTAAGCTTTCAAACTCTATTTGAGCTTGAGCTTGAGCTTGTCAAATGGTCCAAAAGCTTGGGTTCGGTTTGGTTTGACTTGATTTATTAGTCAAGTTGAGCACAAGCTTAAGCTCAATATCAAACTTTTTGAGCTTGAGATACAATATAAGTACATTGTAAAGC
The DNA here is from genome assembly GCF_002906115.3 of Quercus suber. Taxonomy (NCBI): domain Eukaryota; kingdom Viridiplantae; phylum Streptophyta; class Magnoliopsida; order Fagales; family Fagaceae; genus Quercus; species Quercus suber. Next base: position 594,663 of record NW_027069601.1, on the reverse strand, counting down.
TTATTTGATTTAACCATGTGGCTCCAAACCCCATTAATTAAAACCGTAGTAAAATATTAGTTTAATTTTCAAGTTCATATCAGTCTTATTACCAAGCTCATAAATTAGCCTAAGCTTACTTGTTTTTTATCGAGTCTTATTGTTCACGAGCTTATTCATGAACATTTATTATTTTTTTTTTTACTTTTTACTTTGGCTCAAATCATTTATTAGACAAACCTAAAATTAAGGCTGGGTTTGGATTCAACTTTTGCGTTTGCGTTTACGCTGCTTCACCTTTTTTTCCCCCTGTTGCTGCGCACTCGTTTAGGGGACAACGGCTACTCTTCATATGAACAGAAGCCGGCAATTGTTGACTTTTCAGTCCTTTTATCAGTTTCGTGGGTCCCTGAACAATGCAGGGACCCACAAATCTCACTTTTCAGCAATTTTTTCATTAAAACTGGGTCCCACAGTACTATTCACACATTTAAATATTATTTTGTACAGTATTTTTAGTTTTCAATTTCAGCAAAATAAGTTTTATCCAAACGGATCTTAAGGCTCAAGCTTAACTAGTTTATATACAAAAATTAAATAGAATTTTTTATCGAATTAAACCTAAGCTATTTATTATCTGTTTAGTTTATTTACGACCCTAAAATAATAGAATAACCTGATAAAAAAATTGAAAATAATTAAAAAAAACCACAAATCAAACAGCATCTGCCCATTCGGTAAGTTGGATGTGGGTGTGGCTTAGAAAGGCTTATAAAAAAGATTGAGCGGTTATTTTTATATATATATATATATATATATCTATATCTATACGAGAACATGATTCTAAAAAATAAAAATAAAAAATTAGGTAGACATGCTAGACATGTTATTGGTTTTCAGTATGAATAGAGGATATTCCATCACGTATTAACAATGTACTCATAACAGACTATGACCAGCATATCTTCTAATTTTTTTTTAATATGTAAATTACATTTAAAAAATAAATAAATAGGTTTATAAATGAATCGAGCTTTGTTGAGCATTGAATGTTTCAATTCGGCTCAACAACAAATATAAAACGTTTAAGTTTGGCTTGAGCTTGAACTAAGCTTTCAAACTCTATTTGAGCTTGAGCTTGAGCTTGTCAGATGGTCCAAAAGCTTGGGTTCGGTTTGGTTTGACTTGATTTATTAGTCAAGTTGAGCACAAGCTTAAGCTCAATATCAAACTTTTTGAGCTTGAGATACAATATAAGTACATTGTAAAGCTTATTTGATTTAACCATGTGGCTCCAAACCCCAATTAATTAAAACCGTAGTAAAATATTAGTTTAATTTTCAAGTTCATATCAGTCTTATTACCAAACTCATAAATTAGCCTAAGCTTGACTTGTTTTTTATCGAGTCTTATTGTTCACGAGCTTATTCATGAACATTTTTTTTTTTTTAATTTTTTACTTTTTACTTTGGCTCAAATCATTTACTAAACAAACCTAAAATTAAGGCTGGGTTTGGATTCAACTTTTGCGTTTGCGTTTACGCTACTTCACCTTTTTTTTTCCCCCTGCTGCTGCACACTCGTTTAGGGGACAATGGCTACTCTTCATGTGAACAGTAGCCGGCAATTGTTGACTTTTCAACCCTTTTATCAGTTTTGTGGGTCCCGTGAACAGTGTACGGGACCCACAAATCTCACTTTTCAGTAACTTTTTTATTAAAACTGAGTCGCACATTACTATTTATACATTTAAAAATTATTTAGTACAGTATTTTTAGTTTTTAGTTTTAGCAAAATAAGTTCTATCCAAACGGACCTTAAAACTCAAGCTTAACTAGTTTATATACAAAAATTAAATAGAATTTTTTATCGAATTAAGCCTAAGCTATTTATTATCTGTTTAGTTTATTTACGACCCTAAAATAATAGAATAACCTGATAAAAAATTTGAAAATAATTATAAAAAACCACAAATCAAACAGCATCTGCCCATTCGGTAAGTTGGATGTGGGTGTGGCTTAGAAAGGCTTATAAAAAAGATTGAACGGTTTAGTTCAGATTGTTTACTTCAATCTACGCTGTGAAGTCCAAATCCAAACTCCAATTCAATTCTCTACAAACCCTAACCTTGTTGCGGCACCTGGATGGCCGATTCAGCTGCTAATCAATCGGTGTCAAAATGCAAGAGAATGAAATTCTCTCCGGACAAAGACACAGCGGTTGGCAGTATTGACAGAATCAGCAATCTACCGGACTCTCTTCTTTGCCACATCCTTTGTTTTCTTCCAACCAACGAATCCATCGTAACAAGCATTTTGTCGAGCAGGTGGAAGCCACTCTGGACTCTCGTCCCAAAAATCGATCTCCACGATACATCCATCAGAGGTCACAGTGTTTCGCCTCTACGCATACTCTACAGTGTTTTAGCTCAGCACACGACACCCATCCTCTCAAATTTCACCCTCTCATGGCATTCTCCTTGTGACTCTTCCCATTTTGACAAATGGATCGACACCGCCATATCGCGTAATCTCCGGCAACTCGATCTCCATATTGAGAGTAAACAACTTTTCGAGCTGCCCCATGCCGTTTTTCATTGCAAAACATTAGTGTCTCTGGAATTAAGCGGCGAAATCGAGCTCGATCCTCCTCCTTCCTTTCAACTCCCAAGCTTAAAGATTCTGGGTCTCTACGAAATATGTTATACATCCCACTACTCTTTCTCGAGCCTCTGCCTCTGCCTGCCCGAGCCTCGAAGATTTGAAAGTACTGAGAGATGATAATTACATTGTAACTAATTTTAAAAAAACGTACCTTATATGGATGTTGTGTCATGTTTCAATGAACTCAAATTGTGTCATGTTTACATATCGATGTTGTGTCATGTTTCAATGAACTCCCTGACTTCAAACTTGAGATATATGCACTGCATCGGCTTTGGTTCTATTTATCCTTCCATGTTCCAAAAATTAGTCCTATTGAACTTTAAAGTTACTCGAACTAACTGGCACGTGCTACAATCCTTGCTTGTGGTGGCTCCTAGTTTAGAAGTTCTTGTTATTGATAAGGTTAGTTTAGTTAATCAGAAAATCGAAATATGGTTAATTAATTTAATGTTCCCTTAACTTATATGGTCTACTACTGTACTGTGTATGTTGTCCTCAGGATTATTACTATAAAAATCAGTTATGCTGGATGGAGCCACCTGATGGTCCTGGTTGTTTGTTATCGCACCTTACAACTTTTAATTTTAATGGATTTGAAGAATTGGAACATGAAGTCGAATTCATAAAATATATTTTAATGGAAGCAAGAGTTTTGAACAGAGTGACAATTAAAGTTTCTGATCTACATTCGAAGGAAAGTGTTCTCAAGAAACTATCAATATTCCCAAGGCAGTCATCAACATGTCTACTTACAGTTGAGTTAGGTATTATTGAAGGTATTTTACAATATTTTATCTTTCTAGTAGACTCAAATTGTTGCCTAACTATGACAATTGAAATGGCAAAATAATTGATTGTTTCTATAAAAAATGTGACATCAATAGTTATATTTTGAAAGAAACAATTGTAAATTACTACCAAGAAGCTCTAGCTCAATTGGCACTTCCTTCTTCCTTGAAAATAGGATGGTGGGTAAGATTCTGGGTTCAAGACTCACAAGGTGCATGTGTAACATTCTAATAAAATAAAAAAGAAAAATAAAATTTGAAATACTCTTTTCCTATTAAATTTAGTTTTTTCTATGACAAAAAGAAAAATAATAATCAATCTTCGCGAATATTTGTACTCTTGCAGAAAGCTCTTTGGTGTAATTGGTGGCAACTTCTATTGACGTGGCATCTCCATTACTTGTCCTGACCATGTGCCCAGTTTTGAATGCTTTATGTATTGTTCATAAGGTATGTATGCAGGGACTAGAGTATTCTATGTACTCCAAGGGGGTTAGATGTAGTAAGTTGCACTTTCGGATGTGTAGACGAAATAGTAGGGTAAGATCTCAATTTTAAATCTTTTTGGGAGCTTCTGCCTTATTATTAGTTGTATTTATTAAATACTTGCAAGTCCTTCGTTTATAATTGAACTTCTGTGGTAGCACAATCAGTTGGGGACCACAGCTTATAAGGAGGTTACTAGTTTGAATTTCCCCTTNTCTGATGTGAATGTCTCTGCTTTTTCTGACATGCTTAGATAGTTAATGGAGGACCTATTAGTTATGTAGTTCAACTGAAACAGAGGCTTCAAATTGTGTCAACACATATGTTCCTGCAAAAAATTTTGAAAAGACAGGTTTCCCATCCATCTAATTCTTATACTCTTCTTCACATTTTGTATTGCTTTTATCAATGCTTTTGATATTGTTCTCTTAGTCTTTTGATATTAATGCTTTTATAGTGCACCAGTGCACTAGATGCAAGTCGTGTCCTTATGGAATTCTCTAGTGGCTGCTGGTGAATTTGAGTTGTAACTTTCGTCTTTGCAAACCAGACACCCAAAATGCTTAGTTGGTTAATTTTGCCAATGCAATAGCGAGTTTGTGGTATGTTAACATTTACCTTAGATGGCATACCTGGCACTACTTGATTTAAGCCTATATAGAAATGATTTTCGTTTCATGGGATGGTTGCTAATAATCCAAAAGCAAAGTTAGATAGGATGGTAGTTTATGCGCAAGAATATTAGAGAGGTAATTTGGGATTAAACGTTGGTAGAATTTACCAATTTACAAATTCAAATTAATTTTGAGGGTACAAACTAAAATAAATTAAATTGTCTACCAACGTTTTATAAAATTTTTGTTATGAAAATTGTTATTGCTGTTATGTTTATTTTTTGATGAGATTGTTATTGCTGTTATAGGTTAACTTTAATTTTATCACAAAATGAAATGAAAGCTATATATTGCATGGAAAATATTTGACTCCAAACATACTTGGAGCCTAAAGCTCCAACAACTAATAAAAAGATGATATTTGTCATTGTCATGTGCAATATACATAACTCACTTGGTTAGGTTTGAGTCATGTACATTGCACATGACAGACGCATTTCATATTCCTATTAGTGGTTGGAACCCAAAACTTCATATTGCATCTGTAGGGTCAATTTTTGTAGCCCGAGCCCAAAAGATATGGGTTGAAAGCCCAACAAACCCGGAACAATGAATTTGTAGAGAGTGGATCGAAAGTTTAGGCACTGGCCGGCCTTCACCGGGCCAGAACTACTTTATGTCTTATTGAAAGAACACTTAGACCAATTTACAACTGAGGGATGCTCCTCGGCCAATGGTCGAGGAGGCTTGTTTCCCAGACCACTCTTTTTTCCATTCCCCCCCCCCTTTTTACACTTTGCTCATATCCCTTATATATTACTCTTTCCTCCTTCTGTTGATCATCTATTGGCCTCTCCTCTGGCTGCCTGTCCCATCAGAGGTCGTATCCGTGCTCAAGTGGTTCACCCTGATCAATGTAGCCCTGCCCGGGGGGTTGCATCCCCATTAATGCTGCCAGAAGGGTTAGGTGAGCGTATTAAGTGTGGAGGTGACAACTTGCTCTGGGTTTGTCCCCCCTTACAATTATCCTTAGTATGCCCAGGACGAAAGAGTCCTTGGTGTGGATCCAAAGAAGATTTTTCCCCTAAATTGGCATCGGATAGTCATCCTTCCTCGGAGTGGGCCATTTGGGCCTGGCTTGAAATGGGCCAGGGCTACCCGATCTTTTGGCCCCACAATAGCCTCTCAAAATCTTGCTGCACGCATCTTCGGGCGGAGAGTAAGATTTTGACATCCTCGGCCTTACCCTGTCAGGACTGGGGTCAATTCATCTGCCCAAGGCACGTTACTGACGTTTCGGAGCACATAACGTGCCCATTATTAAATTCAGGCGGCTCTGTGCTCCCCACGTCTAGTGAGGCGTTATCCATCCAACGGTGGGGGTTCGTCTCACATTTATGGGCGGGAAAACCCACATCGTTCCTCGATTCGGAGTATAAATACCCGTAAGAACTGCTTCTCCCTGTTCTTCATTCGTAATCAAGAGCTCTCGTGCGTCCTTTCTGAGTCCAGCCACACTCTCACATCTTCAGCACATAAAGCTTGTCCGAGGAGCTCCTCCTCTCTTCAGTAAGTTGCTCTATCCTTCTCTGAGCTCTTTTCCCGTTATTCCTTCTCCTTCATTTGTCCTTTCTTAGCTCTTTAGGCATCAACTGGGATGGGTAGGTTTAAGAAATATGTCCACACCGAGGAGACGATGGAGAAATTCGTCGCCGACTACCGAATCCCCGCCAATGTAGGTTTGAGATATAGTGGGGATGGGGATTGGCACTTACATAAGCAGGAGGGTGAAGTGGTAATTTCCATCGCCGCCTTCCTCGAAGGGGGAATGACAATCCAATGGGACCGGTGATGAGGGACTACCTCACGCACTTCCGGTTGGCCCCTACCTAGTGTGGGATAAACGTCTTTAGGATTTTGGGCTGTGTGGACGTCCTGAATGAGAAGATGGGGCTAAGGTTGACTCACCACGACGTGAATTGGTGCTACAACCTTCAGCACCTTAGGGGCAAATCTTATTATCTGAAAACGAGGGATGACAGTGTGCAACTCATCTAGTGACTCCCTGAGTCCAACAAGGGGCTTAGCGAAGACTTCCTCATCATGTCAGGGGCATGGCATGATGGCTTCACTGCCCAACGACGGAAGGGGTACCAAGTGGGGCAGTAGGAGTAGGAGGGGTTTTAAGTTTTCTTGCCCTTTTTCTTTTTGCTAACATGGCGGTGTTTTCCGTTTGCAGACCCGTACGCTTTTGAGCGCCACTTCCATTTGACTAACCAGGAAGATTTGCAGAAGGTGCTAAGGGCGCCGGTTTACGTAAACGAGGACGACATTAAGTTAGAGCCGCCCATTTAATCTTGGGGTATACGCCCACCCAGAAGTCGTTCCCGGTTCCAAAGCACGTCATCCTAGCCAACGATCCTCGGCTTCAGAGGATTACTGTGACCGAGGATGGATTTTCGATTCTCGAGGAGCCCTCCGATCAGGAAGCTGTCACACTAGCTATCCCTCTCTTCCCAACCGTTCGCTGAGGCTGCCGAGGAAGGTCCAGAGAGGGAGGAGGACCGTTTGACATTTTTGCTCAGCTTGATCAGTCCGAGGATCCGCCTGGGGACCTGGGTGACCCTAATCTGAGCAAAGCAGACCTCTTTGCTTCTGAAGCCCCTCCACCAACAATAGGTTACAAAAGGAAGCCAACTACCAACTTGCTGGACTTGATCGAGGGCCAGCCAGGGAAGTCCAACAAGCTTCCTCTACCCACTGAAGACTAGGTCGACTTTCGCTCAGCAGAAGTTCCCTCCTCCTCCCCAGACACGCTCGCCCTCTCAGTCTGTGCTTGTCGCACCCAAGAAGAGGAAGGACAAGGGCAAGGGGCCTATAGAGGAGAAACGGTTCCTTTGCAGGAGGGGGACACTACTCTGCGGCCGTCCAAGCAGCTGAGGATAGGCGATAGAAGTCCGGATAGGCAGGTTGTCGACACCACCTCGCCCGAGATTATCTTTTTATTAGTTGTTGGAGCTTTAGGCTCCAAGTATGTTTGGAGTCAAATATTTTCCATGCAATATATAGCTTTCATTTCATTTTGTGATAAAATTAAAGTTAACCTATAACAGCAATAACAATCTCATCAAAAAATAAACATAACAGCAATAACAATTTTCATAACAAAATTTTTATAAAACGTTGGTAGACAATTTAATTTATTTTAGTTTGTACCCTCAAAATTAATTTGAATTTGTAAATTGGTAAATTCTACCAACGTTTAATCCCAAATTACCTCTCTAATATTCTTGCGCATAAACTACCATCCTATCTAACTTTGCTTTTGGATTATTAGCAACCATCCCATGAAACGAAAATCATTTCTATATAGGCTTAAATCAAGTAGTGCCAGGTATGCCATCTAAGGTAAATGTTAACATACCACAAACTCGCTATTGCATTGGCAAAATTAACCAACTAAGCATTTTGGGTGTCTGGTTTGCAAAGACGAAAGTTACAACTCAAATTCACCAGCAGCCACTAGAGAATTCCATAAGGACACGACTTGCATCTAGTGCACTGGTGCACTATAAAAGCATTAATATCAAAAGACTAAGAGAACAATATCAAAAGCATTGATAAAAGCAATACAAAATGTGAAGAAGAGTATAAGAATTAGATGGATGGGAAACCTGTCTTTTCAAAATTTTTTGCAGGAACATATGTGTTGACACAATTTGAAGCCTCTGTTTCAGTTGAACTACATAACTAATAGGTCCTCCATTAACTATCTAAGCATGTCAGAAAAAGCAGAGACATTCACATCAGAACAACAACGTTTCGGGTCAAGAAGCTTCCTTGTCGAAACACACACACATTTAGAATACAGGTGTTTAAACAGCCCAAAAATGCGTTCTAAAGATTACTAAATTTCATAATTTTTTTGCCTTCAATAAGTGAATTCTGATCCCAAGGGAGGGGTAAGGGGAAATACAAATAAATTCCAACTTATTGTGCTACCACAGAAGTTCATTTATAAACAAAGGACTAGCAAGTATTTAATAAATACAACTAGTAATAAAGCAGGAGCTCCCAAAAAGATTTAACATTGAGATCTTACTTTACCATTTCATCTACACACCATGAAGTGTATCTTATTACATCTAATATCCATGGAGTACATAGAATACTCTAGTCCCTACATACGTACCTTATAAACAATACATAAAGCATTCAAAACCAGGCACATGGTCAGGACAAGTAATGGAGATGCCATATCAATAGAAGTTGCCACCAATTACACCAAAGAGTTCTCTGCAAGAGTATAAATATTAGTGAAGGTTGATTTTTTTTCTTTTCTTTTTGACATAGAAAAAGCTACATTTGATACAAAAAGAGTATTTCATTTTTTTATTTTATTTTTTATTTTTTATTTTTATTTTAATGGTAAGTTACATGTGCACCTTGTGAGTCTTGAACCAAGAAACTTACCCTCCATCCTATTACTAAGGAAGGAGTAAGTGCCTTTTGAGCTAGAGTTACTTGGTTTTCTTTAGAAACTTACAAGTGTTTCTTTCAAAATATAATTATTGAGGTCACATTTTTTACAGTAACAATCAATTATTTTGCCGTTTTAGTTGTTACAGTTACGCAACAAATTGAGTGTGCCAGATTATATAGTTTCAGCATACCAAGTGTTGGCAAAAGCTTATTTATGAATATTCCATTATCAAAATTTTAGCTTGATCAAAAACCAGCTATGGTTATCTTATAAAGGTTGAATGAACGTTGTGCATATTGGCTGTCACAAACTTAAAAACAATTTCTATTAATCAAGGAGATTAGAGGACTTTGGCTAATTGATCCACACTTACTCTATTTCTCTCTCCATCACAAAATCAAAATAAGGTAAAAACAGAAAATGAAAAGATTATTAACAACCAAATATTAGTAATGTCACTTTCTCAACTAAACAGGGTCTACTACAAAGATAAAATATTTGTAACATACCTTCAATACTACCTATCTCAACTGTAAGTAGACATGTTGATGAATGCCTCGGGAATATTGAAAGTTTCTTGAGAACAATTTCCTTCGAATGTAGATCAGAAACTCTTATTGTCACAGTGTTCAAAACTCTTGCTTCCTTTAGAATATATTTTTATGAATTTGACTTCATGTTCCAATTCTTCAAATCCATTAAAATTAAAAGTTGTAAGGCGCGATGAAAGACAACCAGGACCATTGGGTGGATCCATCCAGCATAGCTGATTTTTATAGTAATAATCCTGATGACAACATACACGGTACAGTAGTAGATCATAACTCATTAATATAAGTTTAGGAAACATTAAATTAATTAACCACATATTTCGATTTTCTGATTAACTTAAATAACCTTATCAATAACAAGAACTTCTAAATTAGGAGCCACTACAAGCAAGGATTGTAGCACGTGCCAATTAGTTCGAGTAACTTTAAAGTTCAATCGGACTAAAATTTGGAACATGGAAGGATAAATAGAACCAAAGCCGATGCACTGCATTGCAAGATTATAAACATAATAACATCAAAAAGCTTAGTCCTAACAATACTCATCAACAAAAGAAGAAAGAAAAACATGCCAAAAGATAAAATGAGGTCTTACTCCTACCTCTTTGTCACCAGGAAATATTGAAAGGAACTTGGCGTTATTTAGTTCTTTAAGAAGCTTGAATACCCTATCTCCATAATAAAACTCAAACACCCGAACCCAATCGTTATCAGTGTGAACATCGATATGTGCTTCAACTAAGTGAGCTAGCTTTTCAAGGAAAACGAGGTTGCGCAAATCACCATAAAATCGAAAGTACTCGAGAACTGGGGCATATATCTCAACTTTGAAATCAGGGGGTTCCCCAGTTAAACATGATACAAGCTCAATATATAAACGTTTCAGAGTAGGTACATTTATTTTAAAATTGGTTGCATTGTCCGTATCATCTCTTAGCACTTTCAAATCTTCGAGGATCAGGCAAGCAGAGCAGAGGCTGGAGAAGGAGTTGAGGGATGTATAACAAATTTCGTAGAGACGCAGAATCTTCAAACTTGGGAGTTGAATCGAGCTTAATTTCACGACTTTTGCAATGAAAAACGGTATGGGGCAACTCGAAAAGTCGTCCACACTCAATTTGGAGATCGAGTTGTTGGACATTACGCGATATGGCTGTGTGGATCCATTTGTTGAGATGGGAAGATCGACAAGGAGAACGCCATGAGAGGGTGAAATTTTGGAGGATGGGTGCTGCGTGTTGAGCTAAAACACTGTACACTGTGTGGTCGCTAATGGAATTATCTTCGAGGTCGAGTTTTGGTATTAGAGTCCAGAGGGGCTTCTACCTGCTCGACAAAATGGTTGTGACGACGGCTTCATTGGTTGGAAGGAAAGAAAGAACGTGGCAAAGAAGAGAAGAGAGTCCGGTAGATTGCTGATTCTGTCAACCGAAGTGTCTTTGTCTGGAGAGTGTTCTTTCGTTTTGAGCTCGATTTGGCCATCCAAGTGCCGCAACAAGGTTGGTGGAGATGGTGCAGTGGAATATGCGCGTATGAGATGAAGGCTTGAATGTGATTAAACTCGANACCAACATTTATTCCCTATATAAGACTCTTCGGGAGGAAGGTTTCTTCACACTCCATGAATTCCCAAACGCAATTAGAAACGCGTCCCCTCAATTTCCTTAGCCCTTCAATAACCCCGTCAGATTGTGGCCGGAGTTGGAGGACATGTGGCGGCTTTGGACGGGTGTGAGGACATCCGTGCCAAGGGCCGTCGTGACCGCAACCCCTTCTATGTTTCCGGCGCGGCAGAGTTTAGGCGTATCCCCGATGGTGCCATGCATGGTGCCCGGAGGGATGTCGTTGAAGTACCTAATGTCTCTTTTCGGAGCACACCCCCGACGGAGAGATGCGAATTCACGTCACGGCTGGTGCCCGAGCGTTACCGTCTCCTACGGCCAACGCTTGTGAGGGTTGGAGAGAATCAAGGGAACATCATGAGGAAGATGTCCCGGTGCGCCTGCATCTACTCCTCACTTTGTTCAAGCTCCGCCGCACCAGACAAGGAGTTGCTGGTGGCCTTGAAGCGAGCCAGCCTCAACCCCAACCCCCCTCTTATTGTCAAGTTCTCCCATTCTCTTGACACCAATAAGAGCACGGGTTGACACTTCCCTCTAGCTAGTTCTAGGATCAGTCCGCCTGGGCCTCTAATTGTAGGATTAGCTTGTAAATTTGTTTGTAAAGCACGCATGCCTGAGCCTCTGATTGTATTTTGTACTTTTCTTCTTATGAAATAATATCAATTTTTTTTTTTTTTTTGCTGTTAAATCTTCTACTTTTCTGCGATTTTTTTTTTGATACGCCGTCAACTTTCTACAAAGTGATCCCTTAGAACGACCGCCGGTTGCGCCGGCCAGCGCACTAATCCTTCCCACAGACAGCGCCAATTGTAGGGTCAGTTTTTGTAGCCCGAGCCCAAAAGATATGGGTTGAAAGCCCAACGAACCCGGAACAATGAATTTGTAGAGAGTGGATCGAAGGTTTAGGCACTAGCCGACCTTCACTGGGCCGAAACTACTTTATGTCTTATTGAAAGAACACTTAGACCAATTTACAACTGAGAGATGCTCCTCGGCCAATGGCCGAGGAGGCTTGTTTCCCAGGCCACTCTTTTTTCCATTTTCCCCCCCTTTTTTACACTTTGCTCGTATCCCTTATATATTACTCTTTTCCTCCTTCTGTTGATCATCCATTGGCCTCTCCTCTGGCTGGCTATCCCATCAGAGGTCGTATCCGTGCTCAAGTGGTTCACCCTGATCGATGTAGCCTTACCCGGGGGTTGCATCCCTATTAATGCGACCAGAAGGGTTAGGTGAGCGTATTAAGTGTGGAGGTGACAACTTGCTCTGGGTTTGTCCCCTCCCCCCCCCCCTTACAATTATCCTTAGTATGCCGAGGACGAAAGAGTCCTCGGCATGGATCCAAAGAAGAGTTTTCCCCTAAATTGGCCTCGGATAATCATCCTTCCTCAAAGTAGACCATTTGGGCCTGGCTTGGAATGGGCCAGGGCTGCCCGATCTTTTGGCCCCACAGCCACCATTGCATCTTGCTTCAAGATTGAGTCAGAGGAAGCTGAGAGAAGAATGAAAGTATTCAATGAGCTATTGAAAATCGAAGGACTTTCTACATCAGAAAGAATCAAAGCTGGAGAATTGCTTACAGCTGATACACGTAAATATGATTATTTTTACTCATTGCCTAGGGATGTTAGGTACGATTATTTTATTCAAGTGCTCACAGATGCAAGGGTGAATACATTATATATGTAATAGATCGCATTTGTTTCGTTGTTGATGAACTACGTTTACTTTTATTGCTACTTCTATGGTCTTATAGACCTAAATGTTGTTAGGTTGTTTTGTTATCGATTAAACTCTTTTTAAAATTATTATTAAGAATAAAGCATTTGAGAATTTAAATAGTTATTTTTGTATTGTACTTGTCATTTTGAAATGTTAGACTACAATTTTAATGAATTTGTCGTGATTAATAGTTTATATTTGGTTTTTCATTATTTATTTAGAGGAATATTTTTTTTTTAAATGACTTGGTAGTTCGCATTCAAATCTAAGGATAAAAAAGGAAAAATAAATAATTCATTTAAAATTTCTGAGAATAAACCAAACATTATCATCTCACATTCCTAAGAATCTTAAGAGATTCCCAATGAAACCAAACGTAAGAATAGCTGCATTCTTAGAATCACATTCCTAAGAATCTAGATGCTAAGAGTAATGTGGATTCCCCCATACCAAACGCCACATTATGCAAGTGTTTGACACCGAAGCAAAGTCTCTATGACTATCCTTACAAAGAAGTTGATAACCCGACTTGATAGAATAAGACCCATTGCTAGTCTTCGACCAAAACAGAAAATCATCTTGCGAGGTTGCACAGATATGGACGCTTTAATCCTTTGAACTTCGAAAGAAAGGAACGCATGATCTATGGGATGAGAGCTCCACCACTCCGAATCAGCATCAATAAGAGTCTCAACCTTAGCATCATTGGGAAGTGGGCGAAATAATTCTACAACCATTCTCTCTTGGGTAGCCAACAATCTTCATAGATGCTAATATTTTTTCCATCACTAATCCTCCATCTAGCACTCATAGAGATGACCATTCTAGCCCATAAGACACTCTTTCATGCATGATGCATAAGAACCAAATGAGGTTTTAGCATAATGAATAGTTTCATGATCAAGGCATTACACTTGTTTAACCAACATAGCTTCATTAAATTTATAGCGATCTCTAAAACCTATACCACCAGCCAATTTTGATTAATATAAAGATTCCCAATTTTTCAAATGAATTTTTTTACAACACCTCATTGACCCCACCAGAATTTACGGAGCAACATTTTAATATCATTACACAAACCCACTAGCAGTCTAAAGCAGCTTATAGCTAGCAAACATAGGGATGCCTTGAACAACAACTTTCAACAATACTTTCTTGCCTACTTGTGAGAGTAGTTTTTCCTCCAACCCTGCAATTTTTCCCAAACTCTATCATTGATATAGTTTAAATTGGCTCTTTTATTTCTTCTCACAACAATAGGTGAACCAAGGTATTTTTTGTATTCTTTAATTTCTTGAACACCAAGCAAAACTTTGATAGAATTCTTTGTCGCTTTAGGAACCAATTTACTGAAAAAGAGATTACTTTTCTCTTTATTAATATGTTGTCCAAAGACATGTTCATGGAAAAGGAACTAATTTACTGAAAAGGAGATTACTTTTCTCTTTATTAATATATTGTCCAAAGGCATGTTCATAGAAAAAAAAAATAGTGGACTATTATCTAGAGAGAGAGAGAGAGAGAGAGAGAGAGAGAGAGAGAGAGAGAGAGAGAGAGAGAGAGAGAGAGAGAGAGATGAAGAACAAGTGTACGATGAAGATGGTTTAGAAGGAGACTATATAAATGGAAGAGGCCTCTGATGAAAGGGGATCGGAAAAAAGAGAAGAAGAAGAGGAGAACGATTTTACTGTAGCTCTAAGAATTGTATTAACCTTTCAATCATTAATATACCTCTTCGGACATCAATTTGTTCAGTTTTAAGTGTGTTTTCGCACTAGTTCATCCCTTGATATCTTGATTAACTTTGTTTACTTCACGGACAACCCAGTTATTTCACCCACACTCTACAAATTCATTGTAGTGGGTTTATTGGGCTCCAGTCCCTTACCTTTTGGGCTTGGGCTGCAAATCTTGACGCTACATTACCCTTGCTAACTTCTTGTTGAATAAGACCATTTAAACCTCTAGAGTAAAGCAGGAAGCGATTAGGGATAAAGGTTCACCTTAATTGATGCCATTGGAGGGTTTGATATGGCATTTTGGTTTTCTGTTGACCAAAATGAAGTAAGAGACTAAACTAATGCATTCTGAATCCACTTACTATGGAACCTCATTTTTTTCCACTACATTCAACAACAAAAACAACCAAAAAAAAAAAGACGCGCCCATTCAACTCTATGTATGTCTTGCTCATATACAGCTTGAGAGTCATAAAGCCCAAATTATCAAATTTCTTTAATTTCATATGATGGAGAGTCTCAAAAGCAACCCAAATATTATTTGAGATGACTTTGTTGGATTGAAAAACACTCTGAGATTCATAAAAAATCTGTGGCAGAATTCTTTTAACTCTATTAGGCAAAACATTAGAAACAATGGCTTAATTGTTCTTATTAATTTTTACTTAATTGCATTATAACTTCTTTTCTTCAAGTTTTTGGATAGTCAATATCAACTTCTTTTCTTTTCTTTTTCTTTTTTTAATTATCTTTTATTTTATTTTATGGTTTTAAAAATAAAATTATGTCTCATTCTATTTTACTTTTATTGGTAATATTTTGATATACACAATTGTAATTATGTTATATATATATATATATATAATCTCTTCCTCTCTTTTTATTTTTTTTTAAAAAAATAAATTCTATACCATTCGATTTTATTTTATTTTAATAATATTTTAATATTATTCTTCTACTTCTTCTTTTTTTTTTTTTTTTNTGGTTTTAAAAATAAAATTATGTCTCATTCTATTTTACGTTTTATTGGTAATATTTTGATATACACAATTGTAATTATGTTATATATATATATATATATATATAATCTCTTCCTCTCTTTTTTATTTTTTTTTTAAAAAATAAATTCTATACCATTCGATTTTATTTTATTTTAATAATATTTTAATATTATTCTTCTAATTCTTCTTTTTTTTTTTTTTTTGGTATCTCTATAATTGAGTTTTTCCTCAATTTTTTTTTTTAAATTGATTAATTGTCTTACAATTCTTTTTTTTTTTTTTTAATAAACAGTAATACTTATTAGAACACATATAAAAATAGTAATATTAGTGTTTTAAATCGGGTTTATATACATAAGAAAGAGATAAGATTGCGAGTGTAACCGTATATTAAAAGATCGTTAATAAAGAATTGTAATTGTAATTGTATTACAATTCTTTATTAACAGTCTTTTAATATACGGTTACACTCACAATCTTATATCTTCCTTATGTATATAAGTCTCTTCCTCTCCCAACCAAAAAAAAAAAAAATCTCTTCCTCATGTAGAGGTGAAATAATTTTTTTGTATATAATCTCATTACACTTGTAAGTATTTTTTTTATTATTAGAAAATATAAAAACTCCGAATTATAATGAATGGAAGAAACTGACCTTTAGAAGAAAAAAAAAATTAAAAGAGCCTCTGAGCATGCAAGCTAATTTAATTTAAAGATGTGTATTTTTTATAGAGAAAATAGAAGTTCAAGTGAAACTCACATCAATTGTTACGGATAACGATAAAGTGCGCCAACAAAGGAGATACTTTGATATTATCATGTGCACATTTGCTATTATAAATGAAGTTTATAATCAGGTTTGTATGATCATGATGATGGTTTGTGCACCCACAAATACATATATCTCATCAACACCAAGTAAGAAAAGTACATAAGATAGATAAAGTAATCATGGCAAATTTTTGTGAATAGACAAATTAAACCCAACCTTTTGAATGAATAATGTAAATAATTAAATATCCGAAATCTACCATAAAAGTATTTATATTTTTCTGTTCACTTCAAACATTTCTTATAAAACATTTATATCTGAGAATTAAAGCAACTGAGAAACCTCTTATGCAGCCTATATTAAGTATAAACCCCACGTTAGTTTTACTTCTCGCATCGCACTAAATGATCTACTTGATTTTTTTAAAACTTTGTGGGCAAAATATAATAGCAAAATTTTGAGTCATCGAATACCAAGTAGGACCCCAAACCAAGTATCTCCAAGAGTTCAACTAAATCGAGGCTGATAAACAATTGTGCCAACAAGAAAAATATAATACAATTTTATGAAAATTATATATAAAAAACATCAACTAAACAATAGATTCAAGTGTGGGGCTTACCATTTTTTATGGTTTGCAAAACAAAAAATTATATTTAAATCCTCTTATCAAATAGACCCTAGAGTTTCCAATGAATGGTATCTTATTTTTCTTTCTGAAGTTATGAAATGTTATGATTTTGTGCAGTACAAGTGTACAACTTCCTCTCTCTCCTTATTGATCAGTTGAGGCTCTTTTGGTCTCTCTTAACCCCACACAAGCCTAATGGTCCATTTGGATTGAGGGTAAGGTAGAGGGAGTAGAGTAGAGTAGATTTAGTCTAAAATTAGTCTATTTTTAGTCAACTCTACTTTACTCCCCTCCCCATCCCCTCATTTTCCCCTCCATCCAAACAAGCCCTAAGACAAGGAGACGCTCTCTCCCCATTATTTTCATCACACTGAAATATTTTCTCATCTATTTCAAAGAGCAAATCTTAATGGGCTGATGTCTCTTATGGAGTTTCTAAATTTGTATAGAATTATGTCATCCAAATCTTCAATTTTCTTCAGTAGCAACCTAAGCTACAATCTTCCTCGGGTTTCCAATAAAAACTATTAAAATTATTGGGTTTTTAGTTACTAATGTCTAATAGACCAAGAGGTCCAATTATATAAAAAGTCCCTGTACTCCTAAGTCCTAATCCTAATACTTGTAGTCTCCAGCTATACGCCTAAACCCTATTAGGTTTTATTGTACAATACACATTGATAATATTGCTAACGGTAACAATTTAGCTGTCAAGAGCTTTATCTAGTAAATGTAGGCCGAACCACATAACCTTAGTATTCTCTCTCATTCTCTTTTCCTACTTCTGTTCACTATAATTTTCCCAAACTCTTTTCTTTTTCTCTTTAGAATTTGATTTTGAACCAAAAAAGAAAAAGAAAAAAGGGGGCATTTCTTTGCTAATATTGTTGAGAAAATCAATTCCAAAACAAAAGTTCTATCAAATGTTGGCAGTGTTACCTTGGCAAAATCTGTACTTGTTGCCATTTTATGTATTCCAGGGTTATCTTATCTTTGCTCTAACATTGATGTTTCTAAAAGAAATTTTATTTGGATCAGATGGGATTTAAAAGAGATGTTGTATGGAATTTTGGGATTCTTTATGCAAACTGAAATGTTTTGGGGGTCTTGTTTTCAAGAGAGCAGTGGATTTTAATCGAGCTCTCATAGAAAAATTAGGCCGAATGCTCGTAGAAGATATTAGCAAAGAATGGGTGAAGATGACGAGATCCAAGTACTTCCTTCCTCAAAGCCATTGAAGCCCAACCCTTGCCCTTGGCTATGGAGAGGAATTTAAGTTCAGGAACCTCATAAAGAAATTTGCTTGTTTTTAAATTGGCATTGGGATCTCAATTAATATATGGGAGGATAAGCTAGCTCTTGACTATGACAAGCTGAAATTTCCTGAATAAAGTCCTTGCTCTTGGCTATGATAAGCTAGTTTTTTGCTTTTTAGCTTTTATATACAACTTTTTAAATACCCACTTTTCTTTTTCTCACTTTTTTCAAATTACAAATATACTTTAACATGCTTTCAACACGTATTCAGCAAATTTAAGCAAAATCAATTGTTCCAAACATACACTAAAGTCAGGGAGAGATACAGATTGGCCAATCAATGCCGCCATAAAAAAATTCAAGTACTTTGTTTGTCCGATGCGTTGAAGCCAATGAGCTCTAGATCAAATAACACCTCCCCCCATGGTAAGAAAACAACGTACTGTTGTAAGTATCAAGACCACAGAGTGGGACCATAGCTTAAAAACAAGAATAAAAGACTGATCTGTAGAACATAAATGACCACTGGAAGAGAGGTTATCCCCATTCAATGATAACTAGACACAAAACAGCCAAGAATGACACTTCCCGAATGGAGTTGAAGGGCAAGCAAATGATGAAAGTTGGTTCTGATAAGGCCAACTTACATTTAGTAGACATGCATCCTTAGGACAACATTTACATTCAAAGTGAGGGAGGTTTTGATATTGCATCAGAAGGTAGAACTTTAGAACAACCCAGAGAAGAAACATTAATGCCTACAAGTATATCTTGATCCAAAGCAATTGGTTGCGTTACAGCAGAAAGCCAAAGCAACTCAACATAATAGACGTGCACACACTCTTTTATATGGTGTGGGATAAGAAGGAACTGAGGAGGAAATCTTATTGATAATGAGCATACTAGATAATCTCCTAAAGAAACTTTTAAAGAAATGGAAATTGAGATGAGATTATGAGAAGCATTAATGAATATAGGTAGATCCTAATCTAAAGAAATCATAAATTTTTGGGTTTTTTTTTTAAGAATGATATAATAAATTTTTGTTTGTCCTATTCTCTTATACAAAAAGAGGGCAAAAGACAAAAATAACAGTAGCAAGAACAGTAATAAAAGCAAATCAAAAAATGAAGAAGAAAGTATAAGAATTAGATAGATGGGAAAATTGTCTATTCATGGTGTTGGTTTTTTTTTTTTTTTTTTTTTTTTTTTTTTTTTTTTTTTTTTTTTTGTCAGTAACATAAATGTTGACAGGATTTAAATCCCCTGTTACAGACGCAATACATGAACTAACAGGATCTCCATAAACCATGTAAGCATATCAGAATACGAACACATTGACATCAGAAGAACTACAACTTTTTGGATCTAGAAGCTTCCTAGTCAAAATATAAAAACATTTAAGAATTAAGATACGGGTGTTTAAACAGCCCAAAAACAGGTCTCTACCACTACCAAATACACATCTTTTTTTGTTTTTTTGATAAGTGAGTTTTGGCCTTGGGGAAGGGGGAGGAGGAAATTCAAACTAGTGACTTCCACTTTATGAGGCATTGTCCCTAACCAGTTGTGCTACCACTTGGGATTGACAACAAAAAACCATCTATATACATGAATTCATGAACGAAACATTGATCGCAAAGCACTTTTACTTACAAAAATCTAGAAGTTCATTAATAAACAAATGGCTGCAAGTATTTAATAAATACAACCAGTAATAAAGCAAAAGCTCCCAAAAAGATTTAACTTTGAAATCTTACATTACCATTTCATCTACACCAAGAAGTGCATCATACTATGTATAACCCCTTTAGGGTGCATAGGGTACCTTAGACCCTGCATATATACATATATATGCAATAAGCATTCAAAACCCAGCTCATGGTCAAGACGCATAATGAAGTTGCCACCAATTACTCCAAAGAGTTATCTGCAAGAGTTCAAATATGCGTAAATAAATATAGAAAAACTAAATTTGATAAGGAAAGTGTATTTCAATTTTTTTTTTTTATTGGTAAGTCAGACATTTATCTTGTGAGTCTTGAACCAATGACCATACCCTCCATCCTATTATTGAGTAAGGACAAAGTGTCATTTGAATTAGAGCTAATTGGCAGTATTTCAGAACTAACAATTGTTTCTTCCAAAATATAAGTTTTGAGGTCACAATTTTGATAGAAACAAAAATTATTTTACCATTTCAATTGTCATAGTTAGGCCACAGATTGATTGATCCAGGTTCAATAATTCCAGGTCTATGTGGTGGCAAAAGCTTATTTATGAAAATTCCATTATCAAAATGTTGGCCTGATTCAAAAACCAGCTATATGTATCTTATGAAGGTCGAATGGACATTCTGCATATTAGTTACCACAAACCCAGGGAACTTCTATAAAACAATCTCACCCAAATAACCACCGCAAAATAGTAATGTCACTTTATCACATAAAGAGGTTACATTATAGAGATAAAATATTTACAACATACCTTCAAAATTAGTTGCTAAGTACCAGTTAAAGTTATATACCTTTCTCAACTGTAATTAGACATGTTGTTGAGAGCCTTGGGAACATTGATAGTGTCTCAAAAACATCTTCCTTCGAAAGTTTAGCGGGAATTTTGATTGTCATTGTGTTCAAGGCTCTTGCCTCCTTTAAAATATACATTACTAATTTGACTTCATGTTCCAATTCTTCAAATCCATCAAAATTAAAAGTTTTAAGGCATGATGACAGACAACCAGGAGCATCCGGTAGCTCCATCCAGCATAACCGATTTTCATTATCATAATCCTAATGACAACATACACAGGACAGTAGATCATAAGTGTAAATCTAGGGAACATTAATTAACAATATCATCTTCTGATTATCCTAAACTTACCTTATTAACAACAAGAACTTCCAAATTAGGAGCCACTAGAAGCAAGGCTAGTAACACGTGCCAATTAGATGGAGTAACTTTAAAGTTCAATCGGACCAAATTTTGGAACATGGAAGGATAAATAGAACCAAAGGCTATGCACTGCACCACAAGATCAAAAATGAAAAATTTTAAGCTTTAATCCAAAACAAGAAAAACATGATAAAATATAAAAAGGGGTCTTACCTCTCTGTCGCCAGAAAACAATGAAAGGAACTTAGCATTGTTTAGTGCTCTAAGAAGCTTGAATATCCTGTCTCCATAATATATCTCATATACACGAGTCCAATCTTCAAGAGCATAAATATCGATACGTGCTTCAATCAAATGGGCTAGTTTTTCATGGAAAACGATGTTGCGCAAATGGCCAGATAATCGAAAGTACTCGAGAGCTGGGGTGTGTATCTCGAGATTGTAATCAGGAGGCTCTGGCTTATATGATTTAAACCCAATATGCAAACGTTTCAGGGTATGTACCTTTATTTTAAGAATGATCACGTTCGTACAAACTCTTACCACTGACAAATCTTCGAGGACTGGGCAGCCAGAAATGAGGGTCGAGATACTGTTCATCGATCCATATCTAATTTTGGACAGACGCAGAATCTTGAGGCTTGGGAATTGAAAGGAAGGAGGAGGATCGAGAACAATCCCACCTCTTAATTCGAGAACCACAACTGCTTTGCAAGTGTATAAGCTACTGGGCAACTTGAAAAATTCCCCCTCGTAAGCATGACTATCGTCTTGGCCGCCATCAAGGTAAATCTCGAGATGGAGTTGTTGGACATTTCAGGCTAGAGCGGCGAGGATCCAAGTGTCGAGATGGAAATTGTTACAAGGAGAATGCCACGTGAGACGAAAACTTCGGAGCGACGGCGCTATGTGTAGAGCCAATACTCTGTACACAATATATTTAAAGCTTTTGGGTTTTTTCCAGCGGTTATGTCTGAGGTTGAGAGTTGGGACGAGAGTCCAGAGGGGCTTCCACCTCTTTGACAAAATGGTTGTGGCTACGGCTTCTTTGGTTGGAAGGAAAGAAAGGATGTGGTAGAGAAGAGAGTCCGGTAGGTTGCTGATCCTGTCAGTGTCGATCACTGCGTCTCTGTTGAGAGTGAGTTCCGTACATTTTGACATCGATTGAGCAGATGCGCCCATCGACACTTCGCAAGAAATTAAAAATGAAAGGGAGAAGAAAAGGGCTGGGTTTAGTTAAGAAGAGAGGTGAAGAAGAAAGAAAAAAGAGAAAAAAAAATGGCTAGAGGAAGGAAAAAAAAAATGAAAAGGAGGAGCTGGGTTTGGTTTCCGTGAAGAAGAAAGAAGCAGGGTGGAGAAGAAATAGAAAAGAGAGAGAGAGAGAGAGAAAAGATTATTTTAATGAAGAAGAGAGAGAAACCAATTAAAATATAGTATCTATAAGACTACTGTTTAAGAGGATGTCGTTCGTTGGATTCCTTTTTTCTTTTTTCCTTTTTTTTTTAGTTAAAAAAAATAACCTCACGCCTCTATATTTAAGTAAAGATAAAATTAATGAAAAATTTGATAAAAATGTAATTCTAACTTCTATTAAAATATTGCTTAAAAAATAAGATTATTCTTCTACTGATTTTTATATTGTTTTATCCATTTATAAAGTAGATTCTCAGAATAAAAATCATTTTTTTGTTCAAAAATACCTTTACACCTCTATATTTAAGTAATAGATAAAACTAATGAAAAATTCGGTAAAAATATAAGTCTCACTTCTATTAAAACATTGCTTAGAAAATAAGATAATTCTCCTACTGATTTTTATATTGTTTTATCCACTTATAAAGTAGATTATCAAAATAAAAATTATATATATAATAAAAAAACAATTTTTTTTTTTTACAAAATAGGACCACTAAAAAAAAGTCTCATCACACACGCAAAACGCGTGTGTTGAGGCTAGTATTTTTTAAAACTTTGGAGCTATAAAAAACTGTTAGAGCACTCACAATAAGAGTAACTGCATTAATCCGTGCAAATTTTCTGTCTATTTTGCAAGAAAAACTTACTTTTTTTATTTTACACACCCATTTTTACAAAACATTCACATCAATTTGTCTATTCTACCATCTATTTTACTCTTTCCGGCCTAATTTGTTTGTCCTGTTTGAAAAGTCAAACTTTTTAAGAGAATATCATTTATTTTCTTGTCTGTCTTATTAAAATGTATAAATTTAAAAAACTACCCTTAAATAAATTTATCAATTTAAAAAAAAAAAAATTATTCTTAATGAGGCAACTAAAAAGGTGTCTTAGATTGATTTTTTAAATATTTGTTAGTTTTCTTTTCAAATAATTTTGAAAATAAAGTAGGGGTATAATAGAAATATTAGTAAATTAATAACTTTTATTTTTAAAAACAAGATGATATTTTGGGACATTTCAAAATAGAATAGATGACAAACAAACTGGAATGGAGTATTTAAATAATCATATTACTTTAATTTTTTTATTATATCCAACAAACAGATCCCCACATGGCCTCCTACCTTTTTCTTTCTTTTTCTCATGCCAACCATCTTTCTTTTTCTTTGGACCATCTCATCTTTCTTTTTCTTTGGACCATCTTAGGCCTCTTTTTCTCCTTTTCCTTCTTCCTTCTACTCTTTACTCTTTATTCCTTATTATTTCTTCTTTATTCTTTAGCTTGAGCTTTTTTCTCTAAACAAGCTTTTCGAAATGATGCTAGTAGGGGTGTGCAAAAAACTGAAGAACCGAAAAAACCACTTCAAACCAACCGAACCAATGCTAAAATTTCAGTTTGGTTTGGTTTCGGTTTTATTATATAAAAAGCCAAAAATTTCGGTTCGGTTTTCAGTGGCAAATTTTAATACACCAAACCGAATATATTATTATATTAAATATATAATATTTTGTAAATATTTGACTCTCTCTCTCTCTATCGGATACGCTTGGGCTATTCTAAAAAAAAAAAAAAGATATGCTTTGAAAAGTAGATTATCAAAATAAAAATTATATATATATATAATAAAAAAACAATTTTTTTTTTTTACAAAATAGGACCACTAAAAAAAAGTCTCATCACACACGCAAAACACGTGTGTTGAGGCTAGTATTTTTTAAAAATTTGGAGCTATAAAAAACTGTTAGAGCACTCACAATAAGAGTAACTGCATTAATCCATGCAAATTTTCTGTCTATTTTGCAAGAAAAACTTACTTTTTCTATTTTACACACCCATTTTTACAAAATATTCACATCAATTTGTCTATTCTACCATCTATTTTACTCTTTCCGGCCTAATTTGTTTGTCCTGTTTGAAAAGTCAAACTTTTTAAGAGAATATCATTTATTTTCTTGTCCGTCTTATTAAAATGTATAAATTTAAAAAACTACCCTTAAATAAATTTATCAATTTAAAAAAAAAAAAAAGTTATTCTTAATGAGGCAACTAAAAAGGTGTCTTAGATTGATTTTTTAAATATTTGTTAGTTTTCTTTTCAAATAATTTTGAAAATAAAGTAGGGGTATAATAGAAATATTAGTAAATTAATGACTTTTATTTTTAAAAACAAGATGATATTTTGGGACATTTCAAAATAGAATAGATAACAAACAAACTGGAATGGAGTATTTAAATAATCATATTGCTTTAATTTTTTTATTATATCCAACAAACAGATCCCCACATGGCCTCCTACCTTTTTCTTTCTTTTTCTCACGCCAACCATCTTTCTTTTTCTTTGGACCATCTCATCTTTCTTTTTCTTTGGACCATCTCAGGCCTCTTTTTCTCCTTTTCCTTCTTCCTTCTACTCTTTACTCTTTATTCCTTATTATTTCTTCTTTATTCTTTAGCTTGAGCTTTTTTCTCTAAACAAGCTTTTCGAAATGATGCTAGTAGGGGTATGCAAAAAACCGAAGAACCGAAAAAACCACTTCAAACTAGCCGAACCAATGCTAAAATTTCAGTTTGGTTTGGTTTCGGTTTTATTATATAAAAAGCCAAAATTTTCGGTTCGGTTTTCGGTGGCAAATTTTAGTACACCAAACCGAATATATTATTATATTAAATATATAATATTTTGTAAATATTTGACTCTCTCTCTCTCTACCGGATACGCTTGGGCTATTCTAAAAAAAAAAAAAGATATGCTTTGATAGTTTGGCAGATATGCTTTAGCAGCTTTGCGTTGGGTAGTGGGCCTCCAAAGTCCAATCCATCATTTCATTTTAAACCAATTCAGTGACTAAGTAAAATAAGTTATCAAATTATTCAAACTAAGTTATCAAGTGACTAAGGGAACTAAGTTGCAGTGGGCCTTTTTTTTTTTTTTTTTTTTTTTCAGCCATCAAATGATTCAAAATTTCAAAATTCAAATGATCTAGCCATAGCATTTTAAAACCTATTAGATTAATCACCTATAATTAATCTAACTAAATATCTAATTAAACTAATTAAACTAAAACTAATTGAACTATAAAATCAAAAGTTGGAAACCCTACCCTACATACCCGGCCCACACTTTCACTCTCACAGTCTCACACTTTCCACCCTCTCTAACGTTCAGACATCAGACTGCCTCCACTCCCTACCTCTCACACTTTCCACTCTCTCCCTTTTCTG
>NW_027069601.1:557901-566709 GCF_002906115.3 Quercus suber | reverse complement strand
TCAAAATTTCAAAATTCAATGATCTAGCCATAGCATTTTAAAACCTATTAGATTATCACCTATAATTAAACTAACTAAATATCTAATTAAACTAATTAAACTAAAACTAATTGAACTATAAAATCAAAAGTTGGAAACCCTACCCTACATACCCGGCCCACACTTTCACTCTCACAGTCTCACACTTTCCACCCTCTCTAACGTTCAGACATCAGACTGCCTCCACTCCCTACCTCTCACACTTTCCACTCTCTCCCTTTTCTGTCGCCTCCACACACCGACTTGATCATCGGCTTCTCATCTCCCACAGTGAGCTCTATCGTTGCCCCCACACTTTCACTCTGCCTTACTATCACCCCCACACTTTCACTCTCACACCGCCCTCCACACGCCGCCTCCCCACACCGCCTCTCTGTTTTGTTGTGTTTCTCTCTGTTTTTTGTTTTAGGTTTTGAAAATAGAAATTTCGATACCTCTGACCCTCTCATTGTTTTGTGTTTCTCTCGTTTTGTGTTTTAGGTTTTGAAAATAGAAATCCCGATTCCCTCTAACCTTCTCTCTGTTTTGTGTTTTAGTTTTAAAAATAGTGAATCTCTGTTTTGTAGTAACAACCTAAGATCAAGATGTTTATTTTTTCAAGTTTTAATGTTTATATGCAAAGTATTGATTCTTCAAATACCAAATCAAAGGTTGATAAATACTTGTTAGAGAGCTGTGAAGATGTCTTTGATGATAATTTTGATATTTTGGCTTGGTCGAAGGTTAATTCCCCATGATACCATGTGCTTTCAAGAGTTGCGACATGTTCTTGCAATTCTGGTATCCATTGTGGCCTTAGAATCTACCTTTAGTATGGCTGGTCGTGTCCTTGATCCCTTTCGAAGTTCATTGTCTCCACTTATGGTGGAAGCCCTCATATATGGTCAAAATTAGCTCCGTCCTTCATCGGCTCCAATCTGCCTTCGTGCTGCCATGGATCATGTTGAGAAGTTTGAAAAGCTTGATGGATGTATGATTATTATTTGTTATATTAAAAAAAATATGACTTTATATTTCTTTATTTATTAAAAAAAAATCTACATGTCTATTTTTATTAAAAAAAACCCTGAATGTCTTGGATTCTTGGCATATTTATTGTTTTATTGTACATTCTGCATGTCTACTTCTTTCTTTATTTAAAAAAAAAAAAAAACTAAATATCTTGGATTCTTAGCATATTTATTGTTTTATTATATAAGTGATTTTTATGTTTTTTTTCATTTATTGTTTGTAGAACTTATGAGTGATGCTGCATTAACATCAAAATTAGGCATGTCCACACCAACACCTATTGAAGTTGATGGTTGAAGATTTCTCTTTGCTCTTTGGACAAGTGGTATTGATTATGATATATACACTTTTTGATATGTATAGTTATACCCTTTTGATATGTATACTTTTTGCTATTAGACACTAGTAGACAGTGGCCTACATAAGTACATATAGATATGGGCTTGGGTAAAATATCATTTTCATCCCTAAACTATCACAAAAGTTCATTTTTCGTCCCTAAACTTTCAAAAGTTCATTTTTCGTCCCTAAACTTTTCCAATTGTATTGATTTTTGTCCCTCCCACATTAGCACTCGTCAAGCCACAGAGGGACGAAAATCAATACATTTGGAAAAGTTTAGGGACGAAAAACAAACTTTTGAAAGTTTAGGGATGAAAAACGAACTTTTGTGAGAGTTTAGGGACGAAAAACGAATTTTAGAAAGTTTAGTGACGAAAAACGAACTTTTGTAATAGTTTAGGGACGAAAATGATATTTTACCCTATGGGCTTTTATTTTCAGTTGTGGCCTATACATAATACATGGACAATATATAGACAATATATGATATTAGGCAATAGGCAATGACATATGATCAATTTATTTTAAGTCTTTGGCTAAATATTAAATATGGACAGTGTATATGTTGACATTGACATTGACATATGGCCAATTTATTTTGAGTCTTTGGTTATAATGCTATTATGTAGGTATTGACATATGGACAATATGTGGACATTGACATATTACTAATGAAGTAATGAAATATGCACTAGTTATTTTATTTTGACTTGTACAATTTATTTTTTAATCTTGTTTGTATTTGATGGGTGCTTGTAACAAGTTACAGATTAGTTTAAGGCTTTAAGCACTAGAGCAATTTTTTGCTCTAGATTATTTCCGGATTTATGAATCTGTGTTGACATGTTGTTCTTGTGCAAATGCATTGTGGACAGGTTATTTTTGGATTTATGAATATGTGATGTGTATTTTAATGAGTATAATAGAAGCTCTAAATCAGGTTATGAATTTATGATAGGTTGTGATTTATGAATTTTCTATATGTGTTGTATTTTTGGATTTATGAATCTGTAACAGGTTTTTTTTTTTTTTTTTTTTTGAAGCATCTGCAATAATGTATATTTCTGGATTTATGTAAAGTAAAAGCAAGTTATGAAAAATGTAAAATGCAAAACAGGTTGTGATTTTTTCTTATTTGTAAAATGTTTTATGGGTGTGTAAAAAGGCCCAAAAATGGCCAAAATAGGAAAAGCCCGAATCTGGGCCAAAAGGGCCAAAACAGAAAGCTAAAAAAGGCCTAAAGATGGCCATTGCCAAAATAGAGAAGGCCCGAATCTGGGCTACAACTAGTTCCTAACAAAGGCCCAAAACAGGTTTCTAAAAAACACTTAATTAGAGCATAAAAGGCCATAAAATAAGAGACTTGTATACTGCATTTAAAAAAAAAGCCCAAACAGAAAATTTTTGGAAAAAAAAAAAAAAAAAAAAACCAAAGGCCCAACTGGCCCAAAATCCAGGCCCAAAAACCGAAACCCACCGAAAAACCGACTAAAACCGAAACAAATCGAAACCAACAATTTTTCAACTATTTCGGTTGGTTTCGATTGAGACTTTTAAAAACCGAAAATTTCGGTTTCGATTGGCCGGATTAAAAAAAAAATTGACTGAACCGAACAGATTATAGCCCTAGATGCTAGTAACTCCAAGATTTCTCAAACTCAGTGGTTGAGGCTAGGGCAAGGGTGATTTTGTGGTTTTGTTGTGAGAAGAAGTCAGAGGGGAAGAGCAAGATGAAGGGGGAGAAGAAGACAATGATCTCCTTCACAAGTACCGACCTCTTCCACAAGCATCAATCTAGTCGACCTAGAAATGTTGATCTCCACCACTGATCCATCGATCCACTTCCATTGACCCACAAACGGCATCTTCGCCGATGTCACCAATCCATAAGCTATCTGTTGGTTTGTCCGTGTGGATGTGTTTCTATGTTGGATTGTCCTTGTGGGTGTGTTGGTCTATAATAAAGGAGCAAGAATATGAGAGAGAAGAGAAAAGCCCAAGTTCGTTTCAGAGGAAGAAGAGAGAGAAAAAAAAAGGGAGCCAAATTGGGAAATTAATAAAATAATAATACGCAAAGCTACAGTAACCTTGCATATATGCACAGTTACTGTAGCAATTGTGCATTTATACATAATTTTACACCCATTGATGTGGATGTTTTTTTGGTCAAAATGTGTAAAATCATCTACTTTTTGTATTTTGCAAGATTATGCAACCATTGATGTGGTTGCTCTAAAGGAAGTAAAATAGCTATAGTGTTATTTTAGCAACTAAAAACATCAAAATGCAAGCTACAGCAAAGTTGCTATAACTAAAAAAAAAATACTAATAGAGCTACAGTGGGCTATCAAAGCTAAGAGCATCCACATTGGTAGACCTATAATTTTAGCTATTTGGCTCTACCAAAAGTTACTTTATCTATTTTACCTTCTCACTTTACAAACCATCCAACATAAGTGGTTTTATTTTAACTATTAACACAATAAAATAATATAAACAACACAATAAAATAATATATCTACTATAATAAACAACAACTACCACAATAAATAATATGAGCACCTAACAATATTACCACCCACAACCACCCAACAACAATTAGCAAGCCAAGAACAACCACCTACAACCACTGCCAAAAACCCAAATTAGCCAAAAACCATCACACAAATCACCACCAACACAGCCACACCACCACTAACTCACTAAACCCAGCCAAACTGCCACCACGAAACCCAGACAAACCCACAAAATCCAGCCACACCACCATAGCTAAATTCCTTTGCCTCATTTCTACCTTGATCCGTCTCGTAGCACTCTTAAGTTTGATGAAGGCGGTGGCGATGGAGTTAGTTTGGAACAAGATTTGGGCGTGGTGGGGGATTGCGTTATAGGAAAGATGACTTGGCGAGAGGGTGACTAGGAGAGAGATAGGTCGGTGATGGGGCTTGGGTTGGTGATGGAACCTAGGTTGGCAGTGAGATAGAATACTAGGCTTGTTGGCGTTGGGTGAGTGGTGAGATGAAGGACTGGGCTTGTTGGCGAGAGAGCTTGGGTGAGCGGTGAGGACTGGGCTTGTCAGTGAGAGTGGAGAAAGAGAAAGCTTGGGGGAGATGGTGAAGAGTAATTGGAACCAAGGAATAAAAAAAAAGAGAAAAAAAAAAATATATATATATATATATGTATGTATATTATTTTAATGAGAGAGATAATAAAATATACTATTTGATTTTAGCTTTTGAGCTATAGTGCACAACCATTTATGGCTGTGTACTGTAGCTGAGTAGGTAAAATTTTTATCTATACCTCCACCAATGTATCACACTTTTTGTATATGGTGGTGCTAAAAATAGTAATTTAGCTTTTTAGCACCACCAATACTAATACTCTAACAGCCCATTATAGCTTAAAACTATTAAAAAAAATTATTATTATTATTATTATTCTATATCTTTCTCTCTCCTCTCCTCTTTTAAATTTTTTTTCTCTCTTTTTCTGTTCTCTCTTTCTTCTCTAACCAACCCATTTCTCTCTCTCTCTTTTCTCTTTTCTTTTTCTCTCCAAGTTTCTCATTTCTTCTTCTCCATATCTTTGCCAACCTCCTCTTCATTTCTTTTTTTTTTTTTTAATTTCTTAAACTATGGCCGAAAATATATCTCTCTCTTTCTTTTATTTATTTTTTCTTTCTTTCAATTTTTGTTCTCTCTTTGTGGTGGTGATGGGTTTTGTGCCGGTTGTGGGTTGGGTGGTAATGGGTTTTGTGGCTGGTTGTGGGTGTTGTTGTGATGGGTTTTATGGCCACTTGTGGGTGTGATGGTGATGGGTTTTGGCTTTGGTTGTGGTGGGTTTTGTTACTGGTTGTCGGTGTGGTTGTGATGGGTTTTTTTTTAGTAGTGGTGATGGTGGTGGCTGGTAGTGGGTTGCAGGTTTATGGTTGTGGCTGGTGGGGCAACGGTGGAGGTGGTAGAAGTGGCTGTTGCTGTTGGTTTGGATTTTTTAATTGTTGTATATCATTATTTTAATGAGTTTTATATTATTTTAAATGAGTTGCTAAAAGTATAGATGTTTTATGTTTGTTGTTTTGTAAAGTGAGTTGTTAAAATGAATAAAGTTGCTTTTTAAGTTGTTAAAAGCTATAATTTTTAGCTCCCTTGCTATGAATACTTATTGATGTCAGTTTACCATAGCTCCATTGCTAAAAAATTTAGCAATAGCACCATCATTGTAGCTCTATTTTTGGTGTGAGAGCTGTTAAATTTAGCAATATGGTTTTTTAGTACCACCAATACTAA
Organism: Quercus suber; assembly: GCF_002906115.3. Taxonomy (NCBI): domain Eukaryota; kingdom Viridiplantae; phylum Streptophyta; class Magnoliopsida; order Fagales; family Fagaceae; genus Quercus; species Quercus suber. Next base: position 561,028 of record NW_027069601.1, on the reverse strand, counting down.
TAATCTGAGAATGAGAAAGTTACAAAAAGAATTTTTTAAAAAGGAGTGAATGGAAAAATAGACCTAGCAAATGGGTTGGGTTGAGTTAAAAAAATTCAGTCTATTGGCATAAATTATTGATATGGGACTTAACATATGTCCACACAATCCATACTATTTGTAACTGTATATACACTTATATTCTAGAAGTACTAATCAAGTTTCCTGGAGAGCTTGCAAAGACTCTCTACCCACTAAAATGAACCTGGTCCACCGTAAAATCATCACCACAACCACCTGTGATAGATGTAAAATGCACCAAGAAGATGCTGTGCATGCCTTGCTGCACTGTCCAAACCTGAAGCCTTTATGGTGCACACGGCCAGAGTGGAACCATGGCACGCTCCATGCGTGCTCCTCTTTTATTGACGTGTTTGATTTCATTTTTGTAGGAAAAAAAGAGCCAAAACTGTTTGCAGCAGTTATTTGGACACTTTGGAATAGGCGTAACAATCTACAACTCGGCAAATCTGCCTTACCACTTGACAAAGTTTTGGAGTTTGCCCAGGAACGGTTGATGGGGTTTTAAACTACCAACAAGCGACCTTCACACCCCATGGACGAGCAACATCTCATTGGACAACACCTGATGCTAATAGGTTCAAGATAAACTTTGACGGTGCGGTATTTGCAGACAAAGATAGTGCTGGGATTAGTGTGGTAATCCGAAATGATGCTGGGCTGATTATGGCGTCTTTGACTCAACAAATACCTCTACCAACATTAGTCATCGAGGTGGAAGTGCTGGCGGCTAGAAGAGCTTTAGAATTTGCTTTGGAACTTGGCTTTGACGATATAGTACTTGAAGGTGACTCTGAACTCCTTATAAAGAACCTAATGAATGGAGGCAGCAAGCTGACCCACTATGGAAACATTGCAGCTGATATTCTTTTTATGTTGTCCCACTTCTCAAAAGCAAAGATAATTTTTGTCAGGAGACATTGTAACCAGTTAGCACATTCATTAGCAAGGAGAGCAATTATACCTCCTAGTATGTCCGTCTGGATGGAAGAAGTACCACTAGACCTTGAACCTGTATTTTTGGCTGATCTTGAAAGCCTACCTTAATGAAGTTTCACAGTTTTGATTCTCAAAAAAAAAAAAAAAAAAAGTTGCAATTGAGACTTCTCGTAATCATTTATGAATTCAAGATCCACTTAGTCAATACTTAATGCTGAACTCAACAAACACCAACACAATATACACTCCAACAATCCAATCAAATCAAATAATTTTTTTTTTAAATCTTTTTATATATGAAATCACATATATTCTTTTCCTAAATTTTATTAAATCTGAAGTCATATTCTTTAATACTTCCATAATTTTTTTTTTTTGAGAAATAATACTTCCTTAATTGAAAAGTCTTTTCTTTTGTTTTGGTATTACTTCTACTTATGTTATTTTGGGTCCTCCTCAACCCTTTTTTTATTTCCCCAATTTGAATCAACTCACTTTATCTTTTTGTAGCATTAATCACTTTTTTTTAGACCAGATTATCTCAAATGACTCTCTCTCATTTTTTCATCAATAGGAGCTACCTCATCTCTTCTATCTCTTTGTGTATTGCCAATTATCTATTTTAACATTGTTATATATATATATATATATATATGTATATATATATATGTGTGTGTGTGTGTGTATATATATATGTGTGTATATATATATATATATATGTATATATGTATATGTATATATATATCTAAAAGCTGAGACGTAGAATTTAATGCTGCTGTACTCCTGTTGAGTCACCTCATTAGCCACACCATTTTTTTTTTTTTAAATTTCATTTATGATTTTTCTATTTTATTTTATATAAAATAATTAAATATAGCTAATGGAAAAACTTGTTAATGCACTCCATTACCATTCAACATATTACTATTTATTTGTTTTAAATGCAAATATTTGACTATTCAACTACCCAAATAGATTTCAACTTTTCATTTTCTTCTTTCTAATTTCAAGTAATTGTTTTTTTAGAGATTAATTTTAGGTAATTGTTAAAATTGAATAATTCACTATCATTTAGTGGATATATGCACATGATTACTATTCATTACGATTTCAACTTTTCATTTTCTTCTTTCAAATTTCAAGTACTTTTTTTTTTTTTTGAAATTAATTTCAGGCATTTGTTAAAATTGAATAATTCATTATCATTTAGTGGATATATGCACATGATTACTATTCATTACAATCGTTACTATTTATTAGATGCAAATGTTTAACTATATTCAGCTATCCATATTGATTTCAACTTTTCATTTTCTTCTTTCTAATTTCAAGTAATTGAATATTTAAACTTTTCATCTTCCTATTAAAAAAAAAAAAAAAAAATCTTCTTCTCTTCTTCCAACCTTTCCCCTCCCTCTTTGCCTCTTTATCTCCATACTATTCTTTATTTTATCATTAAACTTTCTTCATCATTTCCTCTTTCTTATATTTTAACTCTTCTTCTCTCCATCTTATTTTGTATAAATCTGATGTCATTTCTTCGATTCAATCCATATTTTTTTCATACAAAAACTGTGAGTACTCTCTCTCTCTCTCGCTTGATTTTTGTTCTTTCTTATAACTGTAATTTAGGTTGATGGTTTTTTTATTTAATTTTTGGTGTTGTATTTTTTAAATTTTCTATCACAAATCACTCTTATAGCTTTGGTTGAATTTTGGTTTGGGTTAATATGTAGGTTTTTATTTTATTTTATTTTTTTTTAAATAGAAATTTGAGTATATATCAAAACAAAATATATATGGCTACGAATTTGAATTTACCTACTAATGGACTTTCACTGAATAGAGATGTATTCACAAAGTTTTTAGCTTCATATACTTCTTTGGTAATGTGAATTTGAGAAAGAGAAAAGGGTAGACAAAGGATGTATGGTCTTTCATAATCCCCTATGTTTTGAAGAAAGTGGATGGCCTATTAGTCTCCCTTCTACTGGAATTTTGAATAAAAAGCCTTTTGCTATAAGTTCCTTGACTTTTTGTTGTTTTGTAATTGTTCTATAGTTTATAATCTGACAAAAAGTGAATAGGGTTTTTTTTTTTTTTTTTTTTTTTTTTTTTTTTTTTTTGT
>NW_027069601.1:526369-557440 GCF_002906115.3 Quercus suber | reverse complement strand
TTTTTTAATTGGAGCAGAGGGAGCCTTAGTCAAGTTTTGGAAGGAGCTAGTTTTAGTTTTATATGTATAGATCCTAAAGTAGTATTTGATGTTTAGTTTTGTAGTATTGTAAATTTTAGGATCTAATGAAAGTTGTACCTCAAGGTATTAAAAGATGTATTATGTGAAAGTATGAAATTTGAAAGACTGGTGGATTATGTTATTCTTTGAGTTCAGTATAGATGCTCTGAATGTCAAGTGAAAAATTATACCATTTAAGTAAAGAAACAAGGATTTTAAATAAAGAGAGAAGCTTTTGTAAATGCTTTTGTGAAAGTCTCATTAAAAGTTAGTTGGTTCTTGCTAATATCAGGTTTAGGCTTGATATTAGCATGCCGGTCATGGTCACAAATCCGGGTATCGGGTTTGGGGCGTGACACCAAGTCTACAAAATCTCTTAAAAATATTCTCAATAATAATATCCAAATCTGACTAATTAAAAAAAATATTAAAAATAAAACAAAGCCCTAATATAACTAGGAAAGTGGTGTTTTTCAGTTGGAAATTTCGTGCACCAAATTTGGAGGCTTCCAAAAGTAAACCACATCAAATCTGCGTATTAGAATTGTAGGCAAAGGAACATTCCAAAACATCAACACTTCAGGTGCAGCAACTTCAAGCCCGATTTTGACCTTGATGCGTCCCATATCTTTCAAAACTCATAACATGAAAGTTGTAGAGCTTTGTCTTGGCATTCCATAGCATCTTTAATAATCTCAATCGGAGTTCGGATGAGAAAGTTATGCCCAGATTACAAAGCAATATCAAAGCTGTCCAGAATCACCCAATTAATTACATTTTGCACTTTATGCCTCCATTTGCATCCTAAATCAAAATACAAGAATAATGAGTACATTTAGGCACCAAATAAGTATAAAAGACTAAACATTAAGGGAGAAAAATATGACATTTTGCATTCTCATCCCAAGCTCACTAAGCAGTATGGGATGGGTGACAAATGTATCCTCCTTATACTTAGACTACACACACAAAAAAAAAAAAAAAAAAGAAAAAAAAAAGAGGAACTGAAGAATGTCATTCTCTTCTTTGCTGCAATCCTATTGACAGAGTTTGATGATTTAGAAATCAAGTGGTGTTCGCAAACCTATTCCAGATCCTAGACAAGCAGCTATAGTTATAAATAGCAGTTATATGGAGCAGTCAAAAGTATGGCAATTAGTCAAAGACTCTTTGAAAGAAAAAAATTTCCGGTGCTACTAGGCTGTCATAAACTAAATTACAGGCATATGAAGCGGCAGCAAAAGTTTATTAATGAACCATACCAAAAGTTTTACCCTGATTAAAAAAACTAGCTAGAGTTAGACGTAACTTGTCACAAACTCAGGGAACGATATATCACAAACAATCTCACTCAAATAACAACCTGAAAATAGTAATGTCACTTACCTAAGGAGGTTTTAATATAAACCTAAAATATCTGTAATATACCATCAAAAGCAGTTGCTAAGTATCAGTTAGTTATATATCTCACTCAACAATAAGTATCAGTTTGTTGAGTGTCTTGGGAACCCTGTTATTTCTCGAGAACACTTTCCTTCGACTGTCTATCAGTAACATTGATTTTGATTTTCTTCAAGACTCTTGCCTCCTTCAGGATATATTTTACAAATTCCAATTCATGTTCCAATCCTTCAAAATAAAAAGTTGTAAGGTGGTGATGACAGATAACCAGGATCATGTGGTGGCTCTGTCCAGCATAACTTTTCTTCACTGTTATGATAATGCTGACAACAAAATACACAGTAAACCATCAGTGTAAGTTTAGGGAATATTAATTAACAACATATAAACTTAACTAACCTTATGAAGAACAAGAACCTCTAAGTGAGGAGCCACTAGAAGCAAGGCTTGCAGCACGTGCCAGTTACATTTATTAACTTGAAAGTCCAATCGACCAAATTTTGAAACCTGGATGGATAAATAGAACCAAAGCCGATGCACTACACAGCAAGATTATAAACACAATATTGGAATTTCAGATTGTAGTAGAACTCGTGAAAATTGAAGAGAAAAGTAGAAAAATTCACAGAAATTTTTTGTGATTTGGAAGTGTTCCTACATCCACCAGCAATAATCTTTAGATCAAATAAAGGCTTTGCATTGAATTTATTCCACCTTCAAAGACCAACCCCCCCAAAAAAAAACAAAAAAATGTTCTACTTTTGAAAGAGAATATTAGCATGCAAAGTATATAAAAGCTAAAAGCTAAAAAAATTATAAAGTGACCTAACCTCTTTGTCACCAGGATATAATGAAAATAATTTAGTGTTGTTTAGCGCTCTTAGAAGTTTGAATATCCTATCTCCACAATATATCTCATTGTCAGGAACCCAACGCATATGAGGCCCTTCAACTGCACGAATATCTGCATGTGCTTCAACTAAATTGGCTAGCTTCTCAAGGAAAACGACGTTGTGCAAATCACCACAAAATTCAAAGTACTCGAGAGCTGGGGTGTATATCTCAAGTTTGTAATCGGCTGATTGGGGTATTTATATGAATTGAAAAGGATGGATAACCGTTTCAGCTTAGGTATGCTTATGTTAAAATTAGTCATACCATCAATACCATCTCTTAACACTACCAAATCATTGAGGACTGGGCAGCCAGTGAATAGCCTCGACATAGACTCCTCATATCTATAAAAAATTTTGCAAAGACGCAGGCTCTTGAGACTCGGGAATCGAAAGGAAGGAGGAGGATCCAGCAGGATTCCACCAGTTAATTATTATGCCCATTAAGGTAAATCTCGAGATTGAGTTGTTCGACATTGCGCACTAGGGCGGCGTGGATCCATGTGTCGAGATGGAATGAGTCACTTGAAGAATACCATGCGATGGTAAAATTTCGGAGCAACGGTGCCATGCGCAGAGCCAAAACTCTGTACACAATATATGAAAAGCTTAATATGTTTTTGCAGGGGCTATCTTTGAAGTCGAGTGTTGGGACGAGAGTCCAGAGCGGCTTCCACCTGTTTGACAAAATGGTTGTGGCTACGGCTTCTTTGGTTGGAAGGAAAGAAAGGATGTGGCAGAGAAGAGAGTACGGTAGATTGCTGATCCTGTCACTACTGTCAACCACTGTGTCTTTGTCCAGAGAGCGCTCCAGTCTCCTGCGTTTTGACTCGGATTGAGTATCTGAATCTGAGTTGGCCATCGAACGCTTTGCAACAAGCTTAGGGTTTGCTGGACTGGTCTTTCCCAACAATAAGAATGAATTTATATATGTAGCGTATTAAATGTTCCCTCCTTTATGAATCTCATTTATAAAACTATATATATTTTTATTAAGTTTTAATTTGGACTTTAAGTTTCTCAGGAAAAAATAAAATGGGCTTTAAGCTTTTTAACAAAATTTTCTTTTGGACAACATCTCAGTGATAAAAACTCCTTAGAGCATTCACAGTAATAAATTTAAAATTTTAGTTATTTAGCTATACAAAAAGTCTGGACTCCCTGACCGAGACCACTGGCTCCCCTGCCCAGGGTGTAATATGACTATAAAGATCCCTATTTTTTGCTTCTCAAAAAAAAAAAAAAAAAAAATACAAAAAGTCACATTATCTATTTTACATACACACATGTTGCAACAGTGAATCTATTTTAACTTTCAACACAATTAAATAATATAAACATCTCAATAAAATAATATATCCCATTACCCAAAAAAAACATCTACAGCACCAACTACAACCACCTCTACCATCAGCCACAGCCACAACCACAGCCACAACCACCACCACCGACCACAACCACCACTCTACTTTGGCAACCACAACACAACATAGAAAAAAAAAAAAAAACAAAATAAAAACAAAACCAAGGAATAAGCTATTGCCAAAGCCAAAATACACAAAACCCATTGCCAAAGCCAAAATCATCCACCACCACCACAACCAAAATCCACAAACTCATTGTCAAAATCATCCACCACCACTACCATAGCCAAAAATCAACCACCACCACCACAGCCACCAACCCCATATGAAAATACATTAAAAAAAAAAAAAAAAAAACTCAATCACAGCAAAGAGAATAGAGAGATGGGCGGTAGCGGTGGGTTACGGCTTGCAGCGGTGGCTTGTGGCTAAGGTGGATGGGTCTGATCGGTGTTAGGTGAGCATTGGGATGGAGGACTGGGTAGAGGCGTGGGTCGGAGGCATGGATCGGCGGCTTGGGGCTTAGGTCGGCTTGGGCCGGAGACGTTGAGGCCAGTGGAGGCGTGGGTCGGCGAAACAGAGCAACTGAGAGAGAGAGTGGCACGGATTGGGCGATGGGGCTTGGGGAGATCAGCGATGGGGCTTCAACACAATTAAATAATATAAACATCTCAATAAAATAATATATCCCACTACCCAAAAAAAACATCTACAGCACCAACCACAACCACCTCTACTATCAGCCATAGCCACAACCATAACCACAACCACAACCACCACCACCACCACCGACCACAACCACCACTCTATTTTGGCAACCACAACACAACATAGAAAAAAAAAAAAAAAAAAAAAAAAATACCTAGCAAAGTCTCTCAATACACACACAAAAAAAAAAAAAAAAAAAGAAAAAAAAAAAGGAGGAACTGAAGAATGTCATTCTCTTCTTTGCTGCAATCCTATTTGACAGAGTTTGATGATTTAGAAATCAAGTGGTGTTCGCAAACCTATTCCAGATCCTAGACAAGCAGCTATAGTTATAAATAGCAGTTATATGGAGCAGTCAAAAGTATGGCAATTAGTCAAAGACTCTTTGAAAGAAAAAAATTTCCGGTGCTACTAGGCTGTCATAAACTAAATTACAGGCATATGAAGCGGCAGCAAAAGTTTATTAATGAACCATACCAAAAGTTTTACCCTGATTAAAAAAACTAGCTAGAGTTAGACGTAACTTGTCACAAACTCAGGGAACGATTTATATCAAACAATCTCACTCAAATAACAACCTGAAAATAGTAATGTCACTTTACCTAAGGAGGTTTTAATATAAACCTAAAATATCTGTAATATACCATCAAAAGCAGTTGCTAAGTATCAGTTAGTTATATATCTCACTCAACAATAAGTATCAGTTTGTTGAGTGTCTTGGGAACCCTGTTAATTTCTCGAGAACACTTTCCTTCGACTGTCTATCAGTAACATTGATTTTGATTTTCTTCAAGACTCTTGCCTCCTTCAGGATATATTTTACAAATTCCAATTCATGTTCCAATCCTTCAAAATAAAAAGTTGTAAGGTGTGATGACAGATAACCAGGATCATGTGGTGGCTCTGTCCAGCATAACTTTTCTTCACTGTTATGATAATGCTGACAACAAAATACACAGTAAACCATCAGTGTAAGTTTAGGGAATATTAATTAACAACATATAAACTTAACTAACCTTATGAAGAACAAGAACCTCTAAGTGAGGAGCCACTAGAAGCAAGGCTTGCAGCACGTGCCAGTTACATTTATTAACTTGAAAGTCCAATCGGACCAAATTTTGAAACCTGGATGGATAAATAGAACCAAAGCCGATGCACTACACAGCAAGATTATAAACACAATATTGGAATTTCAGATTGTAGTAGAACTCGTGAAAATTGAAGAGAAAAGTAGAAAAATTCACAGAAATTTTTTGTGATTTGGAAGTGTTCCTACATCCACCAGCAATAATCTTTAGATCAAATAAAGGCTTTGCATTGAATTTATTCCACCTTCAAAGACCAACCCCCCCAAAAAAAAACAAAAAAAATGTTCTACTTTTGAAAGAGAATATTAGCATGCTAAAGTATATAAAAGCTAAAAGCTAAAAAAATTATAAAGTGACCTAACCTCTTTGTCACCAGGATATAATGAAAATAATTTAGTGTTGTTTAGCGCTCTTAGAAGTTTGAATATCCTATCTCCACAATATATCTCATTGTCAGGAACCCAACGCATATGAGGCCCTTCAACTGCACGAATATCTGCATGTGCTTCAACTAAATTGGCTAGCTTCTCAAGGAAAACGACGTTGTGCAAATCACCACAAAATTCAAAGTACTCGAGAGCTGGGGTGTATATCTCAAGTTTGTAATCGGGCTGATGATTGGGGTATTTATATGAATTGAAATGGATGGATAACCGTTTCAGCTTAGGTATGCTTATGTTAAAATTAGTCATACCATCAATACCATCTCTTAACACTACCAAATCATTGAGGACTGGGCAGCCAGTGAATAGCCTCGACATAGACTCCTCATATCTATAAAAAATTTTGCAAAGACGCAGGCTCTTGAGACTCGGGAATCGAAAGGAAGGAGGAGGATCCAGCAGGATTCCACCAGTTAATTATTATGCCCATTAAGGTAAATCTCGAGATTGAGTTGTTCGACATTGCGCACTAGGGCGGCGTGGATCCATTTGTCGAGATGGAATGAGTCACAAGAAGAATACCATGCGATGGTAAAATTTCGGAGCAACGGTGCTATGCGCAGAGCCAAAACTCTGTACACAATATATGAAAAGCTTAATATGTTTTTGCAGGGGCTATCTTTGAAGTCGAGTGTTGGGACGTGAGTCCAGAGCGGCTTCCACCTGTTTGACAAAATGGTTGTGGCTACGGCTTCTTTGGTTGGAAGGAAAGAAAGGATGTGGCAGAGAAGAGAGTCCGGTAGATTGCTGATCCTGTCACTACTGTCAACCACTGTGTCTTTGTCCAGAGAGCGCTCCAGTCTCCTGCGTTTTGACTCCGATTGAGTATCTGAATCTGAGTTGGCCATCGAATGCTTTGCAACAAGCTTAGGGTTTGCTGGACTGGTCTTTCCCAACAATAAGAATGAATTTATATATATAGCGTATTAAATGTTCCTTCCTTTATGAATCTCATTAATAAAACTATATTTTTTTTTATTAAGTCTTAATTTCGACTTTAAGTTTCTCAGGAGAAAATAAAATGGTCTTTAAGCTTTTTAACAAAATTTTCTTTTGGATGTCATCTCAGTGATAAAAACCCCTTATATGACTAATAGCATTTACATTAGTTTGTATAAATTTTTTTCGTATATTTTAATATAAAACTCTATTTTTTTTTTATTTTACAAATCTATTTTTACAAAAAACTTATATCAATTAATTTATTCTACCATTCATTTTATTAAATACTCATATTTATTCTTTTTTAATATTACTTTTGTCCTCCTTTTCTCTCACGATTCATTAGGACCCTCTTCTTCTTCTCCTCAAATCCTTGTATTCTCCTCTCAATTTCTTATCTCTCTTGCTCCTATCCGATCTTAGATCTCTCTTTCTTCTCTCAAATCTTTCTTTCTCCTCTTAGATCTCTATTATCTTAGCTCTTTTTCTCTTCTCAGATCTCTCTTTTTCCTCCTCTCCAATCTCTCTTTTTCCTTTCTTTCTCCTCTCAAATCTTTCTTTCTCCGTTGGTTTTGGTTTTGATTTTGATTTTGATTTTGGGTTCGGGTTATGGGTTTTCCATTAATGGTTTAACTTTTCATCAATTTTGGATTTGTATTTTAGGTTGAATTTTTATTGTTTGTAACAGGTTTCGGTGATAGTGGTAGTGGTGGGTGGATGAGATTTGTGTTTGGATATAGGTGGTGCAGCTGAGTTACAGAGGATCTGTGGGAAAGAACAATAAGGTGAGAGAGAGTAATGAGAGCACAAGAGTGAGAGAGGGTCTAATGAGAGTAATATTGAGATAGATAGTTATAGTAATTGTGCATATTTACGAGGTTACTATAGTAATTATGTAAATTTGCAAAATTATAGCTTGACTGATGTGGAATAATTTTGGAATTGAATTTGCAAAATGGGGCACTTTTTCTATTTTACTTTCACTGATTGAATGCTCTAACAGTTTGTTGAGATAGATCAAAGTATAGTTAAAGACAACGTCAGTAATAAAATAATTTCTTTTAAAGGTAAAAATAATAAAAGAATTAATTTTTATTAAATAAACCAAATTAGGTTTTGAATCAATAAAAAGAAATCCAAGTAAAAAGTTAAAAAAAAAAAAATTTATTCCTCAATATTAAAGAAAGAAAAAAAATCAATCTACTTATTATTAATTAATAATATTTATAAACAATTAAATAGTATATAAACAATAGAAATAATATTGATTAATTAATTAATTAACCCATTAGATATTAATTGAATTATTTTTGAAATTATATCAAAAACACCATTAAAAAGAATGACTTTACATATTTTTAAAATAAAATAGGTAGCACTTTTTATACAAAACTAGTAAGTTGCTTGTGCGATGCATAGATAATTTTTTTTTATATTTTATGTAAGATGGTTTTGAATAATATTGTGCATATATTATAAAGAAAAAGTAAACTAAATTAGAGTAAAGAAACATATACATTTTAAGATATGAAAAATTAGTTTAGTAATTTCACTACATATTTGTAACTTTCTCAAAGTAAGATTTTTTTTTTACTAGTATTAAAAAAAAAAACATTATTTTGTTTTTGTTTTTGTCTTTATTGGTAGATGATTCCATTTTAATATATTTAGAAACAAAAATTTTGTGTATTTATAATTTGTTAATACTATATGGATGCTTATTTGAACTTTTTTTTTTTTTATACTTTGGACCCCACTAACTTAAAATCATGGGTGTTTACACACACAAACCACTTTTATAACGGTAGAACTTTGACTATATATAGATCTTTTACCATACAAAATTTAATAAGATTTCGCGTTTAGAGAGTTTGGCAGGTAAACTATAAGTGGATCTTGATCCAAAGAAACACAAATGCATCTAAGTGGATCTCGATCCAAATAAATTGGTTGCACCATAGCAGCAAGCCAAAGCAATCCAACATAATACACACACAAGCACACAAACTCTGATTTATATAGTGTGGGCTTGAGAAAAAACTAAGGAAGAAAATTTTATTTTTCCTTGAGAAATTATAAATTTTATTGATATTTTGAAGAAACTCAAGTGTAGAAAGAGTATACAAGAGAATCTCCTAAAGAAGGAAGAAGAAATGGAAAATGAGAAGAAGCATTAATGCATATAGGTAGATCCTGATTCAAATAAATAATAAAGTTTTGCATGTCCTGATCCAAAAGGACAAAAAGGACAAAAGGCGAAGAGAACTGTAACAAAAGCATCAATAAAGCGAAACAAAAAATTGAAGAAGTATAAGAACTAGATAGCATCCTATCTATATATTCATGGTTTTTGTTGTTGCATGAAAATACATTTTGACAAGATGTGATGACTCTATTTCACATCAAAAGAAAATCAACGCTTTGGGTGTATAAGCTTTAGGCCAATTTAAAATACAAACACATTCAAGATACGGGTTTTTAAACAGACCAAAAACGGGTCCTTAGGACTATTAGCACAATCTATTTTTTTGTATTTTTGTTAAGTGAATTTTGGCTCCAAGAGAGTAAGGGTACATTCAAACTAGTGACTTCCGCTTTACTATAATATGTAATCCTGCACCAACTGTGATACCACCTGGGATTGACTAAGTACCATCTATGCACAAATTCATAAAATAAATATGGATCACCAAAAACCTTTTCCCACAAGAATCTAGAAGCTCATTAATAGAGAAAGGACTTGCAAGTATTTAATAAATAGCAGAAGCTCCCCCAAAGATAATTTCATTTCTTTTTTTTTCATTCTATCGTATTTTTGATAAAAGTGAGGTCTGGCCACAAGGAAAGGAGATGGGGAAATACAAACCAATTACCCCCACTTCATAATTCATGGTCCCGAACTGAATAGCACTTGTGGGATTGACTACTAAATGCCATCTATATACACAAATTCATAAAATAAACATGGATCACCAAGAACATTTTCCCGCAAGAATCAAGTAGTTCATTAAGAGAGCGGCCATGTCAATCGATCGAAGTCGCCACGAATTACACCAAAGAGATATCTGCAAGAGTAAACTTTCGTAAAGATATGGGTATAGTAAAACTAAATTTGATAGAAAAAGTATTTTAAAATTTACTGTAAGTTATGTGCAACTTGTGAACCACTACTTTATCAACCATCCTAATATTATGGAAGGAATACATGCAACATGAGCTAAAGACAATGGTAGTATTTTAAAACTAACAAGTGTTTATTTCAAAGTATAATTTTTGAGGTCACACTTTTGTTAGAAGTGGTCAATAATTTACCAGTTCAATTGCCATGGTTAGGCAACAAATTGAGTGAGCCATATATTCCAAAATTTCGTGCATAAAGCAAATAACAGCAGATTGTTTTGAACATTCCATTATCAAATTTTAACTCAATTCAAAAACCAGAAGATAGCATCATCATTTTCCTTTATAATTGCCAGTTAGTTACATACCTCACTCAACAGTTAGTAGACAAGTTGTTGAGTTAATTATTGAGAACATTGACAGTTCTTCAACTATACTTTCCTTCAACTGTTTATCAGAAACATTGATTGTGATTGTCTTTAAGCATCTTGCCTCGTTTATGATATATTTTACAAATTCCATTTCATGTTCCAATCCTTCAAATCCATTAAATTTAAAAGTCGTAAGGCGCGAAGACAGATAACCAGGATCATCCGATGGCTCTGTCCAACATAACTCATCTTCATTAAAATGAAAATGCTGTTGAAAACATATATAGTAGAGCATTAGTGTAAGTTTAGGGAATATTAATTAACAACATATGATTAACGTAACTAACCTTATCAAGAACAAGAACTTCTAAATCAGGAGCCACTAACAGTAAAGCTTGTAAAACGTGCAAGTTTGATTTATTAACTTTAAAGTTCAAACGGGCCAACTTTTGAAACCTGGAAGGAAAAATAGAACCAAAGCCGATGCACTGCAAAGAAGGATTAAAGAGGGAATATTTTAATTTTCGGGTTTTAGTAGAATTAAAGAAAAATAAACAGAAAAAAAAAAAAAAAAAAAAAAATCATCACAAAAATTTTATGTGGTTTGGAAGTGTACATACCTCCACCAACAAAAATCTTCAGAGTCATCAAATTAATGTAATACTCGCATTTTTTTTATTCATGAAAAAAAAAAAATACGAGGCCCTAAAAACCCGTAACCCTGTATATTTAAGTTTCCCAATATATAATTCACCACACACAAAACAAATCATCAGACCCCTAAACTAACAACCAGTTTTACTTGAATTCCAAAAATAATAAAATAAATAATAAAACCAAATTATTTTTCTTTTGAAAAAGAATATAAGCCTCCATCTCAATCACACAATAACATCAAAGCTTGCACTATAAATGTTTCTCCATTTAATAGAGCATGAAAGTGTGGCTTTTAACGGACTATAGTTCTATCAATATTCATCCAGAAAAAGGGAGAGAAGAAGATAGAGGGACCTAACCTCTTTGTCACCAGGATATAATGAAAAGAATTTAGCATTGTTTAGTGCTCTAACAATGCTTGAACACCCTATCTCCATAATATATCTCATATTCACGAACCCAATCCTCCTGAAGGCATTCAACTGCACGAACCTCTACATGTGCTTCAACTAAGTTGGGTAGTTTTTTAAGGAAAACAACGTTGCGCAAATCACCAATGAAATCCAAAGTACTCGAGAGCTGGGGCACATATCTCAAGTTTGTAATCAGGAAGGTTACGTTGATATGTATAAAACTCGATATTTAACCGTTTCAGCGTAAGTACGCTTACGTTAAAATTGATCAAACCGTCCGTACCGTCTCTTGCCACTGACAAATCTTCGAGGACCGGGCAGCCACATAGAAGTTTCAAAAAAGAATTCACAAAGCCATAAAAAATTTTGGACAGACACAGAATCTTGAGGTTGGGGAATTTAAAGGAAGATGGAGAATGACATTAAATCATTATGGAGCAATTTTTTTTTTTTTTTTAATGAGTAACAGTTATAAATTATTTTATAATATTTTTATAAATTATTATTGTAACCAATTTTTTAAGAATTTTATCTAGATGCATTAATAGCATTAATTTTTTTTAACTAATAATCACTTACCATATCAGTAATTTGTAAAAAGATTTATAAAAAAACTTGTATCTCTAATATTTTCCTTTTTTTTTTTTTTATTACCACTCTCCAATTTATGTCCCCTCTTGCCTCCTTTCTTTCTTTGTATTCCTGGAGAAATTATACAGTTCTCTGGTTGATCACATAACTTGTTTATCATTCCACTAAAAAACTCTCACTTATTTAAAATTGCTGAGTCAGTAATTAGTTTTTATTTAAAAAAAATTTCTAACACAGTAATTTTAAACAAGTGAGAGTCTTTTAGTGAAATGATAGACCACATCACTTGTCCACCATGTGAACCTTATAATTTCTCGTATTCCTGGAGGAAAAAATGTTTTTTCCTTTGGTCCTAATAATAAAATTTATGGTAGGATAGTATCAATTATCAATAATATAAGAAGGATCATTATTCTAGGAAGAATCCAAATCTTTCTTTACCACTATTTTATGTACCAAGAATCAAAATCTGTCATGTGTCCACAAATTTAGTACACGTTTGAGATGCACTTATACACACACATTTAATTTGAAAAAATGTTCGTCTTTAAAATGCAAAATTGATAATTAAGTTTTGTATTTAGGTCTTATTAACATCTCTTTTACAAATTGTTAGAAAAATCGATTGTAACTGATTATTAGCATACTCATCATCTTTTTTTTTTTTTCTTTTTTGGTTCCATTTAGGGTTTTAATTGAGTTAAATTTATATTGGCTTAATATTTTGGGAGTTTTTTTTTCGATGTGGAGAGAAAAAAAAAATGCAAAACTCATGTATTTTTTTTCTTTTATAAAAAAATCTTATCATTTTGCATTCTTAATTAGAGACCTTTTACTTTCTCAAAAAAATAATTAGAGACCTTTTGTTTATGTAATTGGAATCTTGGGACCCCTAATAAAATTTTAAAATAGATGAGGCATTAGGCTTAAGCCTAAGTACTGACTTAGGCCTAGACCGAAGCTAATGAAATAACATGTAAGCTCCCTTGAGTTTTCTTGAATTCACGACAAGTGATATATGTCTCAAGCCAATGGGAGTGTGGTGGCATTAGATGACAAGACTAAATGGAATATTTTAATTAAATGTAAGATTAAACTCACATTCATATGCCAATAGCCTTGTAGTTTAACTAGTTAGTAGCAGACATAATCATAAAATAAATATTAAAGAAATGTAATCTATGTATTTTGTCCTTATTCTTTACATTATATTTCAATTTAGTCCCTAACCTTTCAATGTTCCAGTCATCTTTTGGTCCTCAATTAACCTTTCAATGTCGTGCTACCGTTATCTCTTTGATGGAAATTACTAATGTAACAAATGACTAAAATAAAATATTAATTTCTAAGACAAAATTTATGTACAGTACTTTAGGTGTTGTTCCTTAGGTTCACCTCTTAAAATTTTGCCATATGACCACTTAGGGTCCGTTTGAATATAGCTGAAAGCTGAAAACTGAAAACTGAAAACACTGTAGCAAAATAATTTTTAAATGTGTGAATAGTACCGTGGGACCCATTTTTAATGAAAAAGTTGCTGAAAAGTGAAAATTGTGGGTCTGTGAACAGTGAAATTTGGGTTAAAAAGTCACATAAAAAGTGTCTGTTTGGCCAGCACGTTTGCATCTGGCGTTACGTTTTCAGCCCCTTTTTTTTTTTTTTCACACGCGTTTCAAGCTTTTCCCAGCCGAATTTTCACTGTTCATTACTATTGCGGCTACTGTTCATTGAACAGTAGCTGCAACATGTGACTTTTCAACCCAAATTTCACTGTTCACAGACCCACAATTTTCACTTTTCAGCAACTTTTTCATTAAAAATGGGTCTCACAGTACTATTCACACATTTAAAAATTATTTTGCTACAGTGTTTTCAGTTTTCAGTTTTCAGCTGTATCCAAACGGACCCTTAATTAAAAAAATACACTTTTATCTCATGACTCATGAGAAAAAAATCACATAGTAGAATTTTAAGAGAAGAACCTAAAGAACAGCACCTAAGTCCTGTACATAAGTCTTGCCCTAATTTCTGTTAATGTAAAGGATAAAGACCAAATACAAAGTTTACAAACAAAAAAAAAAAAAAAAAATCCATTATTCAGCTTCATTATTTGTTTGAGAAAATTTTTAAATCAAGTACCCTTGAAGTTGCCTATAAAATAGGAGAAATTATTTCCTGGATGTTTTTAATTTAATTAGTTACACAATAAATAAAAATTAAAAGGACCAACATGATTGTAATTGATTTTCGACTTCCTACGCGGACCAAAATTGATTTTCTCTCTCTTTTATTTTAATATGAACATGGAGCTTATTTTTTTTAGAATAAATATGAATATAAACTTGATAATTATCATATCTATTAATAGACATTAATTTTGATTGTGTTTGTATATGAAATATTAAATATGAAATTTGACGATCAAGGTATTGATTATTATTGTTTTTTTATACGAAACTATTAAATATATAATTGTAATAATTTTTTATAAGTATTTATTTATTATGATTGTAATTGCATATTCAACAACCCATAAACAAATTTGTTAAATATATAATTATGATAATTATAAAAATTTGTAATAAATTAAATAAAAGTTATATAGATGGCCGATGAATTATTACCATGATATGCTAAAAAGTTAGCATCATATGGAATAAATTTGGAATAAATCTAATGGTATTTTTTAAATAGTACTTTTTTCACAATTTTTTAGGTAACATGTTTGGTGTATAATAAAAATAAGATAATGGTAAATATATGTGAGAACAATGTTATAAGTTATATCAATCATAATTTGATATCTCATATTATAAATATTCAGTGTCTATAATTATTATTTACAAGTTTAACAAAAATGTCTGGACAAAACAAAATTAATACTCGGCAGATAATTAAAATAATTTAAAATCTGAGGGGAAAAAATTAAAAAAAAAATCAATAAAAACAAATTTTTCTGAAAAAACAAAAACAGAAAAAAGGGTACGGCTTGGTTAAAGTAAACTTTGGATTTTGATACTATGCGTCCAAGAATCTTGGATATATATCAATCACCAAAACAGTGAAAATATAAATACCAATCATGAAAATGAAAATGAAACTGAAAACACAAATCTGCATAATACTTAGGTATTTCCTTTAATGGACAGATAGTAAAGATAGGAGGAACTTTCAGCAAAAAAGGAAAAGAAAAGAAAAAGAAGATATTAGAGACAGGAACATGTAATGTAATGTAAAGAATTCAATTCCTTCACTCCACATTCCACATCAACCCTCTCTTTCTCTCTTTAAAAAACACAAGAAAAGCATATTCCCCCTTATTATACTTTATAGTTACCACAATATCTCTCTCTCTCTTTGTCACACACACACGGGGAGAAGCAAAGCTATGGCTTCTTCGCTTTCCATCTTCTTGTTCATCAACATCATCATAGTATTTTCTGTCTTCCCTGCACTCCCACATGGGGTGAAATTGCCGTTTCGCCCAAAGGATGTTCTGCCTTTGTTGCCAAGACATGTGTCATGGCCTATCCTCAACTCGCTCCACAGCGCAGTGGACCTTCTGCCCACTTTCGTGGGCGCTGCCTCTGACTTCTCCTCAAACCAAACTCTCGAGTGGAAAGGCGCTTGCTTTTACAACAACACGGCTTGGATGGAGTTCCACAACAAGACTGGCTCTGAATTTGGTGGTGGCACCCTTCACATCAAGGTCTGTAATGTCAAAGTTAATTCTTTTTGTATGGTTTTGTTGTGTGTGTTTGGGTGTGTCTTGTAGTTGAGCTTGGTGGTGTCTGGAATTTGAACTTAGTTTTATGAGTTTGATTTGCTTGTTTTGTTTGAGTTTAGTTGGTTTTGTTGTAATTTGGAGTATTGGGTATCTGGGTATTAGATTTGTTGAACTTCATTGCAAGATTGAATCGTGGGACCCTTTATATCAATGTCTGCAAATCGAAATTTACTTTTACATTTTAAATTTTGATGGGTTTGTTCTGTTTTTTGTGCTATTTGTTCTTTTCAGTTGATTTGGTGGGTTCTGGAGTTTTGGGTATCTTGAGTTTCTTGTTTTGTGTTAATGGAATTTGGAGTAGTGTGTACATGCTCATTTTACTTCGATTTTGGTGGTATCTGGAATTGAGCTTAGTTGTATGGGCTTGTTTTGCTTATTTTGTTTGAGTTGATTTGGTTTTGGTGAAATTTGGAGTATTGGGTATCTGAGTATTGGATTTGTATGTTAGAATAATGGATATGTGCGTTGTCAATGAGCTCTAGCTCAAGTAGCAATTCTTTCACTTGTAAAAGAAAGGTGGAGGGTGTGGTCGGGGAACAAGTGGTTAAATCCACCTTTTCCCCAACAGATTAGCTTTTTGAAACAAGTGATAATCTGTAATTCTTAAATTTCATTGCTGGTTATTCATAAAGAAGAAGAAGAAGAAGCTGGATTTGTTGGTTGAGGTCTGGGATGAACTCGAATTCGGTTTATTTTGTATGGTTTCTTTGAATTTAGTTGGCTTTCATGGAGCTTGGAATCTTTGGTATCTGGGATTCTGGATATTGTAGTTGGCAAACTTCGTTGTTGGTCTTGGGTTGAGCTTTTGTGATTGTTACTTTGAAAGGTAATTCTGAGGTTTTTTGGTTTCAAAGATACTTAATGCTTTGTTTTATTCCTCAATTAGTTGGTTTATGTTCCAAGGTTGAATTTAGAATAAGGAATATTGCAATATCAGATCATATTGTAGTTGTAGAATTTTAAAACTAGTCTGCGGTTGACCTTTTGTGAGAGTTACTTTGATTAGCAATTGGAAAACCCATTGTGAGCTGATTCAATCTGGTGGTTTGGGTATTAGAGGTTTAGTCCGCTTTAATCATCCATTGTTAGGGATGGTGTTATGCGATGGCAACAGATACTTTATGGAGGACTATAGTTGCCACAAAACATGGGAATGAAATGGGTGGGGGAGATTCATTAGTTTTATCATGTTTGAGGTGGGCAATGGCTATTATGTTCCTTCTTTTTGCGGGATGTATGGTGTGGGGGAGGTGACACTATTGGAAGCTATTCCAGCAATGTTTTGTATGGCCCGAAACAAAGAGGCCTTGGTGGCTGATTATTGAGTTGGCATAATGAAGTTCTACATTAGGATTTATTGTTTATTAGGGATCCACATAATTAGGAGATGGGGCACTTACAGGAATGTTTTTCAATCTTCTCTATTCTGTCAAAAGCAATTGGGAATTAGGGATGGTGAAGATTGCAAGCGATGTATCCTGACTAGGGGTGGCAGCTTCAAGGTTAAGTCACTCTATTAGGTCCTTGTTACCCAATTGACTCTATTCTTCCAGTGGAAAAGTATCTAGAAGCTTAAGATCCCTACTAAGGTTCCCTTTTTCTTTTTTTTCTTTTTTTTTTTCACTTGGACAGCAGCTTGAGAGAAAAACCTCACAATGGATAATGTCTGCAAGTGTAGTATCTGTATTGTTGATTGATCCTGTATGTGCAAGAACAGTGGGGAGACTACAGATTGTCTACTACTTTACTGTGCTTATGCAACTGATATATGGTCTATGGTGTTCTGTCTGTTTGGGATTCAGTGGATAATGCCTGAGAAGACAATGAATTTGTTGGCCTACTAGACAAGGTTTTGGGAGACATCGCCCTGTTGATGTATGGAGGGCCATTCCTCTCTGTGTTATGTGCACTATCTTGATAGAGAGGAATAAGCACGCCTTTGAAGGGGTTGAGATTTCATCTTTGGAGTTGAAACTATTCTTACTTTGTTCTCTATATGATTGTATGGCTGCTTTAAGTCGTCACTTTTCTTCCTCCCTGGATGAGTTACTTGATTTATGTGAGTTGAAACTATTCTTACTTTGTTCTCTATATGATTGTATGGCTGCTTTAAGTTGTCACTCTTCTTCCTCCCTGGATGAGTTACTTGATTTATGTAAATTTTGATGTTCTTTGTAGCTTCCCTAGTATACTTCTTGTGTACTTGGGAGTTTCTCTATTTTATTTTCAATAAGTTTTACTACCTATTAAAAAGAAGATAGAGAGTTACTTTGATTAGTAGGTCTGAGGTTTGTGAATTGTGATATGGAAGATATTTAATGCCTTGTTTTATACCCCAATTAGCTGGTTTATGTTCCAAGGTTTAATTGAGAATAAAGAATGTTGCAGCGTCAGATCATATTAATGTTCCTGAGTTTTTTTCTATTCATTGAATGTTTGAAGGATTTTGGTAAAAAAACATACCTACTTTTCTTCAATTTTGGGGTACTAGCTTTCTTTGTGATTTTGTTATTTGGTGTTACTTCCAGTTATTTGTCTTATTTTATTAATATTAGATGAATATTATTTGTAATTTGTTATCGTTGATTCTAAGTTAGTTTGGATTAGGATGAGTTATGATTAGTTTTAATGATAGATTATAGAAGTTAGTGTTTATAATTATCTAATTGGATGTTACTTTTGCATAAATTCAGATGTAGACAATGAATAAAGATTAGTCATGATTTCCCAAGTCCCAAATTGTTATCTAGTCAAATTTGGAGGTTTAGGTTTCCCTCACAGAAAATCATTTTTGTTTCCCTTTTTTTGTGGTGATTCTGTCAATTGTAAGGTGCAACATATAACTTTTCTTCTTGTTGGAGATTGTACAGGTCTATTTTTCCAATTAGTTGGTTTACGTTGGAGATTGTTCAGGCCTGTACGTGTATATGAACCTGTACAGTTTTTTTTTTTTTTCCAATATTTGGTTGGAGATTTCAGGATAAAATTCCTCATTACCATTCTTCTTGTTGATGTTGTTTGTATACAGGATAATTGATTTTTTTAGTATCAAGTTAATGAACTTCGCTGTACAAATTTGAATCTTTCAGGTTTTCCTTTGATGGTTTGTCTGTGGATTAGGCTCCTTCTCTCATCGTTTTAGTTCCTGCCATGTGTTATTGTCTCTATTGAATAATCTAGATCATGTTTCATAGCCTTATCTTTGATGCTGCTGGTTTGCTTAATGTCTCATGATTATGTTATGGAGTGTTGTATTTGAACATGGTAGATTTTTTTTTTCTAGGTTACAAAAGAATAATTCTTAAGAGTTATCTATGTGCTGTCAGGTTAGTGAAGCTCATAGTTGGACATGCATGGATATTTATGTCTTTGCAACTCCATACCGCGTGACATGGGATTACTATTTTCTATCTCGGGAGCATACATTTGACTTTAAAGAGTGGACAGGAAAAGCTGAGTTCGAATATGTAAGTTGCCACTTTCGGTTTTTGAAGACTCACTACATGTTCTATATATATATATATATATAAATCTTTTTTTTTTTGAAGCATGATTATTATGTTAGATGTGGTCTTTACTTTCTGTTGAATCAGGTGAAAAACAAGGGAGTTTCGATTTTCCTGATGCATGCGGGGATGCTGGGAACTCTTCAAGCATTATGGGATGTCTTCCCCTTATTTACAAATACTGGATGGGGCGAGAACTCTAATCTAGGGTTTCTCGAGAAGCACATGGGAGCTTCCTTTGTACAGCGCCCTCAACCCTGGGTAACAAACATCAGTGTTGATGATATTCACTCTGGAGACTTCCTTGCAATATCCAAAATTCGTGGCCGATGGGGTGGTTTTGAGACTTTGGAGAAGTGGGTCAGTGGATCATATGCTGGTCATACTGCAGTTTGCTTAAAGGACTCTGAAGGAAAGTTATGGGTTGGTGAATCAGGGCACGAAAATGAAAAGGTAAGACCATGTAAAGTCATTAAATGAAGTTATAATATGGTGAACATTTATTGATGACATCCATATCGTCCTCTTAATATCGTTCTTTTTTGCAATATTTGCTTCTTCTAAATATGTTTTATAAAATAGTAATATACCTCTTCCACCAGTTCATATAGCCTTGACCCCCAGCAGGATAGCCCAGCCGGATGCTTTATATGAAAGCATCCGGCTGTGCTGGGCTGGGCTGGTCTAACCTGCTGGGAGGTCAAGGCTTTGTTTATTGGCCCTTTTGTAGGTTATTTGAAAGTTCCTGGCTACTAGCTCCGAGTGTGTCCTCTCTTGATCAGATTAGGTCACCTAGACTGCTGCAAATTGCTAGACTTCTTTCTTGGGCCAATAATCCTTAGTAGTGGCACCATTTCTATCTTAAATCATGCTTTAGCTATGTTTCTTAGATCCACTTAAGTTTCTTGCTCGGCATCTTTGTTCCTCTTGGAGAGTTACTCCTTTGATTGGTGCACATTTTCACTTGATTTTCTTATTCTCGAGTTCCATTGAACTATGCCTGGTCATAAAAGAAAACATGATGCAGAACAACCTAGGCTTCCCACCTAGATCAATCCCTTTTAGGCTTCACCACCTAAGGGTTGTTTGTAATCACCACCAACACAAATACAATTTGTACAAATAAATCTTTGATTAATAATAATAGTTTTAGTACAAAATAAACCATTTGGAGCTTTTATAAAGCTTCCAGGAACATAAGAGATAAAGATAAACATCCATGAAACAATTCCTTACCAAATTTACCAAACTCAAATACTAATCCTAACTAATCCAATGCTAAAGATAAACTAAAATAAAGATAAAGATAATCACAATGATAATAAAGATAACGTAATGATAATCCCCTCAGATGTGGTTTGGTGTCCGCACCAAAACAAGCCAATGAGCTCTAGCTCAAATGACACTTCCCCATCCCTCAATAATGGGATGGAGGATAAGGCTGTAAGTTCAAGAGCCATGGCATGCATGTTTAACTTACCAATTAAAGGGGGGAAAAAAAAAGAATAATAAAAAAGAAAGTAAAATCTTAACCTTTAATTTTTCATCTAGTTTTGAAGTCCCTCATTTAAAAAAAAAAAGGTCAGATGAACTTATTCTTTATGGTTTTGTTAATCAATCCAACATGCATTAATTTGTTCTTGTACATAGCTTAGCTTTGGTGGATAAATGAAGTTACATATCTTGTAGAATTAGTGATTCCCTCCCTCCCTACCTCAAACAATTGCAATCTTAATTTTAGTTAGGGGTTTGGGCTACTTTCCTATGTAACCATGATTTAATCTGCTAGTGTTTTGGCTCTTTTTCTTTTTTTGTTGTAGGGAGAAGATATAATTGCTATATTACCATGGGAAGAGTGGTGGGACTTTGAGCTGAATAAAGATGATTCCAATCCCCAAATTGCACTGCTTCCATTGCATCCTGAAATAAGAGCAAAGTTTAATGAGACTGCTGCATGGGAGTATGCACGGAGCATGGATGGGAAACCTTATGGTTATCATAACATGATATTTAGTTGGATAGACACTATTGATGAGAACTATCCACCTCCCTTGGATGCTCATCTGGTATGTATATTTTAATATTTGATTTTCAATTTAAAGTTTGCAGTATTAGTATTAGTACTTATCAAAAAAAAAAAAAGTTTGCAGTATTAGTGGATGCTATAACTTTTTTTTCTTTTTATCCAACTCCCATCCTTTTATTGCTTTTGTCTTGCCAACATTAAATTTAAGTCCTGAAAATGGAAATTGTTTTGGAAGTTGCCTTGATACTAAGGATATCACGTCAACAAAAAGTCAGAACTGCCAATGAGCTCTAGTTCAGCTCTAGTTCTAATGGCAATTCCTCCCTTTTTATGAGTAAGGTGGAGAGTGGGATCATTAGTTTAAGATCCATTGTGTGTGCGCTTATCAATCAATTAAACAAAGAGCCAGAACTGGTCATGATTTTGGTTAGTAAGAAACTTAGCATAGGCTTCATGAATTTTAGGATTCTGTTAGAAGTTGAATATCTTTTATTGGGATTGTGATTGATTAATGTAATTCAAAGCATCACCGTTCCCCATTGCTACAGCAAGGTAACCAATCTAGAAAAGAACAGAGTTCAGAATTTATTATACCCCTTTGTGGTAGTCTTAGCAACTTCTATCAATCAGATGGAGGATACATATAAATCTGTTTTGTCCTCTTATCCTCTCTTCCCTCGTGTTTTGCGGGTGTGCATGCTTATTGCCACAACACACCAATCTAAGAGGTTGCGTATATTATTGGTTCTGACTGTTATAAAAACTTTGATTCTATAGGTTGCTTCGGTTATGACTGTTTGGAATCAAATACAGCCTGCATATGCTGCTAACATGTGGAATGAAGCCTTAAACAAACGACTTGGAAGTCAGGTATTATAACAACTATCCCTCTACTTTCAATATTGTTCTTGTTAGGTTAGCTCATTGAAGCATAGTTTGAAGCAGGGATTTTTATTTATTTATTTATTTTTATTAATGTAAAAGATGAAAAATTATGTAGTTTTGGTTCCTTGAAGAGATGACTGAATTGCATTCAAATGGTCTGAAAATACAAACTTTGTCATATACACTGTATGGAGCGTTTGTTAACTTGACCTCCTTGGTCATACCTTGTATTTCTAGGATCAAACATAGATAATATGTACATGTTTGGCATTGTTGTAGAAAGTTGAGTTTTAACTGTAGAGCTAGTAATAGAACTTTTGCAATATCGGGCTTTAACTGAAAAGCTCTAGGGTTTTGAGTGTTTGGCAATTTACAATGAATTTTGCTTTAGTTTTGGATTTATAAAGCATGAACAATGAACTGTAGATATTTTTCCTAAAACCTTCAAATTTGAAACAGCACCCCCTTAAACCTCTTTTGCAAGATTGCCAAGTGTTTGGCAATTTATTCTAAAAGGGCTCTAAGGCTATTAAAGAACTTTTCTGGTAGTTTGTCACACCTGTTATGGCCTTACCTATACCCTAGTTGCCATCATATATGAGGGGAAGATTATAAGCAGACAGTTCTCTGATCTTGAAGATCATCGGATCAATTTCTCCAAATTTTCTTTCCTCTTTTTGTTTTGTTGGAAGTCAAGCAATTGATCAAGAGCATTTTATTTTTTTACTCACAGAAAGGGGGTCTTTGATTATCTGATGTATCTCATGTTTCATGCAGAACCTTAGTCTTCCTGAAGTTCTCGTAGAAATTGAAAAGCGTGGGTCATCTTTTGATGAGTTGCTGACTATTCCCGAACAGGATGATTGGCTATACAATGATGGGAAGTCAACATCGTGTGTTGCTTTCATTCTTGAAATGTACAAGGAGGCAGGACTCTTTGATCCAATTGCTAGCTCTATTCAAGTCACAGAGTTTACGGTGAGTCCACCGAGATCAACTATTCTAGAGTAAGATGTCACCATTTGCAAACCCAGTATTTTGGATTATCAGTATATGATATTTAACAAAGAAAATGTAGTATATATTGAATGATGAGAGTTGTGTGGTTCTAACTTGTAAGGTTTGAGGATATCTTATGGCCATGGTAGATGACCACTGACACCCTTTACTTTCCTCAAGAATACTATAAAGGGAATTAGATTGTTTTAGATAATGTGGATGTCCATTCAAGACATGATCTTTATAGGTGATATGCAAGTAAACTCTTCCTTAGTAGTTTACATGTTCAATGTGTAATTATTTATTTTATTCACAAATGCAGATAAAAGATGCCTATATGCTCAATTTTTTCGAGAATAATTCAAGCCGCCTCCCAAAGTGGTGCAATGATGAAGACAATGTGAAGCTCCCTTTTTGTCAGATTCGAGGGAAGTATCGAATGGAGTTACCTGGATACAATTCCATGGAACCATATGCACATATGAATGAAAGATGTCCATCTCTGCCTCCCAAATACTTCAGACCGCAGAATTGCTAGAAGTCTCTGATTTTTTTTCACTCAGGAATTTGCATACACATTGATGACATCACGCCAGGCTCCAGCTCGGTGTACTCTGTATCGTATGGTTTGATATGATGGTATGAAAGATCCAAATAAAATGCTTTTGGATTTTTGTTGTAAATATGGTGATCGGACATTACCAATGCAATATGATGTCAACTAAATTATTTTTATTATTATTTTTTGGTGCGTGCCAAACATGTCTACTAAAAGTGTTGTAAAATATACGTCAGTGCAAGAAGATGAAGAGAAATATTCTTTAGTGTTAGATTCTTTTTCTTTCTTTAAATCCATCTGGAATTATCAATGTTACTTGTAATTTGTCCCTTTAAGCTACGCAGGACAGTTGCAACAATTTTTTGTGTCGGTGTATTTTTTAAAATTTTTGTTCAGTAAAAAGTTTATACTTCCGACTCCACAACAAAGTCTTTAACCTAAAGAGCTTGTTTTGTGCAGCTAGCCTTATGTTCTCATCTTAACTATTTTGAGTGCTTGTATGATAATATATATGATCATTCTTTCGATGAATGTAAAGGACAATAAATTTATTTATAAAAGAATTTATGTAATGGTACGTTAAATAACTTATACATTGCTAAATGAGTTTCCCATGTCCATAGAAAAAAAAAAAAATCATATGCTTAGGTGAATCATTTAAAAGTTTAAAAGAACCATATTATATCAATCTTCTAATTTCAAAATAACACTAGTTTTCAAACAATTTTGTTAGTTAGTACGTTTTCAAAACTATTTAGGAAACTAATATTTCGAGTGTAATAAACTCGATTTTGATATGCTAAATTGAGTACAATGAGCATGATTTCAACGCATCAAACTCAAGTCTAACAAACTCGCTTTCTGTCATATTGAAATCAAGTCCGTTAGACTCAATTTCTTTTAAATTCCTAGCCTCTCTAACTCAGTGCTCTCCATCACAGCAGCACATTTCATCAACAAACATCAAGCCCCAAGAAAATGAAGGAGCAAACCCAAAGACCCAGAGAAGAAAATGAAGGAATTAGAGACCCTGCCACCTAGGTTCAAACATCGCCGCCTCCTGGAGCCTTTGCCGTCATCACTTGGGTTTGTTATTACTCATTGTTCTATGTTTGTGGGTTTCTGTCTTCGTGAGTTGCTGCTGTGATGGAGTGAGTGAGAGACGTAGAGAGGGCTCTGTGATGGAGTGAGTGAAGAGGCAGTGTGCTACTGTGATGGAGTGAGAAAGAGAGACGGAGAGATAGAAAGCTAAGAATTTAAAAGAAATCAAGTCTGTAGAACTCGATTTCAATATGACAGAAAATTGAGCTCATTGTACTCGATTTATCATACCAAAATTGAGTTTATTACACTCGAGATATGAGTTTCCTAAATAATTTTAAAATGTGCTAACTAACAAAATTGTTTGAGAAATGGTGTTATCCGGCAATTTTGGTCAATCTTTAAATTAAACAATTAAAAATAATAATATTACTTTTTTTTTTCCATCTGTATTTTTTAATAAATTTAGATTTGAAATAGGTACTTTTGACCAAAACCTATCTTTTCCTATCTTTTCTCATCTTCAAGTAAGTGCACTGAAAGTTTGAAATGGATCAAAGTGGACTGAAATGGACTAAAGTGGACCGAATGGCCAAAATGGATTGAAGTGGACTGAAATAAATGGAAGTGGACCGAATAAACCGAAATGGACTGAATGGAACAAAGTGAACCAAATCATTAGCCACATCACCATTTTTTTTTTATTGATTTATTCTTCTAATTTTTTTATAATATCAAATATAAAGAATAAATTTTAGTTACAAAATTGATTGTAGCAAAAAAAAACCATACTCAATATATTTTCATTGAAGGTGAATTTTAACAAATCAACCATTGGATTACGTTTTCTTCTTATATTAGTCATGCTTGCAAAATTTCTAGAAAATTAAAAATCAATAATTATTTAAATTGCAAGCTTTTGTAACTTAAAATTTTGCATAAAATATAATCTTATAGATCATATAATAAATAATATCTAATTAGCACAAAATTTGGCATGTATATTAAGAACATAAAAAACATGTAATCTAACGGTTAGATTTTCGAAATATGTAGTAATATTAATGATATTAAGTAAGATTATAGTCTTCTGTTATAACTAATTTTGTAGTTAAACTTTGTCCATAAATAAAACCGTCCAAAATAAATGGTAAGATAACCGATAATGTGGCTCAATCATTATATGACAACATTCAATATTGTACTTTGACTTTTAAATATTATATAGATATAAATGGGAGCCGGGAAATCTCTTACATTAGATGATCTTCACCGCCCCCATCCCATCCACTTTTTTTTTTTTCAAGAAAGTATCATCATATATTAGATACGATTTCACAATTGAGAGAAATTTGATCAGTTGGGTAGCACACAGCCATGGGAACAGGAGCTTCCACTTTGATTCCACAATTACCTTTATCATTGCGGCATATGGAATTCCATATGCTGTAATGATTCTTTATTTCTTCTTGCCCGTAATCAAGCTTGATTGTATATTTGGGCTAATACTTATGGTAGTCCATTGCAATAGAGTATTCCCATTAAGTAATTACGATCCATAACAGAAATGCAAACTACATATAAAACAAGCGTGATGCAAGTTCAGTATTAACAATACTCTAGAGCTAAAATGGTTTCTTTGGCACAAGTTGGATTGGTAGTCCTTGCGTTGGTACTGGCATGGGATCCCTGCTGAAAGAATTGTCCGCGCATAGCTTCCATGTGAAGTGAGTTATGATGTAGTGAATTGTGACAAGGGTTTCGATTCTTGCAAACTCATATCCTGGACATGTTCGAGGACCTCCTCAATTTATTCTTCTAATTTTTTTTTTATAATATAAAATATAAAGAATAAAGTTTAGCTACAAAATTGATTGTAACAAAAAAAAAAACCTTACTCAATATATTTTCATTAGAGACAAATCAACCATTAGATTACGTTTTCTTCTTATATTAGTCATGCTTGCAAAATTTCTAGAAAATTAAAAATAAATAGTTATTTAAATTGCAAGCTTTTGTAACTTAAAATTTTGCATAAAATATAATCTTATAAATCATATAGTAAATAATATATAATTAACACAAAATTTGGCATGTATATTAAGAACATAAAAAACATCTAATCTAACGATTAGATTTTCGAAATATGTAGTAATATTGATGATATTGAGTAAGATTATAGCCTTCTGTTATAACTAATTTTGTAGTTAAACTTTGTCCATAAATAAAACCGTCTAAAATAAATGGTAAGATAACCAATAATGTGACTCAATTAGAATATGACAACATTCAATATTGTACTTTGACTTTTAAATATTATATAAATATAAATAGGAGCCGGGAAATCTCTTACATTAGATTCTTCACCGCCCCCATCCCATCCACTTTTTTTTTTTTTTTCAAGAAAGTACCATCATATATTAGATACGATTTCACAATTGAGAGAAATTTGATCAGTTGGGAAGCACACAGCCATCGGAACAGGTGCTTCCACTTTGATTCCACAATTACCTTTATCATTGCGGCATATGGAATTCCATATGCTGCAATGATTCTTTATTTCTTCTTTACCGTAATCAAGCTTGATTGTATATTTGGGCTAATACTTATGGTAGTCCATTGCAATAGAGTATTCCCATTAAGTAATTACGATCCATAACAGAAATGCAAACTATATATAAAACAAACGTGATGCAAGTTCAGTATTAACAATACTCTAGAGCTAAAATGGTTTCTTTGGCACAAGTTGGATTGGTAGTCCTTGCGTTGGTACTGGCATGGGATCCCTGCTGAAAGAATTGTCCGCGCATAGCTTCCATGTGAAGTGAGTTATGATGTAGTGAATTGTGACAAGGGTTTCGATTCTTGCAAACTCATATCCTGGACATGTTCGAGGACCTCCTCTGAATGCAACGAAACTGTAGGGTGGAACCGATGCTTGGTTTCCAAATCTACTTGGATCAAATTTTTGATGGTTCTGGGAATATGCTAGTGTCCATTTGGGTCATTGGCGAAACCCAGAATATCTGAACGTCACATGCAGAGTTCTCAGTTCTAAAATTATAGAAAGACTATTTAAGAGCAAGAAAAGATAGATGGCTGAGAAAAAGCAAGTAACCAATATGAGGATTTCTCTTACTTGCCACCCTTTTGGGATCAGGAACCCACCATATTCAAAATCTTTCAGAGCCTTCCTGAAGCCACCAAATACAGGAGGATGAATGCTCAATGTTTCCATTGCTACTCTCCGGGTGTACTTCATTTTGGCTAAGTCTTCCCATTTTAGAAACTCTCCCGAGGGCTTGCGCTTTTGGCTATCTCTTCCTGTTCTGCAAATTAAATCAAGAAGCAGCCTTAACATTTTCACAGAACTGGACCACATTAGTGTACCATTAGATGCATTGCAACCTTGAATTCTTTAAAATTATTATCATGGTTTAATTCCTTTAATACTAAATGCAGTCTAGTTTCTTCAAGATTCCGACAAAATGAAATATAAGGTGGGTTATTGAGTTAATTTATTATGCTCTCAATAATAGATTACAATTAATTGGCTTTAGAACTACTATGTTATATATTTGTTAATTACTTAATTTTTCTCCAAGTAACTTCATCTAAGTCAATTTTCATAACCGCGTTGAGATAGAGAGTCTAATGTGTATATACCTTGAAGAACAGCTGCATAAACAGCTGGTTCATTAGCTAGAAGCCGCATTGTGAAAGTAATTAGAACAGATGAAGTGTCATGTCCTGCCACCATGACAAGGATGACATTGTCCACAATCTCTTTCTCAGTCACTGCTTCTTCATTGTTCTCATTGCGGCTACTAAGCATGCGAGTGATAAGGTCTTGGCAAGGAGAAGCAACCTTTTGCTCAAGTTCCACCCTCTTCTCACGTATGAGCTCCTTCACCATGTTTCGGACCTTTGCACTTGCCTTGAGGCTGCGGTTGTAGCGAGTGAAGGGCAAGTTAATTGGAATCGACCATACCTCTTCTATCATCTCTTGGAAGCAAGTTACAAATCTATCTTTTCGAGCTCCTTGCTCTAGTCTGAATAGAAGTGAACAAATTATGTCGAATGCGAGAATCTTCGTGAGGGGTAACACCTATAAGCAATACACATTTTGTTAACATAATGTAGACTTTACATCTCTTGACTTGGCATTTTCCTATAATATTACAAATATAAAAATTTGTATAATTTCAGAAGGCAACACTACTTTTTCATTTTTTTTATAGTTACAATATAATTTAAATCTATGATATTTGTTTTATGATGATTAATTTTTATCATCACTTTAAAATACCAATTAGAATTCAAGTTCCATATTTGATAATAAAAAAATTACTATTTGAATTAATTCAAACCTTCACATACTAATCTTTGATTTAGTTCACAATTCTAAGTAGGAGCTTGCTATCAATACCATCATTCTATTTATTAGAAAAACATAGTTTGCTAATAATTTACGTAAGCAAGATTTTATTATTCCATGAAAATTCGCCATGAGGACTAGTTTCATTAGTGCAAAGTATTTAACTTACTAAAGCATGCATTTATCTCATAAACTAATAAGATTCTAAACTAAGCCATGACCTTGTTCCAATACAATTTTCTTGTCAGTTATATGCATTCACAAGTGCATGCCCTTGCTTATTTGGCTGTATATTAGATAATAATTCCAGGTTACAAATATTTTGGTAACATCATGATACGTACCTTGACCTGCGGCTTGCCTTGCCAATGCATCTCAAGATGCTTCTTGACACCATCTATTTTTCCCACGTACTGCTTTAATGATTCAGGCTGTAAGAATGATACAATTGCTCCTCTAACACGCTTGTGATCTTCACCACTCAATTCCAATATGTTCCGCTCTCCCAAAATCTTACGAGAAGACTGTGTTTGATGGCTAGAAAGCGCGCTGCTATCACTAGTGAATACAAATTTGTTTGCAGCCTGTCCAGAAATAAAAACTGTTGGGTTGCCAAAGAGGCTTAGCTTTGATATTGGACCATACTTTCTGATTCTTTGCTCGAGCCATTTTCCGCGGTGTTGGCACGCATGGCTCTAAGAAGGCCAAGACTTTGGCCTATTAAGGATATTCCTAGTGAGCCTGGAGGCAGCCTTTTTGATGATCTTCTTCCCTTTGTAAGGAGAAAGAAGATGGGTATGAGGAACAGGGAGATAGCCAGGAAAATATTCATGATTTATGTGTGACTTTTGGTTTTTTGAAGTGGTGGGGGAAAATTAGAAAGCAAGATTGGTTTCTGAGAGAGAGAGAGTATGAGAAAAAGATGGGTTTGAGAAACTGTAAGACTAAATAATTAGAGAGAAGTAGATGAATTTCATTGACTATGGTGTATAGAAGTTTTAGATGTTTGCAGGCTTTCTTTCCTTTTGTCTTTTGTTTGCAGGCTTTCTAGATGTTTCTTAACTATGGTGTATAGAAATTTTAAAAAACCAAAGCCCACCTAAACTCTTCTTTGGAAATATATGCAAAGCGAACTAGTATATAGTGACCATTCATTAAAAATTGGACAAAAATTTCTTGTTACAAGGAGAGAGGAGCTATGTTGGAGCAACATTTCAGAAATGCGGCTTCCTTGGTTGATCAGATGAAAAAATTACTCATGGTAGATCAAAAATTTGTCATTTGGTAAGTTTGATGAATCTTTGATGCCATAAGCATGAAGACAAGTCACGTCACGTTATTAATTCTGTTCTTTATCCAAAAAAACAAGTTCAAATAATACTAGAGTCTATCTCTGAGTGATTTTCTTTTCGGAAATGTGACTGATTAACCTCTTATCCTTTTCTATTAGTTCTGTTAATTAGGCTCAAAATTATATTTTCGTGGGTTTAGAATTGCTTGCTGGTATGGACTAGAATTGAAAGTTCATCCAATTAAGAAATTCCATTCGATACTTTCCTCGAATCTGACAAAAGGGTAGCTCCCCTTATCCCCATCATCGGCAGAACCACTTTGTCGGGCTGCTTGAATTATTCTCAAAAAAGTTAAGAGCAATCAGCATCCATTATTTGCATTTGTGGCCAGAAAAGAAAAGCCTATGCATCCAACGTGTAAACTACGGAAAAATCTCTCATGGGTACTAGCTTGTAAACTACATGGGAATAGAGTTTACTCGCATATAGCCTAAAACTAAAAGTATCACATCTTGAATGCCCCACTCCTCCTCTCCCCCCCCCCCCC
>NW_027069601.1:516524-519024 GCF_002906115.3 Quercus suber | reverse complement strand
TGTAAGGACTCAATTTGAATTGAATGTTAGGTTTTCAGCCCAACAAGCCCAAACAATACATTTGTAGAGAGTGGGCTGAAAAGATTAGGTGCTGGCCGTTGATCACCATGGCCAAACTTATCTCAAAAAATGGCTAAGTGTTTTCTTACAAATGGGGGAATCCTCCTCGGACTGTGGCCGAGGAGGCCTTTCCTTTTCTCTTTCCCCTCTTTTC
Organism: Quercus suber; assembly: GCF_002906115.3. NCBI lineage: Eukaryota > Viridiplantae > Streptophyta > Magnoliopsida > Fagales > Fagaceae > Quercus > Quercus suber. Next base: position 518,810 of record NW_027069601.1, on the reverse strand, counting down.
CTGGCTTTACTAGCTCTTCTTTTATAGTTTTCATCTTCCTATCTCTTGCTTCCATCTGTTGATTGCCTATTCGCCTTTCTTCTGGTCATCCATCCCATCAGAGGCCTTATCGGTACTTAAGTGGTTCACTCTGATCAACGTTATTCTGCCAAGGGGTTACCTCCCCATTAATGCGGCCAGGAGGGTTAGTTGAGCGCATTAAATGCGAGAGTGACAGCTTACTTTGGGGTTAGCCACTCCCTGAAATCACTTTTGTCAGGCCGAGGACAAGGTATCCTCGGCGTGGATCCAGGAGACTGGGCTTCCCCCCTTCTCCTCATAAATAGCTTGCGCTCCTCGGCATGGGCCTTGGGCCCGCTATAAGATGGGCCGAGATTATCAGGCCCACGGACCCCACAGTTAGGTATGCCTTTCACCAAAATATATATACTACTTTATCAATTTAATTATATTGTACATTGTGCTTTCTCAAGTACATATACTGTGAATTGGTAGTTCTATGACCTTCTATTAACGTGAACTATATGAAAGATGTTATAGAAAATTTAATTATGAATGAAAAATTATGACACTAAACTCAAAAAAAAAAAAAAAAAATGAGCCGCATCACACCATTTGTATTGTATTAGTCAATGTAATTACGTGATTGACTTTTATTGATAACAAATTTTACATAGGTTTTTCTTTTTCTTTTTTCTTTTTTAATTCTTGAATTTCAAGAAATTTTGTATTTAAGCTTTGACCCCAGCAGAAATTCTGGTTCGTTACTATCCGCCTGACAAACTTTTGGTAACATGAACGTACGTACCTTGACCTGTTAGCTTGCCTTTATTGCCAATGCAACTCAAGATTCAAGATGCTTTCTTGACTTGTTTATCCATCTTCCCCAGGTACTGCTTTAATGATTCAGGTTTCAAGAATGATGCAAATGCACCTCTGACACACTTGTGATCTTCGATTACCACTGTTCCAATAAATTCAGTTCACCCAAAATCATCCGAGAAGACTGCGTATGCTGATTTGAAAGGGTGCTGCTATCACTAGTGAATACAAATATGTTTGCAGCATGTCCATAAATTAATGAACACTTTCGGTTTGCCAAAGAGGTTTAGCTTTGATATTGGACCATACTTTTTGATTCTTTGTTCAAGCCATTTTTTCAGTGGTGTTGGCACACATGGCTCGAAGAATGGCCTATCATGGGCATTCCAAATTTCCAAGTGAACCTAGAGGTAGCCTTTGTAATCATCTTTCCCTTCGTTAAGAAAAGGAAGATGGGTATGTGAAACATAAAGAATAGTTAACAACATATTTATGATTTTTGTGTGGCTAATGGCTATGTTGTTGATGAGTTTGAGAGACTGAAAGACCTAATAAATAAATTCAGAGAAGGAACTGGGTTTCTTTTTTATTATATTTTTTGTTCTTTCTTTTGGGCATTCGTTTGTTGCCCCCTTCCCCTAGACTAGGTGTTCCAGAATTTTCTTTAGAAAGATATGCAAAGCAACCTTGTAATTACTCATGAGCACAAATCTATACTTCAGCCAAAAGAAAAAATGAGCACAAATCTACACTCTACCATCCATAGCTCCTCGCCTAGTAACAATAACTCTCTCTCCAATTTTTAAATGAGCTTCACTTTATGCTCTACTAATCATGATATGTCATGTGTTTAATGCAAATATTTTTTCAATTTTAAACTTTTTTTTCAATGGTTAAAAGTTAAATGAGCTCCACTTTTTGTTATTTACTTTATGCTCCACCAATCATGATATGTGTAGGGACTCAATTTGAATTGAATGTTAGGTTTTCAGCCCAACAAGCCCAAACAATACATTTGTAGAGAGTGGGCTGAAAAGATTAGGTGCTGGCCGTTGATCACCATGGCCAAACTTATCTCAAAAAATGGCTAAGTGTTTTCTTACAAATGGGGGAATCCTCCTTGGACTGTGGCCGAGGAGGCCTTTCCTTTTCTCTTTCCCCTCTTTTCCTGGCTTTACTAGCTCTTCTTTTATAGTTTTCATCTTCCTATCTCTTGCTTCCATCTGTTGATTGCCTATTCGCCTTTCTTCTGGTCATCCATCCCATCAGAGGCCTTATCGGTACTTAAGTGGCTCACTCTGATCAACGTTATCCTGCCAAGGGGTTACCTCCCCATTAATGCGGCCAGGAGGGTTAGTTGAGCGCATTAAATGCGAGAGTGACAGCTTACTTTGGGGTTAGCCACTCCCTGAAATCACTTTTGTCAGGCCGAGGACAAGGTATCCTCGGCGTGGATCCAGGAGA
>NW_027069601.1:494041-512269 GCF_002906115.3 Quercus suber | reverse complement strand
TCCTGGTGGTGCCCTTCGAGGTTTCCCAGAGGGGTGTTGTTAGAAAACCTCATGTCTCTCCTCGGAGCACACCCCCGACGAGGAAGGCGCATGAATTCACCTCATGGGCGGTGCTCGAGTGTTGCCGTCTCCAATGGCCAACACTCGAGAGGAATGGAGAGAATCGAGGGAACATCATGGGGGAGGGTACCCCGAGCCCCTGCGTCTGCTCCTCTCTTTGTTCCAGCTCTGCCCAGCCGAGGAGGGAGTGGTTGGGGGCCTGAGGGCATGATTGTCCTTCACCTCCTCCACCTCGTGTCAAGCTCTCCCATTCTCTTTATGCCAATAAAGGCACGAGTTGACACTTCCCTCCTTCCAGTTTTCTCCTGGGGCGGCTTCACCTGGGCCTCTGATTGTAGGAGTAGCTAGGAATAGCAGGTGGCTATTAGCTTGTAAATTTTCTTGTAACACAGGCCTACCTGAGCCTCTGATTGTAATATGTAATTGTTTATGTTTGAATTAATAATATCAAGATCTTTTGTTTTCCTCTTTCATTTTTTTTTTTTTTTTTTTTTTTTTTGCGTGCAATAAATACTTAAAATTTAGAACTCTTATCTTATTCAATCTACTGCAAAACAAATACTTATAACTTGGAACATTATCTTTTTCAATCTATCGTAAAACAAACACTTAGAACTTAGAACTTTATCTTATTCAGTCTACTGTAAAACAAATACTTATAACTTGGAACATTATCTTTTTCAATCTATCGTAAAACAAACACTTAGAACTTAGAACTTTATCTTATTCAGTCTACTGTAAAACAAATACTTATAACTTGGAACATTTACCTGGTGCACCGGCCAGCACCCTAATCCTTCCCACAGACGGCGCCAATTGTAGGGACTCAATTTGAATTGAATGTTAGGTTTTCAGCCCAACAAGCCCAAACAATACATTTGTAGAGAGTGGGCTGAAAAGATTAAGTGCTGGCCGTTGATCACCATGGCCAAACTTATCTCAAAAAATGGCTAAGTGTTTTCTTACAAATGGGGGAATCCTCCTCGGACTGTGGCCGAGGAGGCCTTTTCCTTTTTCTTTCCCCCCCTCTTCCTGGCTTTACTAGCTCTTCTTTTATAGTTTTCATCTTCCTATCTCTTGCTTCCATCTGTTGATTGCCTATTCGCCTTTCTTCTGGTCATCCATCCCATCAGAGGCCTTATCGGTACTTAAGTGGCTCACTCTGATCAACGTTATCCTGCCAAGGGGTTACCTCCCCATTAATGCGGCCAGGAGGGTTAGTTGAGCGCATTAAATGCGAGAGTGACAACTTACTTTGGGGTTAGCCACTCTCTGAAATCACTTTTGTCAGGCCGAGGACAAGGTATCCTCGGCGTGGATCCAGGAGACTGGGCTTCCCCCCTTCTCCTCATAAATAGCTTGCGCTCCTCGGCATGGGCCTTGGGCCCGCTATAAGATGGGCCGAAATTATCAGGCCCACGGACCCCACAATATGTTATGTATTTGATTTTTTTTTTTTTTTTCTATTTTAAACTTTGGTTATTTTATAAAGAAAGTTAAATGAATACAAGATAGGCTGTGATTCACAAAGCATAAGGGGGAACAAAAAAAAAAGTATGATCTGTATTCAATGGGTAATGTTTTCATTTGCACAACCAAATATTTATTGCTCTACCATAGCTCCTCCCCGGTAACAAAAATTTTTCTCTGATCGATGAGTTGCACTTTCATTTTTTGTGTGTTACTACCAAATCAGACTACAAATTAACAAATAGTATATATAATGAATATAGATGTAAATGCCCACTGTATATTTTCTTGCTTGTTAGCTGCCAAAATATCCAAATACCACTTTTTGTCGACATAATTGGTGTTCTACCACTTTTTGCAAAATGTTTAGCAATCTACCACTATTTTGAAACTCATAATTATGAAACTCGAGTTTTACATAGATATTGTGTTTATGAAAATCGAGTTGCAAAAAACGTAACATGGTGACAAAAGTTGATTTAACATTTTATAATTTAAAAGTCCACGTGGAAGTTGAGTTCAAAATATAAAACTCGAGCTTTTGAAGATAGAGTTCTTTAAAAATTCGAACATTTAGAAGTAAGACAAGAGCAGCTGATACACGTCAATCTTTTAATCTTGTCTTGTCTCCCATATGCGCGTAGGACAAGTAGAAGTAAGACGAGCTATTGGAACAAAAGAAAAAAATAAATCAGGTGTGTAAGAGAGAAAAATGAGTAAGCCATGTAGGGAAGTAATGAGCCGGACCAATATATGGATCATGATCATCAAGGAAAGTAAATCTTGGATTTTCATCAAACAGGTCAAGAACATCAAGAAATTCTACAATAAATAGTGGTAGTGGTTGAGAGTCCATTGGACAGAGACTTGCTACAGCTACTGCAGCATTTGATTACTGCTAAACTACTACACTTCAGCTACACTACTACGGCTAGACTTTTGAAGATCGAGTTCATTAAAAATTTGAAAATGTAGAAGTAAGAGAAGAGCAGTAGAAACACGCCAATCTTTTAGTCTTGTCTTGTCTCCCAAGTGCGTATAGGACAATTAGAAGTAAGACAAGAGCTATAGGAACAAAAGAAAAAAAAATCAGGTGTAAGAGAGAAAAATGAGTCAGGCATGTAGGGAACTAATGAGCCGGACCAATATATGGGACATGATCATCAAGGGAAGTAAATCCTGGATTTTCGTCAGACAGGTCATGAACATCAAGAAAATCTACAATAAACAATGGTACTGGTTAAGAGTCCATTGGACAGGCACTTGCTACAGCTACAAAAGCAATTGATTACTGCTATACTTCAGCTACACTGCTAAGGCTAGGATTTTGAAGATCAATTTCTTTCAAAATTTGAACATGTAGAAGTAAGAAAAGAGCTGCTGAAATAGGCCAATCTTTTAGTCTTGTCTTGTCTCATATGTGCGTGTAGGACAATTAGAAGTAAGACAAGAGCTGCTGGAACAAAAGAAAAAGAAATAAATCAGGTGTGTGAGAGAGAAAAATGAGTCAGGCGTGTAGGGAAGTAATGAGCTGGGTCAATATATGGGTCATGATCATCAATGGAAGTAAATCTGGGATTATCATTAAACAGGTCATGAACATCAAGAAAATCTACAATAAATAGTGGTAGTGGTTGAGAGTCCATTGGACAAAGACTTGCTACAGCTACTGTAGCAATTGATTACTGCTACACTTCAGCTACACTGCTACAGTTAGGCTTTTGAAGATTGAAAGATTGAGTTCTTTAAAAATTTGAACATGTAGAAGTAAAACAAGAGCACAGCTGAAATATGTCAATCTTTTAGTCTTGTCTTGACTCCCATGTGCGTGTAGGACAATTAGAAGTAAGACCAGAGCTACTGGAACAAAAGAAAAAAAAATCAGGTGTGTAAGAGAGAAAAATGAGTCAAACACGTAGGGAAGTAATGAGCTGGACCAATATATGGGTCATGATCATCAAGGGATGTAAATCTTGGATTTTCATCCAACAGGTCTTGAACATCAAATAAATCTACAATAAACAGTGGTAGTGGTTGAGACTCCACTGGACAAAGACTTGCTACAGCTACAGTAGCAATTGATTTCTGCTACACTTCGTGTCTATTTAGGAATAGCTTATTTAGCCGTAACTGAAAACTTTTTGCTGAAAGTACTATAAATAAAGTTAAAAGATAGCTAAAATAGCACAGTGAGGCCCATGAATAATACCAAAATGTGCAATAAAACATTTAAATAGTAGCAAAAATAAGCTGAATAGTAAAAAAAAAAATGTTTTTTTAAGCAATTCCAAACGCACGCTTCAGCTACACTACTTCGGCTAGGCTTTTTATAAGTTGTACTTTGTAATGATAAAGTTTTTTTTTTTTTTTGGCTCCATCACATGTTCAGCCCAGCAAAAGATCACATTTTACTCATTACTCGAGCTTATAGAGCTCAAGTTTCATATTACAAGGTAACCAATTTTTATAAACTTTGAGTCACCTTTTTTAATTAAAATAGTCCACATCAGTAGGTGCCACCGTGGCATATTTTTATAGAACTTGAGTTATATATCAAATTCAAGTTTCAAAAAAGTGATAGATTACAAATATTTTGCAAACAATTGCAGAACACCAATTATTTCTGCCAAAAGTGGTATTTGGCCATTTTGGCCGCTTGTTAGCAATATACCTCAACACGATAGATCAATGAGGGCATTTGAAACAAGCTTATTAAGGATAACATATACATATCATACTTTCAAACACGTTAAGGAAGTCTAAGCAAAACTCCAAAAGCTTGATTCCATGGGGAACACAGAAAAAAGGGATCCCGACTATCCCATTCGTGTTCTAAAGTTTCGATGGCAATGGAAACAAGCTTATTCAAATTTCATAACATTGGAAGTGGGACCCATGCATCTTGGGGAGCAAGCATTTCTCCCCAAACCAATAATCAGAGGAGCATTTCCTACCGTGGCAACGGACACAATAAGGAAATTGAGAAGCCAAAGCATGCATGGAAAAAAGCAAACATATCTGTGCACTTAGATGCGCCAAACTTAGTGACAAAAGCCTTTCAGAGTTCCTAAAAATAGAGAACTCAATAGCTAAAATCCCTAAAGTTTCTAAAGTTGGAACGATGGAGAACACCCTTTAGAAAACCAGATCAAGCTGAACGCGGATGTGACAGTTAAGAAAGATTGATGCTGCCTAACAGTTTTCATGTTAGCGAGTGGCAAAAATGTTTGAAGCTTGAAGGCTTGGACAAGAATCATTTTGGCCTTGCGATGTCATAGTAGCGGAAGAGCTTGCATCAGCGTGGGCAGTATATCTCGTTTTCCATGAAGGGTAGAGATGCAGCTTTGGGGTCTGATTCATCTTCAAAAGAGGATAGCTTGGTGTTGTCCATGCAAACATAGTTGAAGATACGAGAATACTTCTTAGGAATTTTGCTATGTGCTATTTAATTGGTGTTGAGAATTCATGACACAATTGCTCACAAACTCAATCAATAGGATATGGGAATTAGGTTCTTAGGAGCTCTACATCCATGATCCATCTAAATTTCTTGCTTCTTTTGTTAGAGCTCTGACAGCTGACTCTTGTGATGTTTCCTTTGGTTCTATATATGATTATCTTTTAAGGAAAATACAATCAGAGGTCAGGCTTTCCTTCTTTTTGGTCTACAACTCTATCAACTTATTAAAAGAAAAGAAAAGAATGAATGAAAGAAGAGGTTCGGAGGGAGAAAAAAGAGGGTAACAAGCACAAGCTTGGCCTGAAAGCAGGTCTCATTCAATTTCTAGGACCAAATCCATCTTTTGTTTCATACACAACCAACAGCTAGCAATACAACATAGATAAAAATCTATGAACAACCCGTAGAAGCATATAGATATGTGTGATCCATACAGCTCTGAAAAGTGATATATTAGGAATAAATCCTCTACACCATTAATCGGCCTTGGCTGGGATATGGTTGCCACCAGTTGCAATTTTGTACAGATAAAATGCAGTCATGATAGCACTGCAAGAAAAGCCAAATGGCAAGCATATTAGCTGGGAGATTCAAATATATGTTGTATTGACAAGGAAAATCCAAGTAACTATATATCTATCAGGAACTCTTGTAAAAACTAAAATTTATCTATATTGGTATTTCTCCCCTCAAAAATGGGCTGGAGGGTAAGATACTAAGATCATCAGTTGAATACTACAATCAACTGACCAGAAGACTACATTACAGCCGGACAAAGATACATTCACCTTTAGAGATATAACATTTGACCGGTAGATGTTCACAAGAGCTTTCAAGAAGAAGCACGGTTTAATTTGATGAATGTAAACTGCACTCACCATTGATAAGCAGCAGTTTTCATTTTCCATCAAATCATGTCAACTTTTTCCTAAAAGACAAGGTGGCTCCTAGATCATCATTTTCATGACACTAACTTATCCATGTCACATTCTAACATCTCATTTCAAATATCTCGACTCCTCAGAAGATACAAGGACACATGCAAAAATATCATGTGCTCCAAAAAGAAACTTACAACGGTTGCCTGGCACACAGGAACATTAATAAAAATTGCAAAATATCTAATAAGTCTCAACTTGTACTCTGAGTACAAAATAACTTATTCAATTAAAACTAAAAGATGTTTTTTTAGTCATTCAAGACAATTTGCATGTTCAGAAAATGAGGCAGTCATGATTACAAATCATTGGCAATGACAGACTTTCAGCATTCTCATTTCAAATGGAACATCAGGACCCAAACTAATAACCACAAGAGCATGAATGCTTGTGGGATTTCAGATGTCCCCTACTTGCATGCACAACCCTTACTGAAACCAGCAAAGAGGTAATGATTAATGACTCAATAATAATAACTGTAATCCCCCATATGCAGAACCGTATTATCAATAATTCTAATTAGGAAGCAAAGCAGACACACCCAATGGGTCTTGAACCCACATCCAAACTTCGGTCCCATTTTTAAGGGGAAAGTAAGTGATACTGAAGCTACAGCTCATTTGCTTCACAACCTGAACCACATTGCCATGCTAGAAAGGGAAGAATATGATATCATGGACGTGGCAATGGGATTAACTTGTGAAAAGGGTAAAATTCATCTTTCATTGAATAAATGCAAGATATTCATATGAAAATTTAAATATATATAAAATAAAATAAAAAGGCAAACCAAATGCAAGAGATAGTAATAAATGAATTTTGGTGCATAAAAGCAGCATTATGATACTCATCATGTAGATGCTACATTAAGTTTCCACTAGTAGCGATATATTTAAAGTATGAAAAGCACAAATACTTAAAAGCAGAATTAATCCTCAACTTACCTGATACCAGCAACAACACCAGCTGGCATGATCTTAGAGGTTTGCATATAGCGCTGTGCCATGACCCATGTGAGTGCAGCTGCACAACCTGTTTTAGGGGCACATATCAGATCAAAATGGCTATTGTTTTAGTGAAGGATACAGCAAGCACAAAATCAGATTTGAAGAGGTTAGAAAAAGTAAAAGAAAACCACAGAAAGAATGGAAATGTGTTTTTCTTTTCGGGTTGTCTTCTAATAATATCAGTTCAAATAAATTTAAAGAAAAGAAAATAAAGGAATTGTGGTTTATTTTTGGTTTTCCTAAGAAAATCAGCTCCAGTAAAATCTGTTTTTGTGCATATGCACACATACATCATTTTACAAATCTTCCTCTCTTGAAATCGTTTTTTTTTTTTTTAATAATTTTTTAAAAAATAGATTGTTGGAAAACAGGAATTACAAAATGTAAACAACAACAACCATAATATTTCTCGATAATCTAAACAAATCAGCTATTTTGCAACTTCACATTGCATTATAAGCTGATGGCTTGTCAAAAATAACAAAGTGAGGCCATTACTAGAAGCCACCTTCACTTTTTAATTGGTAAGTTATACATGCACCCAATGGGTTTTGAACCCACAACCTCCCCCTCCACTCTTATGCAAGGAGGAAGTACCATTTCAACTAGAGCTCGTTGGCACTAGAAGCCATCCATTATAATAATGAACATGATCCTTTGTGATTACGTAGCTACATATACTTTAACCCTGAGGAAAAGAAGAAGACCAGAGGCTTGCAAAGGAAAAACAAATTTCCTTCAAGCAGCCTATTACCAAGCTTAAGCCTACTTTCTTACGCTCTCTATTTTCTTAAATTCCTCTAAATTAGTAAATTTCCTTTTTTTCCCCCCAAAAATTTTGATGATTCTCTACATTTCCAGGTTGTGCTTAGTTGGGACAAAAGTGTGCTTCTGTAGTGGCCTCCCCTTGGAGACTTTTCAATTAATTTAAACATTTAAAAAAAAAAAAAAAAGATCTCTCTCTAATTGTACTCCATCATAGCCAAAATGATTAAAAGCACCAAATGTTACAACAATTTTGAACAGACAAAAATTGAAGTCTCCTAAAAATCAAAGTCTCCAAACTATACAGAAGTACAGAGCTTCAATTAAGACCAGAACATTTTAAAAACAAGATATTGAGGAAAACAAATAAGAACCCCAACACCAAACAAGAAGAAGAAAACAAAAAATCAGATTTCCTACACAGCTACCAAACCACAAACAACACAAATTTTACAATCCCAAACAAAACAAAACAAAAGCATAATCCCAAATAAACATAGACCCAGATCAGACTTTTTTCTCTACATTGACCTTCCACAAACTCACCATAAAAATAACATCTTGGACTCACTCGCAAATAGAAAAATTCTAGGAAACAAAGACCTTCCAATTCCCCAAAAGCAACAATCCTAAATAAAACATTAGATCAGACTTTTTCTCTAAATCTACCTTCCACAATCTTACTACAACTATTACATCGTACACCCATTAACAAAAACAACTTCATTTTCTTATCAACCAAAAAACACAGAACTTGCAACAACATAAAGAAACCAAATCCAAAAAAAGAAAGGAAAAAAAAAAAAAAGCGTACCAGTCTCAATGACGAAAGCGAGGTACGAGTTCTTCCTCTTCTTGAAAGCGTCAAGGCTGAGATACCCAGCAAGAATGAGCACCAATCCAATGCCCACGCCTCCACCCAAAGAAGCTGTGCTCCCTTTCTTCACATACCCAACAACTCCTCCTACAATCAGAACCAGCCCGTACGGGATCGTGAAGCAGAAATCGTGCATTTTTTCCAACTGGGTTTTCTCGGGAAATTTCTTCAGAGTCCTGGAAAATTTGAGCTCAACGAAAGTCTTTTTTTTTTTTTGGTCAGTATTTCACAGATCAAAATAGAAACGTTCTGGGCATTTATTCTGTTTTGGTTGCGTTTGGACTTTTTTTGTGGCGCGTGGAATGGTCTTCTTTTCCACGATATAGGCAGGGATACGACGTCGTATTTCGTCATCCTCGCGTGGCGGACACAAGTACAATGGTATCAACCCATAATCGTGCGCGCGTGGTGTTTGTTCAGTTAGTCAAATGATTCTTTTAAGTTTTGATACAAGATTCTTAACCCAGACAATATTGGTTAGTACAGGAATTTTTTTTTTTTTTTGGCAATTATAAACAGTTTAGGAAAAAAAAAAAAAAAAAAAAAAAAAAAAAAAACATTTTTTTGCTATTTAAAATATTGGAAATCCAAAAAAAAAAAACTATGAATGAATACAAAATAAATCTATTAATAAATTTATTTATAACATGATATCTCTTTTTTTTTAGAGATAGTTTCAACCTATGACGTCCGCTCCTAATGATAGCTTTTTATCATCAGACCAAGACACCAATTAGTTGTTAGTGTAGGTGGAGATTGAACCTTAAATCTCTTATTCAACCATAAAAAATTTTATCAGTTGAGCTAACTGGAACTTACACATGATATCCCATTTGTCCTATAGCAAATTCAAAAAAATTCCGTACCATGGATCTCAAATCCATACACGAAGTAAACTTTACGATTAGCTCTCAATATAAGCATATCCAATAATTGCTACAATCATGAAATCTAAAATTACTAGTTTCCTTTACCATATTTTTCATTACTCAAGAGTGTTAGTGTTCTTGTGTATGAATGGTGAATCCATTCTTGGCAAAAGGTAATGTCTTAGATGAAGAATTCTTGATTAGGAAAGGTCCAAGGTTTTGTTCATTTGTGGATCATAATCTTTATTAGTGGTCTCCATGTGAATGCAACTCCTTCATTGTTAGGTTCCTCTGATTATGTGAAAGGGCAAAGATAAATATTATAACAGTTTGATGGTCAATCATATAGATACATGTTATAATCTACAATAACTAATGAGTTATTAGACTAAAACTTTCTACCAATACAAACTTTGGAACTTAAAGGCTAGAAAATAAAATGAATCAAAGGGAAGACTTCCTATTATGAAGATGATTGTCATTCTCTATATAATGGCATTAATGTCATTGCTCATGCTACCAATGTCTAGTGTTTTTTTTCTCAATCACAAGTGGTTTGAGGTACCACAATAAATCTTAGATGGCAGGCAATTAAATCTTCAAAATTTCTAACTTTTGATTGATTATCACAACAAATTTTAGGGAGCAAGTTTTATTGATGGGTAAAAGCGTATTCAATTTTATACATTCAACGCACACAATTTTTATAAAAAATATATACAATTCTCTATATTCAATGTAAACAATTTTTCAAAAAACATACTCAATTCTTTATATTCAATGTACACAATTTTTCATAGAATGTAAATAATTCTGTATATTCAAAGTATACAACTTTTGAAAGAAAGTACACAATTTAGTACATGTACACAAATTTTCAAAAAAAAAATATTTATATATATATTTTTTTTTGTATATTCAACATACACAATTTATTAAAGAATGTTCAAAATTTTGTAGATTCAATGTCCACATTTTTTTAAGAATATACACAATTATGTATATTCAACATACACAAATTTTAAAAATATGTAACAATTTTATATATTCAACGCACACATTTTTCAAAGAATATACACAATTTTGTACATTCAACGTATACAATGTTTCAAAGAAGTTACACAATTTTGTACATTTATGGCACAAATTTTTTTATGAATGTACATGATTTTATACATTCAACGTACACAATTTTCAAAAAATGTTCAAAATTTTTCAAATAACATAAATAATTTTGTACATTCAATGTACATATTTTAAAAAATGTACACAATTTTTTAAAAACTATATAAAATTTTTAAAAAATATACATAATTATATATATTCAACGTACACAATTTTGTACATTTAGGGTACACAAGTTTTCACAGAATGTTCATAATTATGTACATCTAGCTTACACATTTTTTAAAGCATGTACACAATTATGTATATACGTACATAATTTTTCGAAGAATGTATACAATTCTACTCTTTTAAAGTAGACAATTTTTCAAAGAATGTTTAAAAAATGTACACAATTCTATAAATTTAACGTACACAATACAACATTGTATACTATGGAGGCCGTGCCCAAAGTACTCAATGGCCTTTGAGATTGGGCTCCTAATTTATTTGTTTAGAGTGAGTAAAGAGTTTCCTACAATGGGTGAATCCCTCTAGGGCTAACCTAACAACCCAAAATGAAGGAGTTTGTGACCCAACTTGAATTTTATTCCCCCTCTGTGTGTTCCCTAGGGAGTCTCGGGCTATGTACTGAGCTTTTTTCTCTTTAACTGTTTCTCTTCTTTTCTCTCGTGTATCACTCTCTCCTCTCCCCCCCCCCCCCCAGATTTGTCTACCCCTTCTCACACCATCTCTTCCTCCTTATATAGCCTTTGCTCAATGGGTTTGTCATCATGAGTGGTGACTTTTCTTAAAAGGTGGGACCGATTCTAACTTATATTCCTAGTCGGATGAGACCTACTACACATTTCTGAGCTAACTCCATTGGAACTTGTGTCAACTTCCAAATCTATGCTCAATAGGCGGATATTCCCAAGGCATTATGTAATGTTCTAAGTGTTGCCTTGGGTCAGTTTGTACTATACCATGCTCAGACCCTCCATCACTTGTTCAGTACGACTTGGGTGGGTCTGACTTATGTAGGCCTCGGCCTTAGGCCGATATTTGATTTAGGGATTGTACATATACATTCTTTGAAAAATAGTATACATTGAATGTAAATAATTATGTAATTCTTTGAAAAAATTTGCATGTCCATATTTGTGTACATACTTTGAAAATTTATTTACGTTAAATATATAGAATTAAGTTTTTTTTTTTTTTTTGAAAAATTGTGTATGTTGATTATATAAAATTCATATTTTTTTTGAAAAATTATGCATTATGAATATAAGGTAACATGTTCATTTTTTGAAAAATTGTATATGTTGAATGTACAAAATTGTATATATTTTTTTTAATGTGTACATTGATTTGGAAATTTTTGTACATTAAATATACAAAATTATTTAAAAAATAAAAATCAAACAATTTAAATTTAGTCCTTTAATTTTGACTATAATTGTCAAATTAATTCTCCATGTTAAAATAATTATAAATAAATAGTCAATCTATAAATCTTTTAGTTAGTAAACGACATCATTTAAATATTTTTTTTCTATTAAAAATTTAAATGAAAACATTCATAAAATAAATTTATTTAAAAGATCTTTAATTCATATTAATTTAAAAAATGCATAAATAATTTCATGTATTAATATATTGGAAAAGATAATTGATGGGATAGCAAAATTGATAATCTGTGATTCGTCCATAGTGGTCGTCCATGGGTATTGATTAATTTAATAAACCTCAGGCCATCTGGACGAAAGAGTCGTTCATGTACAAAGTGCATGGACGGCCACACAACATCAGTTTACACAAGGAGTCGTCCATGGGCAAAGCACATGGATGACCGTATAACACTTGACAAATTCTGGAGTGGTTAATCAACCCGTGTTCATCGCCATCAATTTCTCCTAAGTATGTAACTTCCATTAGCGGTTACAAATTTGATAGCCATTGAGGAAGTTATTTCCAGAATTTCAAACTTCCACAAATCTTAGGGAAGTTACTAAACCAAATAATTGCTCCAAGGTTTTCTATATAAGGACCGGTCTGAATCAAGCAAAGGTAAGGACACTCTGATATTTTACTCCAATACAGTTAGAACTCCATTTTTGTGGGATACTAACTTAGTCATCGGAGAGATTTAGATTGGTCCACCTCGATCTCCTTTGATAGTGTGTTCATTTTTCAAGCCTTCGCTAACACCTTCAGCCCATCGAAGCCGAATTGTCCAGCCTACTGATTCTGATCAGCATCAATAATTAAATTAATTTTTTTATGAAATAATTAAATGAACTTATTTAGTTATTCACAATTGAATGTCCTTGGCTAATGTAGATTATAAGTGTAACGATTTCTTTTGGCTAATGTAGGATTGAATGTCTTTGGCTCTTAAAAGCATTTGACTAATATCTGAGGTATATGACATATCTCTCTACACATTAAACACTATAAAACTTTTTTTTTTTTTGAAAACAAAACACTAAAAAAAAAAAAACTTGAAACCAATTATATCATGTGCACATGATGACATGATATATGAGAAATTCTAAGGGCTGTTTGCTAAGAGTATTTAAATATAATTTTTTGTTATGTAATCTATAAAATGATGGGTTCTAGACTTGAATTTATTATTTGACTAATATTTTCTAAATACAGTTTTTTAAAAATTAAACCATATTTTCCTAATTTAAAATAGGATTTTGAAAATGGCTAAAAGGTATTTTAAGAATACAAAAAATGTTTTTAATGATATAGCTATAAATAAATTAAAAATAGTGGACCCACATGTTTGTCCAAACTCTTTTATCTCTTAAATTAAGGAGTTTATCTTTATTACAAAAATAATTCTTACACTTCAAATTTGAAACATATTATAAATCACATGATATTTAAGAAATTCTAAACTAACCATTAATTATAACCATTTCTTTTTTCTTCTGGTTTTGTTTTGTTTTGTTTTATTTTTTTGCTTTTAGATATAGATATGAATCATTTGATTTTGAGTAGAAATTTCAAGCTTTAAAATTAGATATATAACTATATAACTAGTTAACTACTATCACATGCTTATTACCTTTTATCATTTTTTTTTCCCTCAAAAAAAAAAAACAAAAAAAACAAAAAAAACTTACTATCACATCCGACGACGTCGTTTTAGTTTATCTCCATTAGGATAAAATTAGGGCTTAGGGTTTTTCTTCAATCTTCAGTTCACAAATCACCATCACTGATACTTAAATAAATCAAATCCAAGCTCAGAACTTTTCAAAACCATGGTGCTGATATGATGATCCATTTTCAAACCCGAACCCGTTTACCCACCTGGTATAAACCATTTTATCCCATCCTTATTCACTCTTTATTAGTACACAGCCCAAAACCCAGTCTTCCTCAAACCCTAAAAATGGGAGTGACTGAGGCCAATTCCAAAAGACCCGTTTGCCCATCATGCTCCAAACCCACCTGGCTCTGCCTCTGCAGTCGGATCCGGACCCCGGGTCTTGAAAATTCGGTAAGAGTAACCATTCTTCAGCATAGTTTAGAGAAAAAGCACCCACTCAATTCTGCTAGAATTGCCAGACTAGGCCTCAAGAATTTCACTCTAGGAACTGTTTCCGATGTTCTCTTTGAAGCCAGGTTTGTTATTCGGTTGTGGGAACCGGATTCTGAAATGGGTTCGGTTCAAAATGGTTTGGATTCTGATGAATTTGTTGAAAATGTGGACACCCAGAAGCTAGTTTTTGAGCATAGTGATGGGGTAGAGGGAGTTAGAGAAAATGTGAGCAACTCAGAATATGGGTTATTTGCAAAATGCCCAATTGAGGAAAACACTAATTTAATTGGTGATAATGGAGGATGTTGTTTGAGAAATGGTCTCAGTGGCGCTAGAAATTCTCAAAACCCTGTGAAAGAAGTTAATTTTATAGGAACTCCGGGGTTTTCAGTGAGTGATGAATTAGTTTTTGAGCCAGGAGATGAATTGAAGGTTGAAGATTGCATTGGTGAAAAGGGTACATTCAGTTTAGAGAGTCTACTCGAAAATAGAAACCTAGTTACAAAACTTAATGCTCATACGGTTTCAGCTGCTTCAACATTGGATGAAGCAGTTTTGGATAATGAAACTACTGCTACCAATGAGAGTGAATTTTCTCATCTGGATGTTGATCCAAATGAAGTTGTCCAAAGACAAAGAGGTCATGAAGCACCAGTTATTACTGCAACCATTGGAAAATATGGTGTCATTGGCTCTCTTTGTCATATTTGGATGCCACAAGCCAATTTGCAGAAGCCAACATTTGATAACATTCTAGCTTCTCCTGAAGCTCGTGATGCTCTAGCAAAAGGGTTTTCTGTAAAAAAGTTGCAAAAGCGACAGTTAAGTGGGAGCAAGGAGTTGGAAGAGTATGAAGAGCTTGAACTTGAGGTTCCTCCAGGATCAGTGCTCCTATTCCCATCTGATTGTGCAATCAGTATTGATGGCCTTGATGCTCTTGGTTGCGAGGTGAAGAATTTAATCGTCTTGGATGGTACATGGGCAAAGGCAAATAGAATGTACAATGAGAACCCCTGGTTGAAGCTTTTGCCACATTTGAAGTTGGATTTGAACAAGCTGAGCTTGTATAGTGAAGTGAGGTCTCAGCCCAAAGCTGGATGTTTGTCCACAATTGAAAGCATTGTATATGCCCTGAAGGCTATTGGAGACAACCCTGAAGGGCTAGATGATCTCCTGGATGTTTTCGAGTCTATGGTTGAAGACCAGAGGCGATGTAAAGATGAGAGGTTGAGCAAAGTCTCTTCAGTTTGAGTTTGTATAGTGAAGTGACGTCTCAGCCAAAAGCCCGATGTTTGTCTACAATTCAGAGCATAGTATATGCACTGAAGGCTATTGGAGAGAACCCTGATGATCTCTTGGATGTTTTCAAGCCTATGGTTGAAGACCAGGGGCGATGTAAAGAAGAGAGGTTAAGCAAAGTCCCTTCAGTTTAAACTTCATTCTTATATTTGCTATATTTATACCGTTCTAACTTTCAACATCATCTTAAGAACATTGTGCAAGTAAAATTAAAGTAGATATCATAACCTGTGGTTGACAGTAACTATATATATTTTTGGTTTTGGGAGGGGGGGAGGAGATGAAGATCATGCTTCATGAATTTCAAAGGGGCTTCTCTGTACCTTTGTGCTCTTTTGTATGACACTACAATCTTGTACTAAATTTCACACTTCCAAGAAGGAAAAGGGAAATCTTTGTTGTTTTCCCCTTCTTCATTGCATGATTCTTATTCACATGATTATGTTAACCATCTAAGAGATTATATGTTAGAGATCTTGCAAGGCCCTTTATAAAACATCAAGCATGGAAGGGAGAAAAAACCTTTCTTTGGCACGATAATTGGCACATCCATAAGGTGTTGCTGCTGGAATATGGTTATAGAGTTGTATATGGTGCACGCAGGACATCTTGTACAAATGTCTTTAATATTTGGAATTATGGTCAATGATATTGGCCACTAGCAGGTTCAGAAATATAGGCAGGTCTGTATCAAATTAGATTGCATCAGGAAGACACTATGAGGTATCTGCCTTCTCATTCAGGGCAGCTAACTTGCAATTCTGCTTGGAATGAAATCAGAATGAAGCAGCAGGTGGTGGATTGACATAAATTGGTTTGGTTTTCTACTAGCATCCCAAAACACATTTATCTCTTGGTTAGCAGTCAAGGATAGGCTTCCACTCATGAAGCTTGTTGGAATGCAGAGATCATTTGATTTGTTAATTTTCCTTTGCTAGAAGGATATGGCAGCAGGTGCTGAATTTAACGAGTGTCAACAAGCAGCTAGGTTTTTGGTTCGATGTCATAAGATGGGTAGTTCAAGAGTTGAAAGGAAGAAGCTTAAAAGCAAATTTCTGCAAGCTGTATGCCATATCTGGCTGTGAAGAAACGTAAAGATCTAAAATGGTCAACTGAAAACAAAGTATGGCCAATTCCTATCGGAATAATGAGATGGAGGGTAAGATTGTAGATTCAAGACCTATTTTGCTATTTCGTGCAACTGTGTGTATGTAACCACAAAAAAGAAAAGGAAAAAATAGAGGATGGCTGTTGAAGGTGATTAGAAATGATGTTTTTAGCTCTGAGTTGGAGGTTATAAGAAAGCCCCAAGTTGCATTAGAAATAGATGAAAATTTTAGCTAAGTTGCTGTGTCTGCACTCTGCACTTCTTTTCTTGTTATTAATCATTACAATATGAACCACTTATTTAATTGAAACTAAAATTTTTTTGTTGAAAGTAATATAAATAAAATTAAAAGGTAGTTAAAATAATATAGTGTTTTTTTATTGAAAGTAATATAAATAAAATTAAAAGGTAGTTAAAATAATACAGTGAGACCTATAAATAATATTAAAAAGTGCAATGAAACTCATAAATAATAAGAAAATAAACTAAATAGTAAGGAAAAAAAAAAAAAAATTCAGCTCAGCACACACACGAAAATAAAGATATACATGAGAGCGGCAAAATTATAACGTGTATAAAATTACTTTCCTACCCTTATAGTATAACTTTAACACGAAAATGTCCTTCTAACACTTCTCAGCACTCACAGCCAAAACTGATAGTTTTGAGAGAGTGCTAGTAGCTTAAAAACTAGTTCCAAATTCTTCCAATGCTAAAGCTCTTGTTATGGCGTCATTCAACTCATCAAACTCACAAACTAACTCGTTTCCTTAGCCAATCCCTATCTGATGACCCGTACGACCCTCCATTCTCTCCCACCTCCAAACCCCAAAAACCCAAGAACAAAACCAAACACAAAACCCAAAACAAAGACCCGAATTCCAAGCCCGAACCGAAATTCCCTCTCAAGTCTGACCTCCCCTTTGACTTCAAATACTCCTACTCGGAGACCAACCCATCGTTGGAGCCAATCGGATTCAGAGAACCACCGAGGTTCTCTCCTTTTGGGCCAGGTCGGCTTGACCGGAAATGGACTGGAACGTGTGCCCCGGCCCAACAACAGGAAGTGGACCCGGAAAGAGTGGCGGAGGAGAGGAACCGGGTTCTTGGGGACCCACTTACGGAGGAGGAAGTAGCGGAGCTAGTGGAGAAGTATCGGCACAGTGATTGTTCTCGCCAAATCAATCTGGGTAATTTTCTCTCCCCAAAATTATTGTATATTATTTGTGTGTATTTGGCCTGCATTGTGAATTTTATAGTGGGAGCAAAGATGGTTATGTGTGTTTTTTTGGTTTGGTTTGCTATTAGGGTCTTATTTAGAAATGTAAGTGTATGTACTTGGTTTGATATTGGGGTCAATCTTTGAAAAACTAAGTCTAGTTGGTGATTATCTTGCTGGGTTTTGAATCTTTGACAAAATAATGTGTGAAATTTCTTTTTCTTTAGGTTTTTGGGTAAATCATAGAATATTGATTCATGTTGAGTTTATGCTGTGATATGAGTAGCTTGGTGGTAAGCGTACTATCCTCTTTGGCTGCTTTAAGTGAATGATGCCGCTTGGCATTGTGGTATGGGTTAATGCATTGAGAAAGCAAATAGTGGAGGCCAGGAGTAAAAACTTTTTGTTCTAAAAGTGTGTTAGGCTTGCTTTTGGGAGCTTATTTTGGTGCCCCCAAACCCCAAACACACCCCACCCCCCCCCCCCC
>NW_027069601.1:323522-493988 GCF_002906115.3 Quercus suber | reverse complement strand
AGGGGTGGCCCCCCCCCCCACAAAACACACACACACAAAACAACCTTTTCTCCTCCTTTCAACCGTACCATCAAATGCAATCTTAGTTATGGCAGTTTGAGTGGCACCTTTCTGTTGCATGTGTTACATGGGGTTTGGGTTCTTAATTACTCATTAGTGTAGATTTTGAAATATTTTGTTTATTATACAATGTCTTAAAATATGAAAATATTCTTGTGAATCATCTTTGGCTCAAATGGCACCTCCTTCCCGTATAGTTTATTTACCATGTAGGGACAGGCATATTTGCATTGCACGTAATGCAAAAAAATTTTGGTCATTGAATAATAATGGATGAATGGGCTAATAGTGCTATTTTGTGTTAGGGGTGGGAGGAGTTACTCACAACATGTTGGATGACATCCACAACCATTGGAAAAGGGCTGAAGCTGTGAGGATCAAGTGCTTGGGTGTGCCAACCCTTGATATGGATAATGTTTGCTTCCACCTTGAGGTTTGAACTGTTTACAGCATCCATGTAACAAGTGAAGTATCTCCCATTTTTGGTTTTTAGAAATTATTATCTGATGCAGATAGTAGTTTTTCTGTAGGAAAAATCTGGGGGGAAGGTTATCTATCGGCACATTAACATCCTTCTGTTATACCGAGGTCGAAACTATGATCCAAAGAATCGGCCAGTTGTTCCTCTTATGCTGTGGAAACCATATGCCCCTATATATCCAAAGCTTGTGAAGAATGTTGCTGATGGGTTAACATTTGAAGAAACAAAGGAAATGAGAAACAGAGGACTGAATTCTCCCCCGCTAATGAAACTTAGTAAGTGAACTTAATTTTTGAAGCCTAAAGGAGAATTATTACTATTCTTTCTTGTTGCGATAATGAACTAAAAATGAGTGATAAAAGGCAAGGATGCATGATTCTATAACCTGAATTTGTACTGGATGATATATTCTTTGCAGCCAGGAATGGTGTGTATGCGAATGTCGTGGAGAGAGTGAGGGAGGCCTTTGAGACAGACGAGGTGGTGAGACTAGACTGTGCCCATGTTGGTACCAGTGATTGCAAAAAAATAGGTGTGAAATTAAGGGTATGAGCTCTTTCCATTGCATCATGTATAGAAATTTATAATACTTATAGGAATAAGTAGTGGATTTCTACTCCAAGCTTATATGGTTGTGGTTTTCATTCTCTTCCAAAATCAGGATCTGGTACCATGTGTCCCTATTTTGTTCAAGGATGAGCAGATAATACTTTGGAGGGGGAAGAGAGATGAGGAACAGGAATCTAACCTATCAAAGGAAGTTACAAGGGTACAAATGTTTGAGTGAGGCTCTAGAATTTGCTAGACTAATCTTTAAGTCAGATCTTGCAGACAATTGTTTCATCTTCTCAAGCAAACAGAGATAGAAGAATTGTTCCACAGAGTTGCTGCAATAACGATATTGTTGGATTGATTACATCTGAAGGCCTCCTCAATATGTAGTAGGATTCCCATCACCCTGGCTAGACATGTTAGCACAACAGAAGTTGTCCATCTGCTGCTATTTACATTATGCCATTACCAATCTGTACAAATTAAAAGCCAACAGAGCTGAAAGGCTTGTATCATTTATATTACCTCTGCAACTCCTGACCCACCCAAAATAATTGATAAGAATTTCTTACATTTTGCTTACTTTTCAACTGTTTTATTTGGAAACCTTTATTACTATACTCAAATTTTTGATGTCATCAATATTCTTTATAAATGAAACTATGAACCAATCATATTTTTAATGTGCTTTGGGAGGAAGTCAGTTCTTAAATCTTAAATTGACATTTGCAATGACCCAAAAAAGAAAGTCGGGTGAGAATAGAGAAGGCCAAATGAATATCCATTCTATTGTTCCGGAAGTTGTTACAGACAAAGCATGTTGGCTGGTTACTTGAGTAACTTAGAAGGTTGTACAGCTATAATAATGCTGTATTCTAGAGCTATAGCACAATACAGGATAGCCAATGCCTGGAGGATATTGTGGTATACTGATCCGGATATTGTTGTATTTTATTGATTTCAAATACCTGGGATCAGCATATAATGTAGTGAAGCACCTGTTAACTTTGTTTCTTTTCTAATTTTTCGAAAAAGAGAATCACAAGCAGTGTTTGATGAGCTCTTTCTTGTTTCAGTTGAGAAGAGATAATTCCTCCAGTTGCACTTGTGATCCTGTGGATTGAATAACTTTTTTTTCTTTTTTCTTTTTTTTTTAAGTTTTAACAAAGTGCATGTCTTGTTGGTTGATACAAAAGAGAGTATAGGCCATGACTGATATTTTAAGGTCTGTTTCGTTTTGTTTTGATTTGTGTTTCTTTTTAGGACTAATACTATAAGTAGAATAAGAAAGTTACACATTTTTCAAGAGCGGACGCTATAAGTTAAAACACGCTAAAAAAAAAAAAAATAGTTACATTCCTATCAAATTTAAAAGAGAAATGAAAGTCAATTTTCACTTAAGGCATTTTTCCACTTATCAAAGGAATTTTTTATAACATTTTCATTTGAGAGAGAGAGAGAGAGAGAGAGAGAGGGGTGGGGGTGGTGGAAGAGTTGGTCTTGAGATTAAATTTCTATTGTTGGAACTGGATAAAGGGAGTGGGAGAAGAAGACAAACCATATTATAGGCACCAATTAGTTTCTATTCTTGATGATTACTCTTTTATTATTAAATCAAGACATCAGTTAGTTTTTGTTGTAGATGGGGGATCGAACCCAGATTTTGACGACAAAAAACTTTACCAGTTGAGCTAATTATAATCCATTTTAGAACCTTTATACATAACTTTTTTTTGCTCAAGTAAATACATATGTTCAGCACTATAGAAGTGCCAATAATTCACGGTTACACCTCAAAACCAGGCAACCATGCGACTTACAAGGACTGCACTCTTCCAGGATATCATATTACAAGCCTTATGATCTATTTACGATTAATCAAATCAATATATCACCTCCATAATAATAAGCATGTTCAAAAGCTCTACAGAGTTTAGTCTAAAATTGCTAAACCTTGCAAGTTCTTTGCATAGAGTACCTATTGTAAAATATGCCTAGAATAAATTGAAATTATCTGAAAAAGAAACAATCGTCATTCATGCCATAACAGTAACCTTGAAATTGACCTCTATGATATACATGGCAATAGATTGCAGTCAATATACAAACAATATGAGTTGCTGGTAAAATACAAATAAGACTGGTGGCTGCTTGGATTTGGTGAACGTAGTCTCAGCCCTTGAAACACACAAACACACATAAGAAGAATCACGCAGACAAGACGACAGTGTTCCAATTATTTAACCAGCAACTACTGGTCTTAACAAAACTAATAACATTGTATTACGCAATATTTACAGTGACTCTTTAACAAGAGAAACTTCACCCCACCGCCGCCCCCCCCCCCCCAAAGGCATTCCCTAATCAGAGGGTGAGAGGGGGGGGGTGGGGGGGGAGTTGGTCTTGAGATTAAATTTCTATTGTTGGAACTGGATAAAGGGAGTGGGAGAAGAAGACAAACCATATTATAGGCACCAATTAGTTTCTATTTCTAATGATTACTCTTTTATTATTAAATCAAGACATCAATTAGTTTTTGTTGTAGATGGGGAAACGAACCTAGATTTTGACGACAAAAAACTTTATTAGTTGAGCTAATTATAATCCACTTTAAAACCTTTATACATAACTTTTTTTGCTCAAGTAAATACCTATGTTCAGCACTATAGAAGTGCCAATAATTCACGGTTACACCTCAAAACCAAGCAACCAGGCGACTTACAAGGACTGCACTCTTCCAGGATATCATATTACAAGCCTTACGATCTATTTACGATTAATCAAATCAATATATCACCTCCATACTAATAAGCATGTTCAAAAGCTCTACAGAGTTTAGTCTAAAATTGCTAAACCTTGCAATTTCTTTGCATAGAGTACCTATTGTAAGATATGCCTAGAATAAATTGAAATTATCTGAAAAAGAAACAATCGTCATTCATGCCATAACAGTAACCTTGAAATTGACCTCTATGATATACATGGCAATAGATTGCAGTCAATATAAAAACAATATGAGTTACTGGTAAAATACAAACAAGACTGGTGGCTGCTTGGATTTGGTGAACGTAGTCTCAGCCCTTGAAACACACAAACACACATAAGAAGAATCACGCAGACAAGATGACAGTGTTCCAATTATTTAACCAGCAACTACTGGTCTTAACAAAACTAATAACATTGTATTACGCAATATTTACAGTGACTCTTTAACAAGAGAAACTTCACCACCAACACCCCCCCCTAGGCATTCCCTAATCAGGTGAAGCCAACAGTACACAGATTACAAGTTCTAAGGTGCCATAAGTATATCCCTCAGTTCATTTTTCTTCTCAGAAACACATCCTGAATTGACCAACGATGTTATCCAGACCTGATCAGACCTTACAGGCTCATCGTCATCATTCCTATGCCAGCTCCAGAAGGCATGAGTTGAATTCACAATCTTGAGTTCACCATGACCAAAACTTGCTTCGCGAAAGACTGACCACTCAGGCTGTGGGTTTATATACCTGTCAATTTTCAAAAAGTTAATGAAATTCTAGCCTCTTACCTAGGAATAACAAAGTAAAAAAAATTGATTCACCAACAAAACCAGACTTGTCATAACTCTGAATGTTTTACCATTCTGTGTATGATGCATATGCCTATGTAATTCCAATACTTTGCGGTATATACCATATTGTAGTCTTGTAGATGGTAATAACTGAGGCAGTTTCCATTTAATGTACTTAGGTTGAAAAGAACATTGTAAGTTTGTAACCTGCCAACTGATTTTTGCACCCGCTTATTTGAAAAGGAGACTCTCTTAGACAAAACATTAAATAGTCAAGCTGTCCCTTCACTAAATAATGCTTTGTGCAATGGAATCAAGAGTGACTTAGATTTTTTGTGTAATGGTTTAAGATGGAAATCATAGTAGTCAGTTATTGTATTTGAGGGAAGAAAATAAAATATATGTATATCCCTGACTTCATCCAAAATATATAAATAAGACTTACAGAATTGTTCTTGTATGCACATAGGAAATCAAACATTTTGTGTTTGCATGGTATATAAAGTTACAGATACAGAAGGTTTGATAAGGTGAGGACATACCCATGAGCTAAACCTTCTCTGTTTCCACCATCACCAATTGTAATGTGGACAGCACCACAAGGATCAGGTCTTCCATTATTGACACGTTTCTGTCAAATAGATCACAAGTTAAAGTGCCACAAATTTTATAGGAATAAAAGACTTCTAAAACAGTCCAGGCATACCGAGCGTTCATATGCATGAACATGACCAGCGAGTACCATATCCACACTGGCAGCATAAAGCAAGGATTCCATGGCTGCCTTCATGCCATCACCTTCACCTTTATGAGCCTTGTTACTGTTATACCAAGGAACATGGAATAGAACAAGCAGCCATGGTGTCTTTGTCCGGTCCACCTTTGAAAGATCAGCCTATGTAACAAGAGTACAAGAAATTCCTGTTATAACTGAGCTACACTTCATTTCTTATGAACCATTGACTTGGCATATAAAAATTAAGATAAGAAAATTTTAGATTATACGCTTGTGCCTCATGCTAAGCATCAAATTTGCACTCATATCTTGAGGCTCACCTCAAATATGAGGTGGGAAGTTTATAATTAACCAAAGAAATTAAACACTGCAACTTGCATTTGAAGAACACAGTGGCTTAGAAGCCAAAGTTTCCAATGTGTCTAAGTGATGGCTTAACATCAAAATTGTAGTCATTCTCTGTAATTATAATTGCACATTGGACTACTAGCATCTATGAATTTGAAGATCCTCATGCATTTTCCTTACAAAGCCTTCGTTAAAACTACTGATAAAAATAAATAATAAAATAAAAAAACCTATGTTAAAACTCCAAAGGTTGCTGACTAATTGAAAAGATTGAATTCAGTCTCTTATTAATGGATTTATGCAAAATTCTTAGCATTACAATTGGTTTTCCATGATTCTTAACAGCCACGGTGTGCTCTTGGCATCAGAAGCTTTAGGGCTTGCCAAAAATTGACTAATTTCTGCAAAAACTTGGTGTGTCTATAACGAGATCAAAATTGGCTATAATACCACAATAAATACATCATAAAACTCACAGCAAACAGCCACTTCCCTTATTTGATCTTTCTTTTTATTCCTTTTCTTTTTCTTTTTTTTTCCCCTTTTTTTAAATGGCTGATCACATTTGATCAATTAACCCTAACATTTTTCTCAACTAAAATTTATTTGCTCTTATTCATCAATCAAATATTGATGAACAACTGCTAGAATTTCGTGTAGTTACATATTAGCAAAATAGCATTCCTTGTGAAAAAAGGGGATTCGAATGACTAACCTTCAGCCAACTGAATTGATCTGACTGCTCATCATAATCTGTGTATGAACCAAGCATGATAATATGAACACCTGCAACTTCAAAAGAATAATAAAGATTTGAACTAGATCCACTCTCCTCAAAAGGCATCTTCCATCTAGCATTATAGGATTCAAACCCATCCTTTAACAATGGTATGTTTTCCTGTTCATGGTTCCCTTCTGTAACCATCCACGGCTTTGCACTTGCTAGGGGCTGCACCAGCTCACCAAATGTGTCCCACCGATGCTGCATGTAATCAGCATATGAGAGGTCTCCAGGAAGCAGATGCACATCATACTTGCACTGGTCAATGTGGTCTAGTGTTGATTTGGTCCAGCCAGTTTGACCCAGATCCCCTACCACAGCAAAAGTAACTGGAAATTGAGTTGGAGGGGTCTTGAGTTGGAATTCAGGACCTTGTCCTCCACATCGGTAAAAGTAAATTGTGTCATGTTCCAGAGGCCCAATGACAGTGTGGTGTATCTTCCCTGAGCTATAGAATAGATAATTATAAGAGGTACTTTCTCCTTGAGCTACAGAACTGTATCTCCCAGGCAATGTCCCATACTCAACAATTGAAGGAGAAGAATCATCATCAGTGACCCATGTCACTCGCATGCTCTCATCTCCAGCCAAAGAGATGTGCACCTACATTAGGCATTTCCACAGAAAAGTACTTCAAACTAAATGTCAACTATTACTAAACCTCAATAGCAGAATTATAACCAAGAGCTACAAAAGTGCAAATATAGAATAAAAACCTTGAAATGTCCCAAAAACCAATTATCTGAATGAGTATTCGCAATTTTATTCATGTAATTATCATGGTATTTACACACTAGTTTCAAACACAGGATGGTATTCTCAGTTGAACAAAGCAAACACACATCCCACCCCATTTACTATGATTCAAAATCTTCATTCCAATTATGTTCTATAACAAAAGATCCTCCTAATTCACTCCTCATTTGTATCAATAGTCAATATCTTCAAGCATATACCCTACTCCACTAAGCTATGAAGCATAGACAACTTAAGTACCAAAACAAAACAAAAAGGTTAGATTTCTTAAATTCAAATATCTATGATGCTTTAATTTTCAATGAAGCAAAAGCTATCCCCAATAAAAAGAGAGAACAATACATTACAACAGACAATACAAATATCAATTCAAATTCACTTCTTTAAATAAAAGTTAAGTATTTAAAGTACTCAATATTGTAAGAAAAGTACCCATTAAAAGCCAGCTGGTCCAAAATACAAATTTATTCAAAGAATCTTCCCAGTAGTAATAGTTTTAGTTTAGTCCTTCCAAAAAGCATGAATATATTTATTTACACTTTCTAATCAGACACAAGTATATAAATACATAGATATGTATATATAAGATCCGACCCGGATAACAAGAAATAAAAGAAAAACAACATTGGATCCGATAATTGCAACTATGTAACAGAGTTTGAATCTTATTGCTTCTTAAAAAAGACACACAGAGATATGATAAGGTTACCTGCTGAGGATAAAAGGAAGGCTTAGGGTTCAACTGGAAATGCAAAGTTTTGCGAGGCTGAGGTCGAACGTAGTCGGCAGTTATGACAGTTACTGAGATGAACAAAGAGACAGTAAATATTATAAGCTTCATCAGCTCCATGGTTTTTGTCTCTCCCAGCAAAAGCAAATGAAAATCTCTCAGCTGCTTTTGGCTTTGCTATATAGTGCGGTACTGGAATCATTTTGATTCTTGTTTTGTTTGTATGTTTGTTTTTCTAGTACCCGCTAAGGAATGTCCGTGACTGTGTGTGGGGCCAAATGACCGTATCGCCCTTCTTGATTCTGTTTTATTACTCCTTTTGACTTTTGTTGTGTGCCTTTATTTTTTTTTTTGATAGCAACACATAAACTTCATTCAATAACTAGGACAAATGTCCATTGACATTACATCAACCATAAGCTGGTCCGCAATAAAAGGGGGAGAGTCCTCCACCCATATTACACTTTCTAAAACTGATTTGGCTTCTTTAGCCATTGAGTGTGCAGCTATATTGCTGCTTCGTCTCGTGTGCAAAATCTTCCAGTTGTCAAACTTCTTAAGCCACCACGAGATGCCTTCAGTTACCTTTTGGATAGAGATTGCAGGGGTGATCTTACCCTTTAGAGCTTGAACAACTGCCAGCGAGTCCCCTTCAGCTATAATATTCTTTAGACCCAAGTCCCAAGCAAACAAAATACCAACCTCCATTGCCTTTGCTTCAGCCTCAATAGCTCCCATAGGTCTGCTAATTTTCTTGCTCATCGCCCCCATTACCTCACCTTGAGCATTTCTAATAACCACTCCCACACCTATGCTCCCTTGCTCTTTGAAGACCGCCCCGTCCACATTAACCTTATACCAGTTGGGAGGAGGCGGAGACCATCTCTGTGGGGACAGCACGGTTTTAGGCAGTGTACAAGGCATGTGGACTCGAAATTCCACCATATATCTTCGAGCTTCAAGCGCTATCACTCTCCCCTGTTTTCCTTGTCCGCCATGTCTGATGACATTCCTATTATTCCAGAGACTCCACGCCGCCGTAGCAAATACCTCCCAATCACTAGTACTAGAATGCTCACGCAGCCACCAAAACACATCAACAAATGCCTCTAAAGGAGGGATCAAAATGGCATGCCGAATTTTCAGTTCCTCCCAGGTGTCCTTTGCTGTAACACAGTTCCAAAGAATGTGTCCTGTGGACTCCCTTTCGCCGCAAATGTCACACTTATCATCTGTAATGATCTTTCGCTGCTTTAGGCTGACTTTGGTAGGTAGGATGTTCCTACATGCTCTCCACACAAAGTGCTTAATTTTACTTTGACACTTTAAATTCCAAATCGCCTTCCATAAAGCTTGCATTCTGGAATTGTCTGAGCATCCAGCACTATGATTCACCGGGTTAGCTTCCTTCAGCATCTTGTAGGCAACTTTGTACGCACTGTTCACCGTGAAGATCCCATTGGGTGTTTTTGACCATACCTGTGAGTCTTCCGGGGCCATGGGACTTAACGGGATTCCGAGAATCACATCCGCTTCATGAGGAAGGAATGAGTTTCTAATGAGATCAGAATTCCACTCTCTGCTCACCTCATCAATCAGTGCCGACACCATTTCCTCACCACCTCTAATCTGGACTTTTGGGCTTATTACCTTATACGTGTCAGCCACTGGAATCCAGCCGTCATTCCAAATATGCACCTTCCTCCCATTGCCAACCACCCATCTAGACCCCCTTTTAATAACCTCCCTTGCTGAAATGATACTTCTCCAAATGTATGATGGTCTTCTCCCCATTTGAGCCTCCATAAAAGTAGTCGCCGCGAAATACTTCGCTTTGAAAACTTTATGAACTAAGGAATCCGGGTTTTTCAAAATTCGCCATCCCTGTTTTGCCAACAACGCCAAATTGAAAGCCTTCAAGTCCCTAAAACCCATCCCACCCTCAATCTTTGGGGAACAAAGCTTTTCCCACGACACCCAAGCTAGCTTTCTTTCGTTTGCCTTCTGACCCCACCAGAATCTGCCCATCAACGAGTTCAAATCTGAGCAAAGCGAGTCCGGTAGTTTAAAACAGCTCATCGTATACGTGGGCGTCGCTTGCGCTACTGCCTTTATTAGGATTTCTCTCCCTGCATTGGACAACAGTTTTCCTTTCCAACCAGCAATTTTTCGACTCACTTGATCCTTTATCCGGTTAAAAGCTTTCTTTTTACTACGTCCCATCAGGGGGGGCAACCCAAGATACTTCTCATGTTGTTGGATAATCTGTGCACCAAAAGTTTCCTTAGCCATTTCCTGAACATCCGAACTTGTATTTTTGCTGAAGAAAAGTGAAGTCTTCTCTTTATTCAACTTTTGCCCTGATTCCTTCTCATATGTGGAAAGCACCTCTGCAATTTGTGCACAATCCCCAGTCGTAGCTCTACAGAAAATCAGACTATCATCCGCAAAGAAAAGATGAGATATTCTTGGAGCTCCTTTCTTAACCGCTACACCCCTCAGACTACCAAGTCTTTCCTTCCTTTTTATCATTGCTGATAAACCTTCAGTGCAAAGAAGAAAAAGATATGGAGAAATAGGGTCCCCTTGTCGCAGCCCCCTTGAAGGGGTGATAGAGCCTCTAGGTTCCCCATTAATTAGAACTGAATAGGATACCGTCTTCACACACATCATAATCAGTGAGATCCATTTATCCTTGAACCCCAATCTCTGCATTATAGCCTCCAAGTAAGGCCACTCCACCCGGTCATAAGCCTTGCTCATATCTAGCTTTATAGCCATTAGGCCCTCCTTACCCTTTCTTCGTTGGTCAATGGTGTGCATTGTTTCAAAGGCAACCACAACGTTGTCAGTTATTAGCCTTCCCGGAACAAATGCGCTTTGCTCTTCACTTATAACTTCAGGCAGAATTTTCTTCAGTCGGTTTGCAAGAACCTTCGACAAAATCTTGTATATCACATTGCATAAACTGATTGGTCGGAACTCTGTTATTTTCTGGGGGCTCTTAGTTTTAGGAATAAGGCAAATATATGTCTCATTAGCACGGGGAGGCATAATGCCTGAATTGAGAGCCTGTAAAACACAATCTAAAACACACGGACCAACAACATCCCAATATTGCTGAAAAAATAAAGGGGGCATACCGTCAGGACCCGGCGCCTTGGTCGGGTGCATTTGATTGAGTGCTCTTCTAACTTCTTCCGGCTTGAACTCCTCCAGCAGCTCCTTGTTCATTTCAGGGGTGACACACTCTTCAATAGCATCTATGCTAGCTTCAAAGTTGGTTGAGCAGTCAGACGTGAAGATATTCTTGAAGTAGTTCAGGATAATAGCTTCAGTTTCACCTTCTTCTTCATGCCACACTCCTTCGGAATCCCTTAAGCCCTCAATTCTATTCTTACTCCGTCTTTGGCTGGCTGCTGCGTGAAAGAATTTTGTGTTCCTATCCCCATTTTGAAGCCACTCCACTCTTGACCTTTGCTTCCACATGATCTCTTCTCTAGTGAGTACCTCATTGACTTCTATCCTTAGGTCCCTAATTTCGGTCTCATTGTCATTCAGCGAATTGAGCGATTCCAACTGTTGTAGACGAGTTTGTTTCTGCCTTAGATTTTTGTTTATATTGCCAAACACTGTTTGATTCCACTGCCTTAACTGATTCTGGCATCTTGTTAGTCTTTCCTCAATGGGGAGGTCCGACAATTCTCTGTATGGATCCCACGCCTGTTCAATCACTTCTTTGCACCCTCTTTCCCTTGCCCACATAGCTTCAAAAAAGAACCTCCTTTGTCTCTTCCTCTGGGGTTTACTCTTCTTTAGACAGAGAGCAAGCAAGCAATGATCCGATGCTGCCATAGACACATGGTAAACCTTTGCTTCTGGAAACTTAGCTCTCCAGCCATCGTTTGCCACCATCCTATCAAGCCTAAGAAGGGTGCGTTGGTTACCAAATCTCCCATTGCACCATGTATATCTTCGCCCAATGAAACCCAAGTCAAACAAACCACAAACATTCAGCGATTCTCTAAAGGCCTCCATCTGGTTAGATTCCCTTTCTTTCCATCCTAACTTCTCATCCACATGGAGAATTTCATTAAAATCTCCAAAAACCACCCACGGTAACACAGCTTGAGAATGGAGATTTTTTAATAAATCCCAAGAGCTAGAACGCATACCTGTATCGGGATGCCCATAGAAGCCCGTCGCCCGCCATGGCCCTCCATCATCGTCCTCCATCACCACCACGTCAATATGGGAATGTGAGCAGCTTTTGAAATGGACCACCGTCCCTTCCTTCCATAATAGAGCTAAGCCTCCACTCCGGCCATCACTAGGCACCACAATACCTTGGGTTAGTTCAAGCTTCTGTTGAAGCCCCTTGATTCGGCTAGACTGAGCCTTGGTTTCAGCTAGGAACACCAAGGTGGGGTTCTTTGCTCTCACCTCCTCGGTGAGCAAACGCACTGCCGGAGTCGACCCCAAACCCCGACAGTTCCAAGCTAGCACGCTCATTGGGCTCGGCGGTGCTGCCTCGCAGCCACCGCCACACCGCCATCCACTTTGTTTTCCTCACATGGAGGTTTGTTTTCTACTCCCTTTCCTTTACCTTTCTTTGCACAGAGAGTGTTGGGATCAAGTTCCTGGAGAGGCACGGGTCCTTCCCTTTTAACACCAGCTGGGCTTAAAATCTCACATGGGCTTGTTTCTTTAATTTTTCTGGCCAACCTTTTCCAATGTCTGCTATTAGGGCCCAGTTCCTCCGAAGTCCAGCCCTTACTTGGGTCCCAACTCATTGCCAATGGGCCCATGTTGTCCTCGGCCCAGTTCAGTTGTGGCATAGACTCCGCACCATCTATTGTGCTGGGATTTTCACGCCTTTTCTCTCCAATACTGTCATCAGACGTCGCTATCTCCCATCTTATCCCCATGTTTGAGTCTTCATGCCCTCTTGTCTCATCCATATTCCCCAAACTATTATTATCCAACCCGCCAGTCCTCTTTTCCTCCTTTGATCTGACTTTGCCATTTTCGTGTAACACCTCTGGCTTCTCCCCCTCTGCTTCTGACGCCTTGGTGCAGGGTCTTGGGCTATGCTCCATTGACCGGTTTTTTCCTGCTACCACTTCTCCGTCAACTTCAGTTCGCCGTTCCGGCCCTAAATTCTTTCTCGGCAGTATCTGCATCTCCTTGACAGCCCCTTCATCCCTGTGTTTATTGTTCGGCCCATTCCTTTCATTCATACTATCAATTTCTCTGTTGGCTCGTCTTCCCGGTTCACCTCTCAACCACGGCCCATACTGTGCATTCCCTTTCTCTCCATTCTCCTCCCTCAGCGTGGTCTCCAGACAATCTTTTTCACCATGGTCAAGCATACCGCATCTATAGCAAAAGTTGGGGAGTCGTTCATATTTGAAGAACACCCATCTCCCACTGTCTCCCTCAATGCATACCTTTTTTCCTCTCACCAGTTTTCTTGTCGTATCAAAATTTACCCTCACCCTGAGATACTTCCCCCACTGCACTCCTTTCTCAGGGGTATCAACTTCAAGGACTTCTCCAATCTTTCCTCCAATCGCATAGCCCGTCCCACTGGTCATACACTTGAGTGGGAGGTTATAGATTTGTATCCAGAATGGCGTCCATCTAAGGGAAATTTCTTTTGGAACCAACTCTCCTTCAAAATCCCTCATGAGAACTAGCTGTTTTTCGTAGCTCCAAGGTCGCATTTCCATCACTTTTTTCTTGTCCCGGCTATCTCCAAACTCAGCAAGGTATAAGTTGTCTTCAATCTCTGATACTTGTAGCCCCTTGTTTGGTTTCCACAGCATTCTCATGTTTTTCCTTAAGGCTTCCATACTGACACTACGTTGTGTTAAAACTTTCATAACAATGCAATTTTTCCCAGCTTCTTTCGCTCCCTTTGTACTGTTGCTGCCGAGGATTATATCTTCCTCCTCTTCTTCAGTAACCTTCAGTTTCTTCCACATTTCTTCGAGCTCTTCTGCCATGGTTAGACAGCCCCCACTCACCGTATATAGCAAGAGGGTACAAAGACTAGCCTTACCTCACAGGAAGGCCACACTACTCTTGCAGGAACGCAAGACCTCACTTGCTTCTACATGCGCTAGAGCATGGGCGCTAGAGCATGAGAGCAAGCATAGCCCGTCCCACTGGTCATACACTTGAGTGGGAGGTTATAGATTTGTATCCAGAATGGCGTCCATCTAAGGGAAATTTCTTTTGGAACCAACTCTCCTTCAAAATCCCTCATGAGAACTAGCTGTTTTTCGTAGCTCCAAGGTCGCATTTCCATCACTTTTTTCTTGTCCCGGCTATCTCCAAACTCAGCAAGGTATAAGTTGTCTTCAATCTCTGATACTTGTAGCCCCTTGTTTGGTTTCCACAGCATTCTCATGTTTTTCCTTAAGGCTTCCATACTGACACTACGTTGTGTTAAAACTTTCATAACAATGCAATTTTTCCCAGCTTCTTTCGCTCCCTTTGTACTGTTGCTGCCGAGGATTATATCTTCCTCCTCTTCTTCAGTAACCTTCAGTTTCTTCCACATTTCTTCGAGCTCTTCTGCCATGGTTAGACAGCCCCCACTCACCGTATATAGCAAGAGGGTACAAAGACTAGCCTTACCTCACAGGAAGGCCACACTACTCTTGCAGGAACGCAAGACCTCACTTGCTTCTACATGCGCTAGAGCATGGGCGCTAGAGCATGAGAGCACCCTACGGTTGTTGCTGACTTAAATGTGTGTGTATGTCCAAATGTTTTCATGAACTTGTTCTACAGTTCTACAATGATTAAAATGCAAGAAATATTTACTTATTCTCATGTTTATTCCCTTAACATAACAAAAAGGCTTAAAATGCAAAACGGATTTACTTATATATATCACAATGGGGAACAGATTACAATTCAATTCAAGACACTCATATTTCTTCTTCACTCCATGTTTTCATCAGCCACTACAAAATGTGAATAAAAGATTCACAATGACCACACTCTCAAGCGAAGGAGGAACCACACAAAGAGGTAAAAACTAAGAAACAAATGCCCATCTGTGGCCTTCTCTCTACTGCTCATGTAAAAAAGCAGCCTTCTCTCTACTGCTCATCCCATTCGTCATTCTTGTATGACACAAGACTCTCAAGCGAAGGAGGAACCACACAAAGAGGTAAAAACTAAGAAACAAATGCCCATCTGTGGCCTTCTCTCTACTGCTCATGTAAAAAAGCAGCCTTCTCTCTACTGCTCATCCCATTCGTCATTCTTGTATGACACAAGAGTGTCAATCTTGTGAATCTGCATAACCCAAGCAAACACATCACATCAACTATAGCTAACCAGAGTTTGTCACTTCAACCAAATCAAAAATACCATTGCAGACTCACCTTGGTATCAAAAGAATGCAATTTGACCATCTGTGGATTAGCAATAAGTTTGGGATCACTCTCGATCCAAGTGAATGGGACTGCAACATCTTTGTCAGTGTAGGCCAACACATCAAATACACCTAAAAGGAAGTAGGCACAAACAAAGGGTTGATTGGAATAAACACCAAGCACAATTGACATAATTGGGGAATGATGAATGGTTCTTACAGGCTTCGTCGAGGCATGGCAAGTAGGTAATGCTCGAAGCAATCTGTCGCATGATAGCTTGTATCTCTCTCATGATTTCCTTGTCACTCTTTTCCCTAGACACACTGAAACCAGAAAAAAAAAAAAAATGAAAACAATGTGAGATCTTACCCACAATTAGAACATTTCAGTAACTTCATATTAAGAAGCATACTATGCAAAAGGAAGAAGAAATTAATATTTGGTTCATTACCCCTTCTCAACGACCTCGCTATCAGTCTCAATGGTAAAGTTCCACCTCTCTAGGACCTCATTGGTAGCCTTACTCATTATCACAAGAACAATCCTTTGTAACTGTCCAGCTTCCAGCCATTCTTTACAAGAAAACCAAAACATTTCAGTCACGAACATTGTACACAAATGCATCAAACATAAACTCTAGTACGGTTCAACCCAAACAAATGAATAAAAATCTTAGTTTTTCTTGTTTTCTATACTAAGAAAATGAAAAACAGAAGTGAGCAAGTAAAGCCAATTCTTTCTAAATCCAAATGAAATAAATAACACATTCTTTTCTCCTCCTTTTTCATGTACATTCAAATCGACCCATATCATGCTAATCACATAAAGCCAACAAACAAATTTGTGTCCCATAATCGACCCATATCATGCTAATCACATAAAGCCAACAAACAAATTTGTGTCCCATGACTTCTATTGATATGTTTCATGATAAAAAGAGAATCTGACCTCAATAGAGCCGTGAAACTGGTCTAGATCCACTAAATAATTTCCCGATTCTTTACTTCTTAGATTTTTATACCAGAAAATCTCTTAGTATCCAAACAGAATAGAAAATGCTTATTCTAAAAGGCAACACTTACCAGAAAGCTGAGAGTTTAGGTTGGCAATGAAGGATTTAACACCCTCATCCTGAGTAAGCAACATAGGAAGCCCATATTTCTTCACCTTCATAAAACTTTCTTCCGGATAAACTCCGCGATTGTAAAGAATACTGAACAATGTTCAATCAACATTAATTTTCAAAACCCATCAACAACAACATTCCAATAAAACAAAACAAAAAAAGAAAAGAAAGAGAAAATTAACATCCAATCTTACCTATTCGCAGCATACCCTGAAAGAGGAATTGCAAAGAAATAAAAAGATCAGACAAGATTTTCTTCAAAACCCAACAAAGAAAATAGAACACTGAATTTCAAAAGAGGGTTTATCTAAGAAGTCTATAACGCACAATAACATACCAAAAAATTCGCTGACAATCGCCGCTGAACCACGAAGAGTGATGATATCTTTAGCCACTGTTTTTGAAGCCATAATCTCTCACCTTCTCTTCTCCAAGCCAAGAAAATCAAGATTCGTTCAAAGAAATATCAAACAAACGCACAGAATGATGGGATTTCGTGAAATCGAAGGAAAACGAAAATGGGATATGGGTTTTGTTCAATAACCGAAGAGGAAAAATGGGTTTGGGTTTTTTATTTGCAAAAAATAAGGGTTTCACTATCGAGCAATAGCAAATATATGATGGATTAGGGACAAAGTTGTGTAACGGCTAGTTTTTTATTTGGCCGGGAGTGGAGGTCCAACGGTAGCATTTTAAATTGGTGCTTTTTAAAATTAAACGCAAAGAAAGTGGGACCGGACCAATGGGGTGTTTACTAGATTTCTTTAGATTGGACGACGCATATGTTGCACACGAGGTTGTAGTAGTCTTGAAAAGCTGCCACGCAAGAGCATTCACAATATCAAAGCATTCCTATCAAGTGTGTCAAATAGGGCTATCCAACCCACCCGCCTAACCCGCCAGTACCCGACCGGCGTTCACCCGATCCGACAGCTCCGGCGGTCGGCCGCGGGTCCCGATCTCTAAAACCCGATGACCGGCGGGTCGGTTTCGAGTCCCATCGTTCAAAACCCGTGAAACTCGACCTGCCCGAAGACACCAAATTCTGGCGATTTTTCCAGCGATTCCGATGAGTTTTCAGCTTGATTTGGCAGATTTCGGCGACCAAAACAGGTAGATCCGGCATAGATACAGCAGATCCAGAGATTCCCGGCACGATTTGGGAGAAAAATAGTCAGATTTGATGAAATCTTCACCGGAACTTGGCCGGATCGGGCGAGATCTCGCCAATTTTGGCTGTTTTTCTGTGTTTTCTGTCGGGTTTCGGCCTCACCTGAAACCGATGGCACTCGCCGGCGAACCGACCCGCGAAAACCGACCCTTTTAACGGGTCGGTTGCGGGTTGAGAATCTGCAACCCGATCTTCTACGGGTCGGTTTGCGGGTTGGGCACAAACCCAACCCGCCCGACCCGTGGACACCCCTAGTGTCAAATACTAAATATTTGGCATTTGGTACGCCAAACATCAAAAAATCATTCATATCAGGTGTTATAGATGCCAAAATATTTGGCATTGATGAACAGTGTAATCTCAAATTTGGATGTGTCCTGTTCACGAATTGCAAAACTTTTATTATTGTTTTATTTGTCGGTGGGCCCAAACAGATGTGGGAATTTTTTTTTCTTTTTTTATTCCTCTCTTCCCTCTCTCCTCCCTCCACTCTCCTCTTACACCTCTAAAGCTCTTTCTCCTGTTTGCCTTCGTTTCTCCCTCTTCACTCTCATTATCTTCCTTTCTCATCCTTAATCTACTCCGCCTACCTTGAGCCGCTGCCGTGCTACCGATCTCGCCTGAAGTCACCTTGCCTGGAGCTACTGATCTCGCTTGAAGCTGTCTCGCCTGGAGCTGCCTTGCCTAAAGCCGCCGACCTCTCCTCTCTCTACCTCGCCGATCTCTCTCTCTCTCTCTCTCTCTCTCTCTCTCTCTCTCTCTATCTCTTTCTCTCTCTCTTGGTGCTTGTGGCAATGTTTGTAATAGTGGCTAGTTGATTTTGGTTGTTGTTGGTTGGTTGATTTTGGTTGGTGGTGATGGGTTTGTAACAATGGTGGGATGTGGTGGTGGGTTTGTAACAATGGTTGGTTGTGGTGGGGTGGGTTGTGATGGGTAGGGTTGTCCAAAACCATTCGGTGACTTGACCCACTTAGAGAACCCGACCAGAACTGATCCGACTCGGCTATTCCGGTGGTTGGCGGTGGATCTTCTCCACCAGAAACCAACTCCGATGGGTTGGTTTGGGTTTCTCTCCCCCTAAAACCTGAAAAACCCGAATTGACCGGTGAAAAACCTATAATCCGGCAAAAAACCCAGATTTCGACAAGAAACCTAGATTCAGGCAAAAAATTTCTAGATCTCGGCAAAAAAACCTAGATTCAGGCGATACTTCGCGTAGATTTGATGAAATTTTGATCTGATCTAGCAAAATCTCATCGAATCTGGAGAGATTATCGTTGGATTTGGCGAAATCTCATAGATTTCAATGAAATTTTCGCCGGATTTGAGTTTTTCTCACTTTTTCTCGTAGTTTCCTTGCCGTTTTCTCAGATCTATGACGCCGATCGACCCGTCCGCCACTCGTTGAAGTTTGATGGGGGTGGCAGTGAGCTATTGAAATGAGTTTTTTATTTTTTATTTCTTTATATTTATATTGTTGGTTTTTTTAATGTTATTTTAATATTTGCATATATTATTTTAATGTATAGAATTGAAGAATAGAAGATGTGATGTATGGTAAATTGTAAAATGATGTATTAAAATAATAAAGTAGCACTTTTGATGTGTTAAAATGACATTCTTTTACAACTCCTGATGGGAATGCTTTAAGGTTCTTAAAAAAAAAAAAAGTTAAATTGCAAATTACACCCTAAAGTTTAGGGGTGTTTGAATTTTACATCCTGAAATTTTAGAATTTAGATTTTATTCTCTGAAATTTGGGGTGTTTGGATTTTACACTATGATGTTTCAAAATTTGGATTTTACCCCCCTAAAGTTTGGAAGTGTTTGGATTTTACACCATGACGTTTCAAAATTTAGATTTTACCCCATAAAGTTTGGAAGTGTTTGGATTTTACACTACAAATTCTAAAAATTTAGGGTGTAAAATCTAAACACTCACAAACCTTAAGGAGTAAAATCTAAACAACCATAAAATTTAGGGGGTAAAATCTAAACAGCAATAAAATTTAGGAGGTAAAATCCAAATTTTGAAACGTCAAGGTGTAAAATTCAAACCCCCCAAACTTCAGGGGGGTAAAATCGAAATTCTAAAACTCTAGAGTGTAAAATTCAAACATCCTCAAACGTTAAAGGTGTAATTTGCAATTTACCAAATAAAAAAATATAGCTTTTAGCAACTCAAAAATGTACTTTATATATTTTAACAACTCATTTTACAAAACACCAAACATCAATGATTTTATTTTAGCATTCAATACAATAAAAAAAATATATTCAACACAATAAACAATAGCTACAACCATCATTGCCATAGCCACAACCACCCATAACAACCACCATCATAGCCGCACTGGCTGAAACTCAGCCAAAATCAAATCACAACAAAAACCCATGAACCTATCAAATCACAAAAAAAAATTACACCCACCGAAATCAAATCACAAAACACACTAAAACAACCCAAAATCAAAATACAAACCACAAACACACTTGCCAAACCACCACAAATTTAATAAAAAAACCCAATTGGTACAACCCATCAAACCCAGAAAAATCCATCAAAAACCAATAGCCATCAACCAACGAGACCCATCATCTAGCACAATGAGATCCATTAGCCACCAATTGGCAAAACCCATCATCCACTAGCCATCAACCATTGAGACCCACGATTTGCTAGCCATCAACCAATGAGAGGGGGCTACGCAGAGAGAAAGCTGGGTTGGGCGGAGAAAGGGCAGGAGCTGTGGTGGGCTTGTTTGCTTGTGAGAGGGCAGGAGTTATAGTGGGTGAAGGGGAGAGTTGAAGTGGAGAATGCGTGAGAGAAAATTATGGGAGAAAGAGAGGGAGGGCTGGGCTGGGCAAAGGGGAGAGAGAGGGGGGACTGGGTTGTGTGGGTGAGAGAACGCGTGAGAAAAAATTAGGGGAGAAAGAGAAAGAGAGGCAAGTACGGGTGTAATGAATAAAAAATTGTTTTTTCTTTTGAGTTTCAGCTACAGTGAGCTGCTAAAGATAGCAGTTCACTGTAGCTCAAACTCAAGAATTTTTAGCAATAGCTTCTTTGATGTAGTAGGTGTTTTTAGGGTGTTGGTTACTAAAATGACTTTTTAGTCATTTTAGTAACCTTGATGTGAATGCTCTAATGGAGCCAAATTTTTTAGCTTTTAGCATCTCAAAAACTCTATTTATTTTAACACACAACTTTATAACATACCTAACATCAATGGTTCTATTTTTTTTAGCACTTCATTTAAATATATATATATATATATATATATTTTATTCTTACTCTTTCCTCTTTCTCTATCTTCTTTTCCATCTCTTTCTCTTCTCACCCGCACTACTACCACCATCTCTTCTTTGCTGCCCATGCCCACACCGACACCGACACCGACATTGACACCCACACCCATACCCACTGCCAACAACCACCACCACTGGTTAAAAAATAAAACAAGAACCCACAACCCACTGCCAGCCATCACCATTGGAAAAAAAAAAAACCCCTAAAACTTCAACCATAAACAAGAACCTAGTAGCCTATAACCCACAGCCAGCCACCACTACCACCAGGAAAAAACCCACAAAATCCATCAAAACCACACCCATAAAACCCACCACACAAAAAATTACAACCCAGACAAAACCTTATCCACAATTGGTCACAAAACCCATCACCACCACACTCACAACCAACCACAAAACCCATCACCACCACAAAAGAAAGAGCCAAGAGAGAAAAAAAGATTTCATTCTGAGGAGAAGAAGCGAGGAGAAGAAGAGAGAGAAAAAAAAAAGATAAAAGAAAGAGAGAGAGAAGCGGTTGGGATTTGGAGAAAAAGAAAGGAGAAAAAGAGAGAGTGAGAAAAAAAAAGATAAAAGAAAGAGAGAGAAGCGGCTAGGATTTGGAGAAGAAGAGAGGAGAGAGAGAGAGAGAGAGAGAGAGAGAGAGAGAGAAAAAGGATAAAAGAAAGAGAGAGAAGCAGTTAGGAAAGAAGAGAAAGAATTGGAATAAAATTTTTAATTTTTTTTTATAACTTTGTAGCTACAGTAAATTGTCATCTTTGGCAGTTTACTATAGCTTAAATGCCAAAATTTTTAAGTTAGCATCACCATTGTAGCATTTTTTTAGTGTTTTGGTGCTAAAAATAACAATTTAACCTTTAGGCACCACCATTGTGAGTGCTCTAACAATACCAAGAAGGAAGGACATTTCTAAATGCATTACGTGGCAGTTTGGTATAGGGTGTTTGAGAACAAGTGCATTCAACCCACCAATGCAACGGTACCAAACAATTCTAATCCAACTCAGCCCGATGCCTCAGGTTAGTTTTTGTGAATTTGTGATAGTTTTGAGTTGATAGTTTTTTCAATTACTTGGCCCAATTCGATCTACCAAATATATATATTTGAATTTTTTTGTCTACCATAAATAAAAAATAACACCCTAAAATATAGTTACAAAAACCAATATGTTAACAACAAAAATAATATTGTGGACACAGCAATAATGCAAAAAAAAAAAAAAAAAAAAAAATGTGTGATGTGAATAGAAGGCCCACCAGGACATATCACATATCAGTCTTTTTCCTCCTTAATCTCACATATCAGTCTTTTCCTCCTTAATCTTCTTTTGGATCAGGGTGGAAATAAGAGTTCATG
Organism: Quercus suber; assembly: GCF_002906115.3. Classification (NCBI taxonomy): domain Eukaryota; kingdom Viridiplantae; phylum Streptophyta; class Magnoliopsida; order Fagales; family Fagaceae; genus Quercus; species Quercus suber. The sequence goes on along the minus strand of NW_027069601.1, from coordinate 471,632 downwards.
TGTGATGTGAATAGAAGGCCCACCATGGTAGGCCTTATCTGAGAATGCCAATTATTGCTACCGACGCCGCCTTGCCAAACTTTTGGATCCAAAGGTTTATGTCAATTATTTCCAGAGTGGGCCTGTTTCTGCATGTTGAGATTGGGCAATCACCAAGAAAGGAGGAAAGAAATCAAACTCACATTTGTAAACGAAAATGACATCATTCTACTTCAATTGAAAGGGATTGCTTTTATTTATTTTATTTTTTTTAGGAAAATTGATAGTAAACTTTATTTTTTCATAATCATGTTACACAATTGAGAAAAAAAAAAAAAAAAAGGTAAAATTGTGTTTGGTGGTGAAGAAAATGGAAAATCATAGGTTTGTTTGGTTTGCATTTTTTAAAAAGTGTTTTTAAAAGACTGAAAAAATAATATGTTTTTAAAATAAGAAATGTGTTTGGAATAGTATAATTCTCTCTCTGTATGTGTGTGTGTGCACGCTTGCTTTTTTAATCAACTCTTTCACAAGCTACATACAACCAACGTTAGCATACCCAATCACTAATAAATCACCATAAATTAGCCAACATTAGCAACCAACAACCACAATGTGAAGGGCCTTCACCCTAAGGGCCACAACCGTGGAGGACCTTCACGGTTTCACCTCTAGGTTCTAGATACTCAACCTTCAACAACCAAAAACCACCCATGGTCCTTGAAGGCCTTCACTAACAATCAGTCATAATCTCATAGACCCAGCATGCTCAATCACAATTTCCCCCTATTTTCTTATCTACCAAATAACCCCATAATATTTATTAAAAAAACATGCATGTGGACATCTGTAGCAAGTATTGTAGAAATAGCTATTCCATTGCATTGTTCATTCCTACATGCCATTGTGACCAAGATTTTATTATTGTAGCTTAGCAAATGGCAAGAAGTCGGTTTGGGATAGGAAGAACCAAACCATTTCAACCTATAACTATTTAGTCTATTTTACATACAAAACTCTCATTTAACAATACAAAATTTTAAAAATTACACTCAAACTCATACAGTTTATTTTTTTTTTTTAAAACGCAAAAAATTGTATTAATCCTACTCATTTATTTTGTCATGGCCTAGGTCAAAATGAGTCAAGTCAAGTCGAATTAACCTAAAATTGAACATCTCAAATATTATTTAACAAAATTTAAGTATTAATAAACACTTTTATACTAAAGTAAGTAAATATTTCATTCCTATTAACAAAAATAAATATTTCATGAGATAACGAGAGTCATATATATTTTTATTATGGAAACCTAGTATGTGTTTGACTCAAGCTTAAAAAGTCAACTTATTTTTGCTACTATTCATAGACTCATTGCACTTTTTGGTACTATTCATAGTCCCACTATACTATTTCAACTAACTTTTACTTTTATTTACAGTACTTTCAATAAAAAAAATTTCAATTTCAGCAAAATAAGTAAATCTCAAACCCCCTAGTCTTTTATGTAAAGAAAATTAAAATTAGAGGTATTTTAATAATTAAATTAATAATTAGGTTTGTAGGGTCTGTTTTTGTTTCCCAAGCCCAAAGGATATAGGTTAAGTGCCCAACGAACCCAGAACAATGAATTTGTAGAGAGCGAATCGAAGGTTTAGGCGCTCGCCGGCGTGCATGAAGCATGAACTACTTTCCTTTTATTTGAAAAATACTAAGAATAGTTTACAACTGGGGGATGCTCCTCGGCCCATGGCCGAGGAGGTTTTTTTCCCATTTTCCTTCTTTTCTCTTCTAAAAAAAAACCCCATTTTACACTTTGTTCCCCTTTCTTATATGTCCCTCTCTTCCTCCTCCTGTTGATCATTTATTGGCCTCCCTTCTGACCGTCGGTCCCATCAGAGGTCATATCCGTGCTCAGGTGGCTCGCCCTGATCGATGTTGCCTTGTCAAGGGGTTACATCCCCATTAATGCGGCCAGAAAGGTTAGGTGAGCGTATTCAATGCCGAGGTGACAGTTCGCCCAGGACTTGCCCTTTCTCCGTACTTCTGTTGCCAACGCGTGGCACTGGGCCCTCCCCTCCTCGGATATTCCAGGAGTCCTTTGGTAGGGTGGTCCTCGTGTTTTTCCAACGTCTCGGACGCCCGAGGACAGGGTCATCCTCGGACTCATCATGCGTCTTTGGCGTGGGTCATCTGGGCCTAGCTTGGAGGTGGCCAAGGCTACCCGATTTTCTGGCCCCACAAGGTTGAGTTCGAGTACCTAAAGTATAAAACCAAAGCCATTTGTATGTCCTACTGGGTTTAAACATGTGAACACATACCCATCATAAATCAATTAAAAAACCCTAAGCCCTTACTATTAAGTCGAGAAACCCACAAAAGTGACAAAACCCAATCTATTCTATTGTCGGCCTCAGTATTTTCTTTAATATATAATTTAACTATTACAAGAAGTAGAGGGGCGGGGAGGAAGATTTTAGTCCATACTTTTCTTATAAAAGAGACCGACTAATATCACTTAAGTTACAAAATTCTAATCATTGTCAACCTCAATTTAATTGCGCATTGGACTCACAAAAGCCAAACACAACAATTAACTAGGCTATTGATGCTCCCCAAGATCAAATTTATCTATTTTTAGATCCATGATGGTTCATTGGGCATGCTTATGAGGCACTTTGTAATTTGTATACCATTTTTTTATTCTTGGATAGGATATATACATTTATTTATATTTCATAAATAAGGTATTTGATCTTGACAAATTGTTTAGAAAGTCAGAAAAATGGTTCGCAAGGAAGAGCATTATTTGTATATACATGCAGAGAATAGATATTTGCCTTCAGGTCAGAGTACTATTGACCTTTATCTCGTTGGCTCAATTATACTGTGCATCTTTGATCTTCCTCATGTTGAGCTCTTCCTGCAAGTTCTTTTGTAGTTTATTTTAGAAAATGATGGAAAGCTGACTTTCCCATTTTTTTAGTCACTTAAACTAGCATACTTTTGCCTCTTACTTTAATAATAAAAATTTATGTTGAGCTGCTAGATCGGATCTAATTCTAAATCCAGCAAACTCTGCCAGATTTTTAAAATCCATAAGACACGCCCAAAAAAAACAAAGGAAAAATCACACCAACTTACATTAATAATTGTGAAAAATTTCAGTGTCTCTATAGTTATTGTTTATATATTGGTCCTACCTTTTTTTCAGGTATAAAGTTTGTTAAAAAAATAAATGATGATAAGAGGTGCCTAATAAGTTGCATTCATGTTTGAAACAACGGAAAAAATTCAACATAATGGGCCATGCCCTCCAAACTTGCTTGCCCCATATATAATAAGGATCAAAAGATTCAAAACTATTGCACACTCGTTGATATATACTCATTTTTTGAACAAAAATTGTGAGTTAAAAACACGATTAATTATAATTGCATTTTTAACTCATGATTTCAATTAAAAAAATAGGGCGTGTAATAGATATAATAAGAGTTAATCGTGTTTTCACGACTTCAGTTAAAAAATTGAGTGTATAACAAATGCTACTCATAGAATAATGATTAATGAGTTAATTTTTGTGTAGGATGGTAGGCCAATATGGATAGCAAAAGAATTCCTTGATCTTAAATCAATGGTGAATATTGAAAATATATATATATATATATATGATATATCCTTTCTCGTTTAAGTACCACGATCTTGCTGCTTTGTCGGCATGGTAGTGCTTGTTCAAGGATTATTTTATTTATCAAAAAGAAATTTGCAATTTGGGCTTGTCCAACACAACTCCCAATTCCCAACTCTCTTATTGGAAATTTGGAGCTCCTTGCGGCCATAAGTTATCTTCTTGGGTGACGGACAAATAAAATAACATAGAACTCTCTTAATCACATATTAGTTTGTACAACGTCGATGAATAGGTTAGGTGTAGGTGCACTATTACGCTGTGAGGTTGTAACTTTTTATGAATTTTTCATTTTTCACGGTCTTTGTCGGCACAGCGCCACATTACTACGATTTTAGTTCAAATGTAAAATCAAATTTTCAAGATACAATTACATTTTTTTCCAAAATTATAACTAAAATTATATTTTGAATACGCGATTTTCATAACTGTGTGTCTATGTGTACGGATGTGTAACAAATATTAACCAATAACAAAATCAAACGAGCCAAGAATAAATTACAAATAACTAGCTTTAGTTGTTTCTAATTTGTTAATTTTCTTTTTCAAAAAACTTGTTTAAAGTGGGAGTACATATATTTCCCTATAAAAATTAGTTTTTACTTTGTTTTTTGCAAATATATTTTCTCCAAAATCAAAATTTTAAATATTATTATTTTCACATACATCTCCTTCTTCTTTTTTAAATAGTTTCAGTCTATGACGTCAGCTCCTAATTTATCATCAAATTAAGACATCAATCTTGTTTGACAATAAAAGACTTCATCAATTAACCTAACTGAAACTCATTACGTACATCTTCCTACTTGAACTGGTTTTAAATTTGACATTTACCTGTTTTTACTATATTTTAGACAAACTTATTCATTTTGTATTGGTATTTAATCAATTCAATGGTTTACCAAGCAGATTCAAGTTGATACCAATTCTCTAGATGAGCTCTGCTTAGTGCTTATATGCCTGTGGGGTCTAGCTTGCCTTGTGAATAACAATATTGATTTGCAATGTCTATCCCAAGTCCTAACTCCTAATTAACTAAGTCCTAACACCAAATTTAGTGGCAACATTAACAATATAATAGACTGATTTGGTGGCTGGATGTATTAATTTATAATCTCTGTGACAATGAACCCACAGATTTTTTATTTATTTATTTATATATTTTTTGATGGGAATGAACCCACAGATTTAGGATATGGGTTGGGTGCTGTTGCAATTTGCAAATAATTCTTAATAAAATAATAAGTAAATGTTGTGAAAAATTCTTGAATTGGTGTGTTGGTCGCCAAGAAAAAAATATATATTTGTGATGGATATTACAGATAACCCAATAATTTAGGATAGAAAATTACAATAAATCATACTAAATAAATCATAATTATGATTTATGGGCGCCAAGATCGCTAGAACATGTTCCTTTAAGGCTTGACAAGTCCAAGTTTTGACTCTATGCAAGAGGCAAAATGTCAGTTGCATTGTGATTTTGTGATCCCATATTCTTTAGTTTTTTTTTTTTTTTGAAGTTCCATATTCTTTAGTATTCGAATATATTCTTTTTNAATCGAGTTGAGTTAAATTGTTAATAGAGTAACACTATAGACAAAATATAAATTATAATATTAAGAAATATTCTTTTCAATAGAGTAATATTGCAACAACAAAAATTAAAGTTGAGTTGAATTGAATTTTGATAGAAAGAAATTGTAATACTTCATGTATATGTGTGTGTGTGTGTGTGCGTTTATTTTATATTTTTGATGATGCCAATATATTCAAGTTATCCTTTTACTAGATTTTATATAACTTAAGTCCCTTAGAGCATTTGCATCAATGCAAAATCTTTCCGCTCACTTCGTCCCATTTCGGTCCACTTTGATGATATTTTGGGATTAGAGGTTTGTGTAAAAGGGGGAGATGATTCAATAACAATTATGTCACATTCTCAATATAATTTAGGAGGTTCTTGATAAAATTACATTTTTCTTACATTATTAAAATTATTCTATTTTATTTTTAATATAAGCGATAGATTTACTTATATCTCTGCTTCCTCTTTAAACCATTCAAGACATATAGAGGATAAAACATTTGCAAGGAGCACTATAAACAAATTCAAACCATATATGACATTATTTACAAAAGATCTCGTCTTATATGATAATTGAATGTAAAACGCAATATGTTTCTTGAAAAGAAAAATTACTAAATTTTAAAACACTTTCAAATAACAAATATAAATAGCTTAATTTAAAAAATCTAATATATTATATCAACTATACTTTATTCGAAAATAATCACATCATTTTAAGAAGGTTTGAGACTAATAAGTCCCATCTACTATTTTCATTTTTCACTTTAAAAACAAATTGTCAAATGTGTGAGTATGCGACTAGTACATATAAAATTTCAAGCTAAGACATAATTGATACAATATGTACTTAATTTATATTACTCCTTATCACCATTTTAGTATCTTTTAATTTCTTTAGGATTGGATAATATTTATGATCACATTGAAAGTCTAAAATGTTTTATGTCGCTTGTTAGGGTGTAGCCTAGTGGTGGGAGGCTTGGAATAAACTATTAACTTGGATATTTTAGGTTTGAATCCCCATTAGCAGTTCTCTTAGCACTTTCACTAAAACCGTAATAACTAATGTACATATCTTTTGATCCTTACATGCTTTGACAAACTCAATCCTTAAATCCCAAAAATCAACTTCCAAAACTTATTAGAAACATTGGATTGGATAGTGGGACACCAAAAATTTATCAAAACAATGTCTCACTAAACCAATACATATGTGTTAGGAGCCTAATCTATGCTTTACGCTTTGCATTGTGTGAAATGAGGCCAAATAGTGCAACCAAGCCCAAACCATTATGTACATTGTTTGGTTCTATATGTATAGGATAATTGGTAAATAGGTGAACACAAACTTGTGCAAGTATAGATTATACTGTCTATAAGATAGATTAGACAATGCTCAAGATGTTACAAGTCAGAATACAAGAACAAGAAAGTTGCAAATGCAAGAAATCAAATTATGACAATTTCAATCGATTGAAGTTGTTGTTCGACCAATCAAAACACGATTCTGCAAATTTTAAATTCAGTTCATTAAGCCTACTAAGTGATTAGGGTTTTAGTCTATATTCACTAAGTCTATAAAGAAAATCCTAATGCATGTTTTTCAAGACTTAGAGAGCTATTCTTTTGAGATTTGAGAGGTTTTGTGCCTTCTACTCTTTCAAGCATCTACCAGAGATCACATTTAGACTCTTAGTATAGGTGGAATCAAGTTGCAACCCAAGCTTTAGCTATCAAGTGTATGGAGATCTAAAGCATGAACTAGAGGTTCATGTAAGAATAGATCCATATCAAAGAAGTTTGTGAGATTTAGAGCTAAGTTTGTTAACTCTAGTTAGGTTTACTATGAGTTAAATATTCTGACTGTAAACTTCTATCTGATAGTGGATTGTTTTTCTTGGGATTGGTCCCCCAGGTTTTTTCTTTGGAATAGGTTGTTTCATAAGGTTTCCTGAGTTATATCATTGTATTATTTACTTTTTCACTATGCATGATATGTTTGATTATTTGTTTAACCTAAGGCTTGCATAATTGACCTAATTAATAACTTGGCCTTAAAATTGGTTACATCACAATTTTTCTCAGGGGTTTAAATCTAACATAAATTCAAGCCCAGCCTGTGTGTCATGTGTAACCAAGTCAAAAGCCAAGTGAAGAGATGTGCGAAAGTGGTAACATCATCATGTGTAAGGAATTATGACATTTGAGGAAAGCGGGCAACGGTGCTAAAGATTTATTGTCATTAAGTAGTTAGTTAGAGAAATTTTGAAGCTAGTTCAGGCTAATCTTGAGCGTATCTTGATTAAGGCTTTGTAAAAGAGCATAAGTATGAATGGAACCGTGTACTTGTAATTGCTCATTATGAGAATATTAAGCAATTTCTCTAGATTCTCTTGGAGGCCTGGCTACCTCAAATTTTGCCTTCCTTTTCTAATGTATAAACCTTTTGAACAGGCGCTTTGACTGCGACCACAATTAGAGGTGTGCAAAACTTCACCGAAGTCACCCAACCGACCGTGCCGACACCATACGCCATTGTCTAGCACCGACCAATGAGCCAAGGCACGGCGTAGAACTTCGCTCCGCACCGGTGCGGTGATCACAGGATGGAAATCGAAATCGAGACTTGGTGAACCGAACAAACCGATACAGGATCTGTGTTCATTTTTTTTTTTTTTTTTATGAATGATAAAACAACTCGTATGTATGGGTGTTATTAAAAAAATAAAACAAAATGATGCATTTTATGCTAGGTTTTCAATTCTTAGGGGTATAAGTTCATATTTTCTCTCAGATCTTTTAACTCTCTCTCTCTCTCTCGCTCTCCCTCTCAGTCTCCCTGAGCAGAAAAGGTAGCTTCTTTTCAGTTTTGTTTGTCTTTGTTTTACTATTTTTTTCCTTTTCATTTGTTTGGGAAAGCTGAAAGCATGAATGATTAAGTATTTAAGTTGGTTTGAATGTTTGATTAAGTTTGGCTGTTTGGGAAAGCATGATTTATATGTTGTGTTAGAGACTTGTGTACTATGTTATTTGTAACACTTCCCTCTAACCTGAGAAAGTAGAAAGTAGAAACCATGGTATTTGTTTGAGTAAGCTTGTGTGAGTCATGTGACTGTGTCTTGTCTTTCTATTTTGTGGTGGGTCCAAACTCCAAGAGCTAGCTACTCATTACATATATAAATATAATATTATATTAAGGTTGGATGCTTACATATATAATATTAAGTATTAACTACTAACTATTAAGGTCGGATTGTTTGTAGGTTGCTTACATATGTAATATTATATATACACGGATGCTTACATATATAATATTAAGGTTGGCTGTTTGATTAAGGTTGTGATTTATTGATTTTTATATAAGACATTAATAGTGGACTCTAAACTGCTGGAAAGACTATTATATTATATAGTCTAATAAGTATCCGGTTAGCCCCCCCCCCCCCCCTAAAAAAATAATATAATATAAAATAACTATGTCATTAGTCTATGTTGTTACTTTAGTAAGTTTATAGTAATAGTATAAACTATGTCATTAGTCTTAGTTGTTACTTAGTAAGTTTATAGTAACTGTTAGTCTACTAAGTACTAACCTTTTTTTTTCTTTAGCATTTTAATTTTTGAGGGAGACAGAGATTGAGAGAGTTCACGCTTTCAATCATTCACGGAGAGGTAATCACTAATCACTCACTATATTCAGCATTTTGATTTTAAATTTTTAGTACTTAGTAACAACCGCTTTAAGTTTATATATATAAAATTAGATTTTATTTTATATTTATATTGGGAACAATATAATAAATTCCTTGTTAATATTAGTGACATAAATTGTTGAGTAATGACTAATGATTGTTAATTTGTTACTTTGTTATTGTTGTAACTAAATCGATTAATTATATTTTGATATTGTTGTGGAAATTTTGTTTTTTGTTGGTTGAAATTTTTTTATTAGATGGATGTCGATGCTCCACCTAGATTTGGTGCACCTGGAGACCCTAACTCACCTCCTCCTAGTCCTGGTAGTGCTAACCCTAACCCACCTGAACTTGCAGCACCAATTGGACTTGGTGCATCACTTCCCCCACTATCACCTAAACAAGGTGATAAGGACCCGTCTATAGTATGGGAGCACTTCATTAAGTTGGCGGGTTCTGATCCCAATAATCCTAGGTTTGAATGCAAGTATTGTAAAAAAAAATATTTTTTAGTATTCGAATATATTCTTTTTTTTTTTTTTTTTTTGGTTACTAGTACAAAGTTTGTCTAGTTAATTAATTAATGTCTTAAAAGTCAAAACATGAATTATCTTATATAAATTACTAAAACTAAAAGATAGGTAGTTTATCCAATTTCAAGATGACAAATATTTAAAGTTTTGGGTCATGTTAACGAGTGCCGTAGAACATTGATTAACAATTCAATTAAATAAAGTTTTTATGGGAAAAAAAAAAAAACAATTAATCTTTTGACAGTTTTTTTCATTTCCTATAAAAGTGATATCAAAACTTTCTTAAAATGGATTCTTAACCAATGCCCTAACGACACTTGTTAACATTTTCCATATTTAAATACATAATAGACTGAAATGACATAAAATAATTTAATCATCTAACCCTATCTATAAGAGTCCTATCATAAGATAGTATTTTATCCTAATATGCAACTCAAATTCGAATAACTAAATTAAGAAATTCCCGTCTCAAAAAAAAAAAAAAAAGTAAATTCAAATTTCAAATAACAACTAGCTAATACCCTAATACTTGAGGCATTATCATTATTTCAACATCACTATTTGCTATAACTGCATCTTTTGGTTCCACACCACATGAGCATGGGACATAATAGACCTCTCCATCTCTTCTCTTCCTTCTGGAGTCCTTTCTCCGAAGTTAGAGATCAGCTATCCCCCTTTCTTCTTTTGATAAGTCATTATTATTATTATTATTATTAAAAAAAATAACAAATAGGCCTCGTACCAAATAGAAGTAGTACTAACGTTGAATTTTGACCATAGGTTTATAGGATGCTAGGACACTCAAAATAGAGGGGAAAAAACATGACACTATTATACAACAAACAAGGACAACTAGAGTTTAGGAATAGTTTATTTAGTTAAAATTTAAAAAAAAAAATTTATTGAAAGTAATGTACATAAAGTTAAAAGGCAATTGAAATACAAAAATAGTACAATAAGACCTATAAATAGTAGGGATAAGCAAACTAATACCGAAGCTGACCCAACCGACCAGTGCCGAACCAACCATACTGCCTCTAGCACCGACCGATTGAGCCAAGGTCAACAATCGGATGGAGAATCTCGCTCCGACACCGGTGCGATGCTACCATCGGAACTGCAACTCCAAACCGAGGCTATGGTTGAACTAAACCGATACAGGATCTGTTGTTCATTTTTTTTTTTTTTTTTATGAACCTGATAAAACAACATCGTATGTATGGATGTTATTAAAAAAATAAAAAATAAAAAAATAAAAATAAAAACAAAACAAAACGGTGCATTTTATGCTAGGTTTTCATATTCTTAAGGGTATATAAGTTCATATTTTGCTCTCAGTATCTTTTAACTCTCTCTCTCTCTCTCGCTCTCACCTCTCGAGTCTCACCTGATGCAGAACAACGGTAAGCTTCATTTTCAGTTTTGTTTGTCTTTGTGTTTTACTGTTTTTTCCTTTTCATTTGTTTGGGAAAGCTGAAAGCATGAATGATTAAGTATTTAAGTTGGTTTGAATGTTTGATTAAGTTTGGCTGTTCGGGAAAGCATGATTTATATGTTTGAGTAAGCTTGTGTGACTATGTTATTTGTAGAAACACTTCCCTCTAACCTGAGAAAGTAGAAAGTAGAAACCATGGTTATTTGTTTGAGTAAGCTTGTGTGAGTCATGTGACTGTGTCTGTGTCTTTCTATTTTGTGGTGGGTCCAAACTCCAAGCAGCTACTTACATTACATATATAAATATAATATTATATTAAGGTTGGATGCTTACATATATAATATTAAGTATTAACTACTAACTATTAAGGTTGGTTGTTTGTAGCAGCTTACATATATAATAATATAATACCAACTATTAAGGTGGGCTATTTGTATTGTAGCTGCTTACATATATAATATTATATATACACGGATGCTTATAGGTTTTGCAAAGATTTTTTGCACAAATGGCTTGCTAAATAAATAAAAATAAAATAAAAATAAAAATAAAAAACTGTTTTTATTTACTTGAAATCTTGAACAAGTTGATATATTGATATTGGGCTTGAAAGCCCAATTTTTTTTAAATATTTCAAACCGACCAAACCGACTAAACCGACTGCAAAAAACCGCACTGCTATAAGTCAGAAAACTAACCTTAGGTGGTGTGCATCGGTTTCAATTATGAAAAAACCAATATCTATTGGTTTGGTAATAAATTTGGAAAAAAACCGTCCCTACCGAACCGCACACACCTCTAATAAATAGTAGCAAAAATAAGTTAAATAATATTAAAAAAAAATAAAAACTAACTTTTTAAGCCAATGACAAATGCAACCTTAAATGTCCTACGCTCTATTTTATACTACTCTACTAGGACCTCCGGTGCAAATCATATGACTAACCTATCATTGATAGCAACATTCAACCAGACAACAGTAACTGTGACAAGTATTGCCATGCTTGGGGTTGAACTCCCTTGAGTAAAGACTAAAGAGTGGTTTAGCCATAAAAACTCTTAACCGGTATTTTGCAATCATTTTTTAACTGATTTCTATCCAAATTGTTTAATGAGGGCGTTTGGATAGCACGTTTAAGTGCTGCGTCCGCGTTTTCTCCTTCTTCCTTTTTTTTTTTTTTTATTCAGCCACAACTGTTGACCCGATTTTCTATGAACAGTACACTTGTGCACTGTTCATGGATCCCACAAGCTCCACTTTTTATCAACTTTTTCATTAAAAATGGGTCCCGCGATATTATTTACACATTTAAAAATTATTTTGTTACAGTGTTTTCAGTTTTCAGTTTCAGCAACAATAAATTCAATCCAAACGGACCCAATGTGTATGGTCAGGGGTTTAAGGAGCTTTAATATCCACGTTTAAAAAAGTTCAAAAGAATTATATATATATATATATATAATTAAAATTAAAAATAAAAACTCACTCTTGAAGTTCAACTTTTGAGTTGATACCAAGTATTATCAAGAATTTTTTTTTTTTTTTTATGAGAATTATCAAGACTTTTTAAAAATATATAATTAAATCCTTAAACACAATTACATAAATGACTCTTAACACCGTTTGAAAGTTTCATTCTATTTTAAGTCCTCTGTTTTTTTCCAACAAGTATGGCTATCTCGTGTCCATGAGTTGAGTTTGTGCTCAACTGATACTTGACTTGAACTTCAAGGGGGGAAGAATGAAATTCGCCATCAATCGTGAAGGGACTTTGGCTTGAACAGCTTATAGGTCAAGTCTAGGTTGCAGTCAAAGTTGGCTAAAAGGCGGGGAGATTAGAGTTTGTTAGATATGATTGATATCTCGTTTGGTGTGTGACCAAAATGGTGGCAATATTGACGAAATCTAACTGAAATCTTGTAGAAGACAACAAAGAAACCCTTATATATGCAGAGAATAGAAAATTTTAACAATGGAGATCGGTAAGATCGATTTGAATTAGGTTTGCTTGCAACAATTTGAAACACAACCTAGAAGCTGTCAAATTTCAAAGGACATGACTGTCATAGATCACCGCATTAAGTAGTTTGGGCCTAAACGATTCTGTCAACTTCTCAAGTGCCGGTCAACTATGGACAACCCTACCAACAAGTCTTGATTGCACAAGTCAAAATGATTGCAATATAACAATTACATGCGCAAGAAGGCGTGGCAAAGGAAGGATTCTCCTAAACCAAAAAAAATGGAGAATGAAGTAAGAAAGTAGAAGAATTTACAAGCAGTGTTAAGTGACGTTTGTGCTTATAAAGAAAATTGGATATTTTTAAAAAGTTTTTATCATAGCTAGCATCCAATGATCATACTCAATTATCAAATTATTAAAATAAATTTAAAAAAAATCCGATCATGGCTTGCATCCAATGCACTCGATGCAAAACAATTGTTACAAGTATCTAAAATTAGTCATGTGTCTATATCATGTTCAATCAATGCATTGAAACTAGATATTGGGTCCGTTTGGATTGAGCTTATTGTTAAAACTGAAAACTGAAAACACTGTAGCAAAATAATTTTTAAATGTGTGAATAGTATTGTGGGACCTATTTTTAATATTTTTTATTACGTGAACAGTGCATGCACTGTTCACAACAATAAATTTTGCCGCTAAAGTCAACATAAGCAGCCAAAAAAAAAAAAAAAGAGGCAAAACGCAAAACAAGAAAGACGCAGACGCCGAACGCGGAAACCAAATGCTCACATTCTTACTTCTCATATCAATCTACTATATTATTTCATCATTTATTATTAACAACTTATCATTTAGACTTCTTATTTAATTACAAGTGGCTTTATACCAAAAACTAATTGACATATTAGTCTAATAATAAAAATAATAATCATTGTAATCATTATAGCAATCTCCATAAGATAGAACTCTATGTGAAATTTATGTGTATCTACACTTATTGCCAAATGCCAGTTGATCGACAGCCGTCAAAAGGCACTGACCCGTGAACAGGTAGGACACACGGTCGTAATAACTCATAAAATCTCACACAGACCACCGGCAAGAGTGTGGTGGGACCCACATGTCCAGTTTTACCCATCTTTTTTAAAAAAAATTGGCGCGTGGGTCCCATTCCCATCAGAATCCCAGTACGTTAGCGCGCACTGCGCACCCTTCCACAACCTTAGCAAACACGGAGTCTAAATTATTTTATTTATTTTTGTTTTAGTAAACAAATATTTTTGATGAATTATTTTACTATTAGTCGATTGAAAACAGAGATCCTTGTCTCGTACTTCGAGATGCTTGGATTTGGATCTCATGATTTTTTTTTTTTTTTGGGTTTTGGCTAGTTTTCTTTCATTCATTTTGGTAGTTGGTAAAATATCTTTTTTTTTTTTAAATTTATATTTATTATTTATTTAAAGATAATAATATCAGGACTTATTTGGTAATGTCTATTTTTAGATTATTTCTAATTTAGCTCATGCAAATTTTTGCTTTTTAAAGTATTTTTTTTCTTTTTTACTTGAGAGATCTTGTTTATAACCCAATGAAAGTAAGTTCAAATAAGCTCATCTTACCACCGGGCGCGTTGGTCAACTGGTAAGGGGTTGTCCTAGCTTAACCAAGGTCTCGTGTTTGAGCCTTGGGTATGCAGCTGCGTTAAAACTCGGTTGGGAGAGCTTTGCCGCCCTTGTGGTCCTACCCGGCTCGAATCCGGATTTAGTCGGAGCCCCTGTGGTTCCGGATACCGGGTGGTTTAACCAAAAAAAATAAAAAAAATAAGCTCATCCTTAAGTTCCAAACTAACATATGTGCGGGAGAGTGAAAGTAGGGGATTCAAACAAAGCTGTCAATTTTATTCAAATGGTTATTTTTTTTGTTTACTTGAATGAAATATCTTGATATGAGTTTACTCCAATGTGCTATTTTGAAGTTATTGCTAATTTTATAATATATGAGTATAAAAATATACTTAACATTTCATCGTATAGTTTTATATCATATCAAATTATTAATACAAAATCAAATAATGCACATGTTTGTAGGCTCTTAATTTTTTATAAAAATATATAATAATTGTAACTAAAAATAGTTATATATATTACTGTTGATTATGCAAATAATTATATAGTTGAAGTATATGTGTTCGAATTTTTAAGGCTATTTGGATTGGAAGGGATTAAATTTATATGACTTTGAATTCAATTCAATATTTTTTTAAAATTTTATTTATACAAGATAGAAATTATACTTTAACCTAATTTAAGTGTATATGTGTATGAAACACTCTTTTAGAAATTTGAATCATAACCCTTGCCCCTTACACTCCACAAGCATTTATACTAATGAAATGATCATCACACCAAAAATATGCAGTGATCAATTCGATATTGTTTAACAAAAGATAATTGAAAAATACGTTGAATTGCAAAACTCACAAACATGACTTCATTGAAATCGAGAATGGTCAATTTTTTTTGACTGAATAAGAATGGTCAAATTGATTGAAACTGAATAACAACTAATCAAATCAATCATATTCTACTATCAAAGAAGAAGGGGAAAAAAAAAAAAAAACCAACCCTATTCAATAATTGGTTTGGATTGTCGGTATGGAGTAGGATAGTATGTATTTGTACCGCTTATTACAAAATTGAATAATTTTTTTAATCTAAAAAATTAAATTAAGCTTCTAATTAATATACTCCTATTTTTAAATATATAAACAAATGTTTTTTAAAGTAATATTGAATTATTAACTAATAAAAATAGAAGAACTCAATCTTTTAAATATTTTATCTATAACATTTATTAAAATAAATATTAGATTGTTTCAATTTGTCAAAACATTATGAAAAAATTGCTTTATTTTACAACACACATATATATAATCTATTTCGACAATCATCTAAATGATAAGTTATAAAAGAATATAAAGTTTAACTTTTTAAGGAAATATATACAATTAAAAGATATAATTGTGAAATAAAACTTAGATAACTATTAAGAATGTCAACACAAATATAATTAGGAATAACTAATTTAGAGAAAAATATTATTAAAAAAATCTAAAATGAAAATAATTCATGCCATTTGAAGGTTTATAATTTTCTCAACAATATTATATATATATATATATATTGTAGGGCCTGAGAACTTGGTGACCTCGGCCCACTTTATATCCGGCCCAAGGCCCATGCCGAGGAGGAAGGAACGGTCTGAGGATGAAATGTAAAAGTCTGAGTTGCCAGGAACATTGTCGAGGATGACCCTGCCCTCGGCCAACCGAGACCAACATTAAGCAGAGGAGTAAGTCCAGGATAAGCTGTCACCTCCACACTAAATGCACTCACCTAAACCCTTGGCCGCATTAATGGGAATGTGACTTCTGGACAGGGCAGCCTTGGTTGCTGCAACTCACATAAGCGCTAGTAAAGCGGCTGATGGGACGGGCGGGTAGAAGAGATGGATATGGATGATCAACAAGTGAAAGAGAGAGGTTCTGAAAAAAGGGTTATAAAAGGGGAAGAAACAGATCAGCTAGGGGGGCTTTTGGCCCTGGACGATTCCCCGGGAGAGAAGGAGACCACTGTCGGGCTCCTTGGACCAGTTCCGAGGGCACACTTCGGAGGGTAATCTTGGTATGCCAGCCTTCGATGGAAGTGAATGCTACATTGGGCGTTGTCCGCTTGCTAGGGTCTAATTCTTGAACCCGCTCTCTACAAATTCATTGTACTGGGCTAACTGGGTTTGAGTCCACTCTCTCAACAGTAGAAGTGCTCAAACCCAGTTCCTACATATATATATATATAAATTAAGAGACACATTATATGAAAATAAGCATAAATAAATCATGAAGGATAGTGTATCATTGATTTCTTTATTGATATAGTATTATTCTTTTAAAAAGTGTGAAATAATTTATAAAATACTAATTAAATAAGTGATTTTAGGTACATGAAAAAAACCCAAATATTCTTAAGAATCCAGTTGGATTGAACGCGTTACAAAGAACCTATAGAGTTTAACCTTACAAATTTCCATTGAAAATAGTAAGAGGTGCAAGTGAACTCGAAAGATTATTATTATTATTATTATTATTATTATTATTATTATTATTATATATTAAAAAAAATTATATCTTGGTACTATGGTCACTCCATAAGTATAAATATTTGTGTATAAATACTTGTTAGGTGCAAGAGGTAAGGATTAGAATTCAAGTTTTGAGGAAAGAGATTCACATTCATATAAACTTTGATTGTGATGGATTAGAAATTCTAAGTTGTATAAAAAAAAATTAAAAAAAAAAATCCTTATTGTAATAATAATTGTACTAACAAAAAAATCAACAATACACACAGATTGGGTGAGAAAAAAAGGGGGTCACAAAGACGTGTTCTTTCCTCACTACATTATTTACCACCAGTCCATAACATGATCACACTGTGAAACAAAAACGAAAGACACATTAATTCTCGGCGAGACTCCAAAACCCAATCCAACTCCAGCACACATAACCAGAAATTCCTTTCTGGGAAAACAAAACTACTTTGATTGAAAAAGCTTTTTTTCAAGGTTTTCCCAGAGGAGATTTATTACCAAACAACACGTTCCACTCTCATTGGATCCCCCCATTTCCACTTCTATCTCATTAGTTTTAGCTTCCATCACTGTTTTTTCTCAGAATAACAGAACCCCAGAAACTATATTTTAACACTCTGTGATTGGCCTGTGAGATCTTCCACTTCTGCTTGTTCCTCTTCATGCCATTTGTAAGAGATCTCTGTTTTATTTTTTGCTTTTTTCTGATAGTTAGACTTGGATCTATTGCTTACTAGTATGATAAAGTTTTTCTTTTTAACTAGTTAATCTTTTGGCTGCTTTGGGTGGTGAGTGAACTGAACTCTAGTAGTTGAATTCAGCTGTGTGAATGGAGGGTTTTGCTTTGTTTATTGGGGGATCTCAATTGGTGAAAAGAGTTTTAAGATTGAAAAGTTGGAAAATTTTCTCTTAGCACCCAAATGTTTTTTTATTATTTAAAGTATGGATTTTCCTTTTTCATTGCTTGACTCTGGAGCAAAAAGGGTTTTCTATTTTTGGGTTGAAGTAGATCTAAAGCTAGATTTTTAATTGATACATGTATGTGATTCTGGAATACTTGCTTTACCTTGATATTTAGGAATTGTGGGACGTGGTGTATGTAATTCCCGGTGATTTTGAGTGGTTTTAAGGTTTATTGCACTTTGAAGTGACAATTGACTCATTAAATTGACAGTTTATTTATAATTTTTTATACATTGGTGCTGAACTCACTAGTTCTGGTTTCATGGTTTTCTGTAGTGCTTTGGTTTGTAATTACTAATTAGTGTTGAATGGAAGACACCCAATGCTGATTTTGTGTTTCCCTGATATGGGTTTTTGTCATTTCTTTAATATGTGATAGTAAACTTCTAAAATGTAAAAGGCCATATATATATATATATATATATTTTTTTATAAATTTAACTGTGGAAGAGACACCAATACACATATTTTCTTCCATGCTTGTGTGCACGTGTCTGGTTTTTTCCATGGTACTAAAAAGAATGTGGGCACTTTTCCAGGTGCGTGATGGCAACAAAAACAAATTCAGCCGATGGTAGGACTAGGAGCTCTATACAGATTTTTATTGTAGTTGGTTTGTGCTGTTTTTTCTATATACTGGGTGCATGGCAGAGAAGCGGTTTTGGGAAGGGAGATAGTATTGCTATGCAAATCACTAAAGGTGAGGCAGAGTGCAATATAGTCTCGAATTTAAATTTTGAGTCGCATCATGGTGGTGAAGTTGTGGCAATTGATGAATCTGAATCAAAACCCAAATCTTTTAAACCATGTAATCCTCGTTACACTGATTACACACCCTGCCAAGATCAGAAGCGTGCGATGACTTTCCCAAGGGAAAATATGATTTATCGAGAGAGACATTGTCCTCCTGAGGGAGAGAAGTTACATTGCCTAATCCCAGCACCCAAGGGATATGTTACTCCATTCCCCTGGCCAAAGAGTCGTGACTATGTACCCTATGCAAATGCACCATATAAGAGCTTGACAGTTGAGAAGGCTGTTCAGAACTGGATTCAATACGAGGGAAATGTATTCAGGTTCCCTGGTGGAGGAACACAGTTTCCTCAAGGTGCTGATAAATATATTGATCAGCTTGCTTCAGTAATACCAATTAAAAATGGGATGGTTAGAACTGCACTTGATACTGGTTGCGGGGTATGTTAAGTTCTCAAAATTCTCACTTATTTTGTTACCTGTTCAATCCCTTTATCTGTTTTCTGGGAGGCTGATCAACTCATTTGTTTATCTGTGATTTTAAGATTCTAACAATAGGATGTTTTGCTCAGGTTGCCAGTTGGGGGGCATACCTTATGAGTAGAAATGTTCTTGCCATGTCATTTGCACCAAGAGACTCACATGAAGCACAGGTTCAATTTGCTCTTGAAAGGGGTGTACCTGCTGTTATAGGTGTCCTGGGTACTGTAAAGCTACCATATCCATCTAGGGCCTTTGACATGGCTCACTGTTCTCGTTGCTTAATCCCATGGGGGTCAAATGGTGAGAATTATATGTTGTAACTGTTAATTTGTGCTTGAAGCATTAAGATTTTATTAGAAAGGACTTGCAGTTTTGCCATTTTGTCTTCCTTTGCCCCCTGTATCCTGCCCAATATAGGATCTCCACATTGTACCAAAGTTGTGATGGCAGCAGTCCTTGAAATTGTGTCTTTTATTGTTCTCTTTGTAGATGGAATGTATCTGATGGAAGTTGACCGAGTTCTTAGACCTGGTGGTTACTGGGTTCTTTCGGGTCCTCCAATCAATTGGAGGAATAACTACAAAGCATGGCAACGTCCCAAGGAGGAACTTGAGGAGGAGCAAAGAAAAATAGAAGATATTGCTAAGCTTCTTTGCTGGGAGAAGAAGTCCGAGAAGGGTGAAATTGCCATTTGGAAAAAGAGAGTAAATGCTGATTCATGTCGTGGCAGAAAGGCTACATTTTGCAACTCAGTTGAAGCAGATGACGTCTGGTATGCATTCAATTAAGGAACAAAGTGTTGCAATTTATCTAACTTATACCAATATTCCTTTTATTTCTTTGAAAACTTTTGGTGGTAACCTAGGTTTGCTATCAAGTATCAACCAGACTAATGGCCTCGGGATTATTAACCTACCAATATTGTTATGATTTCTGAAAGAAGTGGCTGAACAATATTAACTATAAACTTTTGCTTCAATGGGCTTCAGGCCTGGTCATACTCACTTGGCCATTCTGTTATTAAGTTTTCTTTTAATTTGATGGTTTTTAGGTATAAGAAAATGGAGGCATGCGTAACTCCATATCCTGATGCTGGAAGTTCAGATGAAGTTGCTGGTGGTGAACTGAAGGCGTTTCCAGAAAGGCTTTATTCAGTCCCTCCTAGAGTTGCTAGTGGATCTATTCCTGGAGTTTCTGTTGAGACATACCAGGAGGACAACAGTAAATGGAAGAAGCATGTGAAGGCTTATAAGAAAGTCAATAAAATTATCGACTCAGGAAGGTATCGCAACATTATGGATATGAATGCTGGTCTCGGAGGTTTTGCTGCAGCTCTTGAATCTTCCAAATTGTGGGTCATGAATGTTGTGCCCACTATAGCTGAGAAAAATACACTGGGAGTAATATATGAGCGAGGATTGATTGGCATCTATCATGACTGGTACAATTTTCTCAATTTTCTGGTGCTGTTTAATTATCTTAGCTGAAAAACATCATTCTAGTGTACTTATTTTGGTTTTTTTTGGAAAAGGCCTTTGCTTCTTATTCAAATATCCTATGCATTTTTTCTAAAGTAGATAGCTTTGAATACTCACCATAAAATTTTTGGTTGCTGGTGGAGTTTTATTTTTGCAACATGTTTATTATGGCTCATCTTGTGTAGGGTTCTAAGTAACTACAATGTGCCTAATGTTGCAGAGTTGGCTTACTACTTTTAATATCTTTGCTGGTTCAGGTGTGAAGGTTTCTCCACATACCCAAGGACATACGATCTCATTCATGCACATGGTGTTTTTAGTTTGTACAAGGACAAGTATGTTACTTCCTTAAATATTTGTGCACCCAAATCCCTGAATTCAAGTTTTCTGCCCACTCTTAAGTGTGTCGTTCCAGCCTTCATTATGTATGAAGGATGTTATACACTCACTAATTTATAGTTAGTATGGAGAAGCTTATTCTTATTCTCCAGATCAGGTCAGGCGTAAGCAATTATATTTTCCCCTATGTGACATAAACTATTTGGCTTTGGCTTTGGACGTGTTACTGAGCCATAAGTGGGACAATTCAAGCCTAGTAAGGTTGAAGTTGGACCGTGCTTAATAACATCTTGAACTAGATCAGCCTGTATGATTTGCCTAAACACTCCCTCCCCACCCCCCCCCCCTTTTTCCTTTTTCTTTCCTCTTCCATGCCTCACATACACACGCCAAAAAAAAAAAAAAAAAAAAAAGGAAGAAGAAGAGCATGTTGGAATTTGATGCTCTTATTGTAATCTATAATTATCAGAATATATCTGTTGATTTTACTCAATTATTCATCACAACTCAACTCAATGGTCAAGTGGCTTCATGTAGCTTGTCTAGCAATTCTTATGTAGTGCCTTCTTTTGGCAAGACATCTGGTGGAATTATGTCACTCTGACTGCATAAGCAATGCCTAAACAATTTCATGAGCTTGTATGTAATCAATTTGGGCTTTTTGATTATTCAAAGCTTAAAATGTGGCCTTCCCTTGGATACTTGTCTGAAAAAATGTTGTCTGACCTTGGATCTTCAATTGGTGAGTTCTTATTCAAGTCTTTTAGTGCGATGAAGCTCAGTTGCTCCCTCACAGCTTTGTTCTTAGAACAGCCCTTATAATTTTCCCTCTTTGTCAGAGTCTCTTGTTGGAGCAGAAGTGGAGTAACTCCCTAGCAACTTTGTGCTTAGTGCACCCTATGTAGAGCACTTCCAATTTGGTGCTTTAGTGGCTCTATGTAAATGCATTATGGCTGAGCATTTACATCTAAGACCAATCTTTGATTAAAAAAAAAACCATTAAAAGAATCCAATTATGATGATACATAATTATCCTGCTTGGTTTTAGGCACCTTACAAATTTTATAGATGAGTTTTAACTTTCCTATTGGATGAGTATGAGTCAGACTTACCATCAGTAGAATTAACAATTTTTGCTTCAGATTCAGTTTATTGTTCCCTG
The DNA here is from genome assembly GCF_002906115.3 of Quercus suber. Taxonomy (NCBI): domain Eukaryota; kingdom Viridiplantae; phylum Streptophyta; class Magnoliopsida; order Fagales; family Fagaceae; genus Quercus; species Quercus suber. The sequence continues at coordinate 449,408 of NW_027069601.1, read as the reverse complement.
CGCTTCTGTAACTTGTATTTAATGATTATACAAATGCAGATGTGATGCAGAGGATATTCTCCTGGAGATGGACAGGATTTTGCGACCTGAAGGAGCAGTCATATTCCGTGATGAAGTTGATGTGCTAATCAAGGTGAAGAAGATAGTCAGCGGGATGAGGTGGGATACTAAAATGGTGGACCATGAGGATGGTCCCCTTGTTCCTGAGAAGATATTGGTTGCTGTGAAGCAGTATTGGGTTGCAGGTGGAAACTCCACATCTACACATTGAGTTCTGAAGAGGAAAATGTTGAAGTTGAACCATGACACGGGTTAGGCTGGCAACGCCTTTTTTTATACTAGTCCTTAAAAAAAAAATTTGTTTATTTCACGATGAGCACTTCAACTGCATGAGTACTTAAGCATAGGGAAAGGGCTACAGGACTCCTGTTCAACTAACCTTTACTTGGCCCAATGTTTTTTTTTTTTTTGGTAGTAATTTATAAACAGACAAGCTACAAAGCTATGCTTGTAAGGTTTATGCCTTTGTGGCATTATTCATTTTTTGGCATCCATTAACTGCGTTGTTGTTGTACGATGTTATAGTCAAAAGGACATACAGATAATGTCTTTCTAGATGAGTGTCAACATTATAATTCACAGCCAGTCAAAGTGCTAAGGTTAAAAAAATATAAAAAAAAAAAANATGTAACGTAAATTGAATGTATCAATTATTAAAAGATATATGTAACGTAAGGGTTTCAAGTTTCAACTGTCAACTATCGACTCTCACCAATGGCAATGAATACAAAACTGAACACTTTTGTTAAACAGCCACAACGGTCCCTCCATTCTAAAATAATTTATTAAAAATAAAATGCGAATATGCGATGTACGCACTAGTCTTTTCAATTTAGATTATTTAAGTATCATTAAATTGGGCCAAATGTCAAAATGTGCGGTTCAAAAAACATATAAAAAATTAAAAATTGTCAAAACGTGAAATGGTGAAAATAATTCTATGGGGAGAGAAAAAAATTGGTCATGCGCTGAAAAAAAAAAGTTTAAAAACTTCCAAGTAAAAAAATGATGGAGACATATAATTAAAAAATAACGAAACAAATTTTATTCAAAATGAAAATTTATAAAGACATCTTTTTCTTTTTATTTATTTATTGATAAAGACACCTGATTGTCTTATACACTGAAGGGGCCAAAGAATTTTTTTTTTGGGATAGAATACATGCACAAAAAATAAACTGATGGAGAAGTATTCATTATTGAATAGAAAAGAATGCATAAAACAACTGATAATAGATTGACCTTTTTTGTTCAAGAAATGTTCATTACTATACACAACACCTCCCTGTACAGCAAACAGCTGACAAACACAATTCTCATTCTGCAAAATATTTAAGAACTCAAAACAGGGCATGCGAAGTATAATGTACATTAACTGCGTCTGCCAATGACCCCCAAAAACATTAGAGAACACAAAATAAACCCCGAGTACAGTCCAAGACAAAAATAAAGCTACCCTATACTTATAGACCTTGTCTTCAGCAATCCGGAGTTTGAGATTAGTTTTTTCACCCTTGCGTTTTGCTTTCCTTAGGAGCTCCCATGCTTCTGCTTCCCTTGCATGAGCCTCATCCCTTTCAATTCTTGTAGCTACAGCCTCGGCCTTATATCTCGCAAACCTTTCATGGACAAGTGGTGCTGTTGCACGACCACGTGGGCATGTGTTCTTGTCCAACCATTTGAAGAACTTACATGCTTGATCGGAGTCTTGCATACAACATTGAAGACATATATAAGATGGTCAGCAAAGATAGTAAAAAAATGATAAGTCGAATATGTAATGACAATAAAATCGAAGATAGAAACTAACCGGTGCCCACTGTTGACATCCATAGAACCTCCTACCGAAATTACGGATAGACAGGGAGGTCCTTTCCACACACCGATCCATATCGCACATATGGCCGGTAGAAGTGGACTTATAAGTTGTGGCAGAAGACATGGTTATGGCTTTTCTTTTTCCAATATATCTACACACATATAATTATATATATAATGTCAGTACATATTTCTACATAATCAATGCACTATCAATGGAAATTCATCTTTTTGTTCTTAGCTTCATAGCCTTCATTATTGTTCTACCACCTGGCAGTAGGCAAATTGATTGATTGGACCCTAACTCCTCCAATATCATGTGTGTCTTAGTGGCCAAGGGCTCAGAATCATTACATTTATTGTATCACATTCCATTCTCAAAAAATGTCCACACACTTATTTAAATGTTGTATGTTAAACAAACAATGCTAATTAGAGAGACAAGAATCCAATCTAGATAAAAAGCAACTAGCACAAGGATCAAATGCAAAAAACATGAATACAACTTTGATGCATAATTCACCTAGAATGATAAGCTAGCAACAAAAGTGGGGGCAACTTTGGTCATGACTAGGTAGGGAAGCCACTTTGATCGCCCCCTCTTTTAACCCTTTTTTTTTTTTTTTTATTTGGGTATGGTTATTAAAAAAATGGGGGCAATAGGAAGTTTTAACCGCATCATATACAAGCAACATACGAATTGGCCTGAGTAATGTATCTCACCCACCTATATGGATTATAAGTTCTGGATTTCTTTGCTATCTGCAAGTATTTCATCTACACCAAAAACATGTAAGACTTGAACATCTACAAAGGCACTCAAAAGGAAATAGAGTTTAGCTTACTAAACCAGAAAACACATCTATTGCACAATAAAATTATCATTCAGTTGGTTCCAACAATAATTACAGCCACAAAATTGCATGGTATAAACCCTCCTTGTTAACCACACACAAGAAAACTATAAGCATTAAAACAGGCCATCCTAAATTGTAAGCATTTTTATACACTTGGCAATAAAAATTTCTAGTTTCCATGATCAAGCTCAATATATCATCTGAAGTTCATTTTACTTTAGCACAGATGCCAACTATTGCTGAACAGTTGAAGTAAGTATTCGTCAACTAGTTCCCAAAACGGTAACAAAACAAAAAAAAACAAAAAAACAAAAAAATTGGCTTGCAAGTAGTAATCATTAGTCTTTCTCAAAATAAAAGAAGACATCCTCAAGTGGTTAATATATACGATGCTCAAACCACTATGAAGAAGAGAACTACAACCAGTTAAGTGAAATAAAACACCAGAACAATTTTCCGGTGTCACGCTCGGAGCAAAGAATTTTTGGGAGGAAGAATTGAAAGGGAACAGAAACAATCATCAGCAACCTATAACAAATTCAATCATAAGCTTAATAAGACCATAAAAACATAAGCACCTTCTAAAACTAATCGTATTCCGTATTGTAGCGAACTTCTTTATTACAGTAAAAATATTAAGGGATAAAAGCACAAAAAGAAAGGGAAAAGACTTAATAATTACTCACATCATGTCAATTGTGTCTTGAAAATCATGTTCATAACTGTTGATGCGAACCTCAATCGACACGCTTTGAGACCCAACAAAAATATTGGAATACTTGCCGAAGAAAGCTAAAAATTCAGTTTTTTTGATAGAAACCTTGACCCAACGTTTATAATCGAAACGCGAACCAAAGGTATAAGTAATAGACCTGGACCCAATGATTATAATGAATCACGAACCAAAGGTATAAAGTTTGAACGCCATAAGGAAGAATCCCTGATAAGTTCACAGTTCTTGAAGAACCAAAAGAAGAGCAAAGCCTCACCTTTTCTGATTTTTTATTCACTAATTTTTCTATTACAATAAGTGCATGCTATTTATATGACATGACTGGAAATAGAAAATATAAAAAAGTACTAAATAATAAAACCCTAAATAAAAGTTGATTTGGTCTGAAATTAGCTGATCCAAAATAGGAAAAATAGCTAAAAACGTTCTAAATAATAAAAGCCTAAAATTAAGGTAGATCTGGTCCAAAACTAGATGCTCCAGACTAGGAAAAATATCTATTAACTAATATGGAGCTGGAAAATCAATCAACCATTAATCCACACCATAAATCATGCCCAATTAAGCCAGATCAGCCCTCAATAGCTTGGATTAAATTTATTACGCCTTCATCTTCCTTTGGGCCAAGCTTGGAATGTCCTCCGTTAGAATCAGCTCAAATCTCTTGAACAAGCCCATTAAGTGCTTCTTTGATCTTCTTGGATCTTTCTTTAGTAATAGGCCCAACTGGAACATGCAATGGATCCTTGAATGCTTGTTGATTCTCATCAACTGTTCTAAAAGTATGATAATTGACGTCACTAGTTGTATTATATAATCCAAAAGGCTTATAAAACTCTATCTTATTGTTTAAACCTGTCTTCTGCTTCTCCACACTTATTATGACAACAATGAACTAAAACATAACAAGAAACAACTTTAAAGACCATAAAATATTGACACAGAAGAAGGAAGAATGATGACACAAACAATCTAACCAAAAGTACAACAGCATCAGATCACTAAAAAAAAAAAAAAAAAAAGGACAATATATCTAGTTTTCTTTTGCCCTCTTTCCCTGCAATCCAAGTAGTAAAATGCTCTCTTTAAAAACAGTACAGAAAATTCAAGTAAGAAATTTGGGGGTTCCAGATGCTACTATTCTTTTTTGTTCCTAGTGTAGGGTCTTTTTCATATTGTTTTTGTAGTTTTGTGCTTCTTGTCCAGTTTGTTCCAACCCCATTGAGAAAAGAACTGTATATTTAGTCATTTTCTCTTCTTTTTGTTTTTGTCCTGCACAAGTTCTCTTTTAGACTAAAAGAACAGCCATCCCATGTCTATGATTACTTTAACTACAGCTTGCAATCCCAGATACCACAACACAGTTAAGAAAAAAAAAAAAGCAATAAATATTAAGTACATAGCAGCCAAAAAGAAAAATACCCATGTGAGTAAGAGGGAGATATTAGCGTTATAGAAGAAGAACATGGCAATCTTGTTGATTCCAAGAATGAAAGCTCAGTCCCTAATGGCAGAGCATATATAATTCTGATGATTACATGCTTCTTCCTTATGAGTTAGAGATGCTTTTTAATACTTGGGTTTGTTAACTTGCACGACAGTGATAGTCTTTCTTCAAATTGTTAAAAGAGTATTCTTAGGAGAACATTCTTGTTCTTCCCGAAATATGGGTTGAATTATTCTCGGTGCTAAAAAGAGAATTTAAGCAAACCCTTTTGCATACTTCAATCCATTGAAGCAAACCAGCAATAGGTAAGCACAATAATATCATATAAACAAAACAAAACCAAAAAAAAAACCAAAAAAACGGAGGCTTTATTATCTTCTCACCAACCAAACAACAGGGAAAAACAGAGGCAAACAGAGTTCAAGCTAAAACCTAGAATATTTTTCTCAAAATCCAAATGCAAAACACACAAATCAGATAAATAAACAAGGTGAGAGAGTACAGAAATGTTGAGGTAGCACCGTCTTGGGTCGGAGGAGACTGGCCGTGACAAAATCGGGAAATGGGTACCGTTTCTTATGCTCGTCGGCGCCGCTGACAGAGGAGATGGCGTCGCTGTACACGTCGGAGAGATGGGTGTTCTTCATTGGTGACGGTCCTAACGAGGCGAGGGAGGTTGAGAAATTTTTCTAGGTTCGGGTTTCTGCTTTGGGAGAGTGACAGGGCTGAAGGGGGAAGGGGAAATGGGAAATGAGAAAAGAGAAGCTGATGGGGATGAGTACCAAGGCGCGGGTAACAAAACAGAAGCATCTGACCAAGTGACAGAGCTGGGGCTCACAAATAGTGTGAAAAATTGTTGAGTTATGGCATTTCAGTGATAGGCCAAACGGGTATTAATTTTAGAGTGATGGGTGATTAGTGATGAAAAATGAGTAATGAGTGATGAGTGATGAGTGATGGAAATTGAGTGATGAAAATTGAGTGATGAAAATGGTGGAGCCAAACAACCTCTTAGTTATTGGCTTATTATTGCTAAGGAATTTCGGCCTTGCATTCATAGATGCTCCAATGTGGATCATTTCATTGAGGATGCAATTAAAATAGCAGTATTGTAGTTAGAAATATTTTTCCATATCTGGGGCAAATCTAAATTTATCAATAATTTAAAGTCTATACTCTATATAATAACACATGTGTGTGTATGTAGAAGATTTGTAGTTTAAGCATGTCATTAACATAATTTATTATATAGAGTAAATTGTAATTTACACCGTAAAGTTTAGAGTCATTTTGATTTTTTTCCTCTGTTTGAATACAATTTATTTTGCTGAAAACTGAAAACATTGTAGTAAAATAATTTTTAAATGTGTAAATAGTATCGTGGGACCCATTTTTAATATTTTTTTCTGAATAAAGTACTTGTGGATCCTTTGAACAGTGTATGAATAGTGTTGAACAGTGCACTCTGTTGGAGAAAATCTGAAATGCATGAACAGTACATGGGTGGAAAAGTCAAACTTTATGGCTAAAAAAAAAAATATGAAAACGCAAATGCAGTAGATGTTCACGAGTCCCACAAACTTTACTTTTCAGTAACTTTTTCATTAAAAATGGGTCTCATGATACTATTTACACATTTAAAAATTATTTTATTACAGTGATTTTAGTTTTCAGTTTTCAGTTTTAGCAAAATAAGTTCTATCCAAACCGATCTTAAGTCTAATGTAACCTTATATCCATGTTTGGTGCGGATGTGTTTGTAAAGTGTCAAAAAAACACCTACAATCTTAATAATCACTAGTCCAATCAAACATGACATATCATTCAAAAATATAATACTTAAAATCTATTTCTTTCAATCACTACCCTTTCCAACCTCCCACCCCCATCATTCGCATCTCTTCAAATCGGAAAGCCTAAAGATATAACTTGTCATTGGTTGTTTTTAAAACTTAAAACTAAATTGCTCCTTGAGGTTATAAGATTAAGGAATGTGGATTTCACGATGGGTTTGATATCTAATTGCTGAGTATGGCAGTCGTGAAGGATTTTTTTTTTTTTGGGTAGAGTTTACATTTATCTTCATTAAAATGGTATATTTGTTAGTTTTTTTTTTTTTTTTTTTTTTTTTGGGCATGAATAAGTTGTTTTGCAAACCTTTAGGTGCCAAAATACAACTTGCGAATCACATAGAGTTATTCCAAACCATTACTATTACTTAATAAGAATCATTAAGGATTAAGTAATAACGATTTTGAAACTATAGAGTAAACATTGACTCAATTAAAACTTCTAAGTAATTTTATTTGAAAGTAAGATCAAACTCTCAGGTTTATCATGAAATCATCATCCCTTAAATTTCTCTCTCATCCTTCACAATACCAAAATTTCACACACAAAATAATTGCAGAGAATTCTAATCTAGTTTTATTTCAGGAAAACTCTGCAAATCACCACTAAATTGCACATTATCCTAATTTTCTTTACTATTCTGCACTATCATATCACTAATCACATAGTAATTGCTTCATCCCTGACTCAAAACCTCAACTTGTATTAATGAAGGGTATGGTGAAGGAGCATTGTCAATCCAGCTGTTGATGATGAAATTATAATCTTCAATCAAGAATGTCGATAATAGACCAAAAAAATTATATTTAGCATAGGAATGTCCTATAAAATGACACGACCAACTTGCTACAATATGAAGAAATGGAGACTGCTCCTTTCCATAACCGCCTAATAAATGAGGTGGTCCATGGTCAATCGTAGTCCACATATTAGCACAGTAACTTGTCTCAGAATCTGATGAATTCAATAGAAAATTGATTTAGTCTGCTACAAGAAAATTTTGGATTTTTAGGATAAAAAACTATGAACAAGTCAGACTAATGGACAGAGTAAATAACTCATGTTGTTTTAGATTAAGAGTAGCACGCAAAATATGAAGCTACTGATGCAATGCTTTTACTACCTTTTAATGTTAGGCCACAATCTAGTTTTATCTGAATTAAGAAATCCATCCAACAATTTTAACCAATCCCAAAAACTATTCTAACTAAAATGATCAAATCAATAAGAAAATAATTCAATGACACGCAAAACACCAAAATGTACGAGAAAAACATTTTTTAAGAGAAGCATCATGGGACCAACCTGGGACAAGGAAACCCAAAGGTAACCAAGTTAATTTTTCTTTTTTGTCAAGAAAACCCAATTAGCTAACCAAATCACCACAGAAATTTGAGAAAATTTCCCAACATTTAAAGCAGCTTCACCACTCCTAAAACAAAGTGAAAATGGTAGCTCAAAAGGGTTCTAGGCTTGTCGCAAAAAGCATCATCTCCTTTACATGTGACCATTTCAATCCTTATCGAGCGGATGCTACTCTTTTAGAATTTCTAATGCTAACAAAGAAATTGAAGAACCATTAGCACTTAGCAGATAATGGCTGAGAAAGCAGCCATGTGCTTGATGGGGTCCAATAGTAATACCAAAAGGCCAAAGTAGATGTGCCATTAATTATATAAAATGGATACGTTAAAAAACTAAAATACAAAAGAAAATCAAATGTCACAGAACTTATAGCTGTGGAGGAAAACACTGGTGTGAAAACTATGCAAAGAGTCGTATTAGGATATTCAGAATGGACAATCAAATAATGTCTGTTTTATGTATCTATCTGCATTATGATATGGTAGATAAGGTTTGTTCATAATCCATGGACCGCTCCAAAGGTAACCAAGTTAATTTTTCTTTTTTGTCAAGAAAACCCAATTAGCTAACCAAATCACCACAGAAATTTGAGAAAATTTCCCAACATTTAAAGCAGCTTCACCACTCCTAAAACAAAGTGAAAATGGTAGCTCAAAAGGGTTCTAGGCTTGTCGCAAAAAGCATCATCTCCTTTACATGTGACCATTTCAATCCTTATCGAGCGGATGCTACTCTTTTAGAATTTCTAATGCTAACAAAGAAATTGAAGAACCATTAGCACTTAGCAGATAATGGCTGAGAAAGCAGCCATGTGCTTGATGGGGTCCAATAGTAATACCAAAAGGCCAAAGTAGATGTGCCATTAATTATATAAAATGGATACGTTAAAAAACTAAAATACAAAAGAAAATCAAATGTCACAGAACTTATAGCTGTGGAGGAAAACACTGGTGTGAAAACTATGCAAAGAGTCGTATTAGGATATTCAGAATGGACAATCAAATAATGTCTGTTTTATGTATCTATCTGCATTATGATATGGTAGATAAGGTTTGTTCATAATCCATGGACCGCCGGACAAGATGACATTTAATGTTATCTAAATAGGTCACTAGCAACATAATTGGAATAAGATGAGCCATTAAAAGGAGAAAGCAAGATGAATTAGGACTGACAAATACGTACAACCCTATTCATTTTCTAATTTCAAAACCATCATGAGTCAAGAAATTAAGATGGTATGTTGGTTCTAATTAAAGTATGAATAGGACATTCGTATTGTTGTTGTTTTGTTTGGTTTCCATATCATCAGGAGCAAAGAAATTTAAATGGTACGTTGGTTCTAATAAATGTACGATTAGGACTGGATGGTCCTCCACGTGGTTCTTTTTTCAGTAAGAAGTTTTATTTTGTTTATGTATAAATAAACATCCGCAACATAAGTACATTTTAAGTGGGCTAAGCTTAATTACAACTCCTTAGTTGTTGTACTTTAGGTTCCTAATTGAAATCAACCACATGATTTGACTGAATGCAACAAAAACAGTATTATTTTTATAAATAAATAAATAAAACAATTAAAGTCAACCATGTGGTTCATTAGCAAAATACAAGCACATAGTTAAATTCAATTGAAGAACATAAAGATACAAAACCTAAGAAACTGTAATTATAAAAGATAGCATCAATCATTATCTACATTCTGCGTGAATAGGTCAACGGCCCATAAAGAGTTTGGAACCAAGCAAGCATGCAAGCCTCTCAGGCTCTGACCGAAGCCCAAACATCCAGCCAATCCATTGCCATTTGGAACCAACATAGAATAAAACCTCTAATAGAATGCCAATTTTATCTGGGTACACAACTTCTCAAAATGACATATAAGTTTTGAAAACTTATATTAACAAAAAGAAATAGAAGTATAGGGCACAACAATATATGTATATACAAATCACGTAAACAGTGTGACTCTTTAAGGGGAAAAATAATACTGGTACAAACAATGAATGCTTATCACTCAACAATCAGTCATCCTTGTAGTCATTAGTAGGCTGTGCTTCAAAGCCCCCACCCGCTCTCTTCTCTAACGTGTAAGGCATATAGGTTCCAAGAATTCTATCCCACATAACGAAGAATGGCTGTGAGAAGTTGTACTTGCTGCCATACAGCTGATGGTGGACATCATGATATGCAGTATTGTTTTTGAAAAAGACGTGGAAGAGATTTCCGGGAAGCCATAACCCGCAGTGGTCATCTACTGTTTTGATGGTCGCAAAGGAGAAGAAGAAGATGGAGGCTCGAGGAGACATACCCGAGAGAAGAAAAGATAAAGCTCCACCAACTGTGTCAAGGAGAAGCCCCTCAATGGGGTGATTGTACAGAGCTCCAAATGAATAGGGTACAACAAGACGGTGATGTAGAGAATGGATATGCTTGTACAAGAACTTGTTGTGATGCATGTATCTGTGCATAAAGTATTGCCAAGTATCCAAGACCAACATAGCAGTAATGAATTGTCTAGCTAAAGCAATCAAGGATGATGGTGGAACCGTAGCATCACTGCCATCATTTCCCGTCACCTACATAATGCCATGACTACATTACAAATTGATAATTGAGTCTAAGCATGGTACTATATGCACAAATCAGCTGAAAATTATGGCAGCATAAAATGATGGAAAATGTATGGATTTACTAGCCAAATGATCATCAATATCAAAGGGAAACAGTGACAGGAAAAATAGGAAAGAAAAAAATGACTACAGAGCTCATGTTATAACAGAAAAAGAGACTTGGTGAGAAAACAACTGACTGCTGGTTAACATAAAAATAAATACCATACAAGTAACAGTCTCCACATGATCATACCTTCACCAATCAGATAGCCAAGGTTTCCGTAAAATTCTCCACATATCAGATAAATCAATAAAAAATTTCATTCGACCCAACTCTTCTTAACCAAAGCTACATCATAATCAACTAAAACATATAGCACATTAATTTATTACCTTTTTTCACGATTAGTTTGCCCCTGTAATTTATTTATATAAAATTTTTATAAGTTACCTTGCCCCAATTACTTCAGGCTAAAAATACTTTTCCTTGCCATTTCAAGCAATTCATGCAATGTTCTTTTGATGGAAAATTTTTTCCAACATTTTCTAATGGTGCAACCATAAATCTTGGTTAATAGAAGCTCTTCCATAACCCAAAAAGGGCTTAAATGTTTTACGATGCTGAGGAATGTGGAATATTTTCCACATTATACAGCTTCCCTTCTCAATAGAATAGAACAGAGGGGAAAAACTCTAAAGTCTCAATAATAAGCTTCTCTCTTTATCACACATTACATGCAATATTAAAGATTTTCCATGTGGGCCAAACAGCAGAAAGAGTTTTTAGGATCATTTTCAAGGTTGCATCCTAACACAGTTAAACAAGTCATTTCCCTATTGTTTTCAGGTAAAAACATTTTTCCTGACCCCAGGAAATTAGTATATGTTGAACACACAGTGTCAATCAGTATATAATTAGTCATAATATATTACATAATAGTCGCATACAAGTGATGCAAAACTAATTAATCATCTAGTGGCCGTACTCACATTTGTCATAAGGTTAGTGTAACACCAGGACACCAAAAGAGTGGCAATTTGGCCCTAAGCAGACCGTCCACCTTATATTATGAGATGTGGAAAATTTTGATCCCTAACTAGACATAACTAGCTCAAGTGTGCTCCTTTATGACCTTATGTTGATAATAGTAAGTCACAAACCATTTCCTTATTTGTACCTGGATACAACCAGTTACCCACAATGCCTCATAGAGAGCTTGCACTATATCATGTCAATATAAAAGTAATAAAACTGAACTGTCCAGTAAGAATATTTCTAAAGCTATAAACACTTTGAAGTGCTTTCAGGAATTCCAAGTGACATGATTCTGGAACCACCTTATAGGATAGGTTCAAAATATAAGCGCATGGAGGTGCAAAGCCATGGTGAGGTTGGCTTATACTTATATATTGCTTCCTGACCCAAGGAAACCATATTTAACATATGAGTCCAAATTTGGTATGGATGGGATGTAAAACATTTACACCATCCAATAAAAGATTGTCACATCAATTTTTTACTTAAAACTCAATACACCTTACCACAAATAATAACATCTCAATAAACTCACAATTAAGTTGGATTTTCAAATAGATATTAAAATCAATTGAGTGTGGTTGTGCCTATTCTATAATATGTAATATGATGATGTGGCATATTGGGATTGAAGGGGTAAAAGTTGGGTTTTACACCGCATCCTTCTAAAATTTAATCTCTTAACATATTAAATTACAACATCCCCTATTCACGGATGAAAAAGTTCCAGAATTATATAAAGCCCTAGAGTATAATTAATCTAGTCATCCCATAAGGGAAAAATTCATACAATTTCAGAATTTTTCTTGAAAAGTGAACAGAAAATATATTAAAAGAAGACAATAAAGAATAAGCCAGCATCAAAACAATCTATGGTGAAAGGTTATAGTCAAGAAAGACATCAAAAGACACTAGAAAATCCAATAATTAAAAGCTATTATTATAACCAGCAAAATCATTGTTATAAGAATAAGCTAGTATTAGTGTATTACACCGCCTAATCAAATATGGTAATCAACGATTATGCATATGAATGTCATAAATTAAACATCCTGGTCAGCAACAAGAATAATGATATTACTTACCATAGCACAGACATCAATAACAACAACAAAACAATCAATAGAAACCCAACAAAAAAAAAAGAAAAAGAAAAAGAAAAAAGGAGTGTCCTATCAACATGTGACCAATTTTCTCATACAAAAGCAGCAACTTAACATAAATTGTCAAACATTTCTATTAAAAAAAAGACACTAAACACAATTTTTTAAAAACAAATCCTAAGTTATAAAGTCAATAACCCAATTGGATGTTTCATCTAAAAAAAACCAAATGAATCAATATTTTTGTACTAACAGACCCAAAACTCAATTAAAAGTAACCAAAAAAAAGTTACCTTGAACAATAAGATTGCAACAATAGCCTGAATAGTTTGTTGAAGAAGGACTCCTTTGACCACAGTAGCCTTTGAAACCAAGTTCTTCTCATCCTCGTCTTTCTTAGAGTGCAACCGGTAATTCTCAAAGCACCCCAACAAAACATAAATCCCAGAATACAACCAATAAACCAAGATTGGGACAAAAGTTCCCAACAAATCATCTGAAATCTCAAAACCCATTTTGGAAAACAATGAAAAGAGTTAGAATTTGAAGGAAAGATGGTAAATTTGCATGAGAATTTAAAAACCCCCCTCCCCAAATAAAAAATCAAACCCTAACTCTCTCTCTCTTTCTCTCTCTAAATGGGAAAGTGGGGACCTTTGACCTTTTCACACAATGCTAGGCAGGCTTTGTTTATATATTAGAGAAAATTGAATGTGTTTGAATGAATGTTTTTTTTTTTTAATTTTTTTTATTATCCCACAAATTAATTTTGATTTTTTTTTTTTTTTTTTTTTTATTGATAATAGAGTCTAAGCATGGTACTATATGCACAAATCAGCTGAAAATTATGGCAGCATAAAATGATGGAAAATGTATGGATTTACTAGCCAAATGATCATCAATATCAATGGGAAACAGTGACAGGAAAAATAGGAAAGAAAAAAATGACTACAGAGCTCATGTTATAACAGAAAAAGAGACTTGGTGAGAAAACAACTGACTGCTGGTTAACATAAAAATAAATACCATACAAGTAACAGTCTCCACATGATCATACCTTCACCAATCAGATAGCCAAGGTTTCCGTAAAATTCTCCACATATCAGATAAATCAATAAAAAATTTCATTCGACCCAACTCTTCTTAACCAAAGCTACATCATAATCAACTAAAACATATAGCACATTAATTTATAACCTTTTTTCACGATTAGTTTGCCCCTGTAATTTATTTATATAAAATTTTTATAAGTTACCTTGCCCCAATTACTTCAGGCTAAAAATACTTTTCCTTGCCATTTCAAGCAATTCATGCAATGTTCTTTTGATGGAAATTTTTTTCCAACATTTTCTAATGGTGCAACCATAAATCTTGGTTAATAGAAGCTCTTCCATAACCCAAAAAGGGCTTAAATGTTTTACGATGCTGAGGAATGTGGAATATTTTCCACATTATACAGCTTCCCTTCTCAATAGAATAGAACAGAGGGGGGAAAAACTCTAAAGTCTCAATAATAAGCTTCTCTCTTTATCACACATTACATGCAATATTAAAGATTTTCAATGTGGGCCAAACAGCAGAAAGAGTTTTTAGGATCATTTTCAAGGTTGCATCCTAACACAGTTAAACAAGTCATTTCCCTATTGTTTTCAGGTAAAAACATTTTTCCTGACCCCAGGAAATTAGTATATGTTGAAACACATAGTGTCAATCAGTATATATATATTTTTTGGATAATCGTCAATCAGTATATAATTAGTCATAATATATTACATAATAGTCGCATACAAGTGATGCAAAACTAATTAATCATCTAGTGGCCGTACTCACATTTGTCATAAGGTTAGTGTAACACCAGGACACCAAAAGAGTGGCAATTTGGCCCTAAGCAGACCGTCCATCTTATATTATGAGATGTGGAAAATTTTGACCCCTAACTAGACATAACTAGCTCAAGTGTGCTCCTTTATGACCTTATGTTGATCAATAGTAAGTCACAAACCATTTCCTTATTTGTACCTGGATACAACCAGTTACCCACAATGCCTCATAGAGAGCTTGCACTATATCATGTCAATATAAAAGTAATAAAACTGAACTGTCCAGTAAGAATATTTCTAAAGCTATAAACACTTTGAAGTGCTTTCAGGAATTCCAAGTGACATGATTCCGGAACCACCTTATAGGATAGGTTCAAAATAGAAGCGCATGGAGGTGCAAAGCCATGGTGAGGTTGGCTTATACTTATATATTGCTTCCTGACCCAAGGAAACCATATTTAACATATGAGTCCAAATTTGGTATGGATGGGATGTAAAACATTTACACCATCCAATAAAAGATTGTCACATCAATTTTTTACTTAAAACTCAATACACCTTACCACAAATAATAACATCTCAATAAACTCACAATTAAGTTGGATTTTCAAATAGATATTAAAATCAATTGAGTGTGGTGGTGCCTATTCTATAATATGTAATATGATGATGTGGCATATTGGGATTGAAGGGGTCAAACTTGGGTTTTACACCACATCCTTCTAAAATTTAATCTCTTAACATATTAAA
This sequence comes from Quercus suber, assembly GCF_002906115.3. Lineage (NCBI taxonomy): Eukaryota > Viridiplantae > Streptophyta > Magnoliopsida > Fagales > Fagaceae > Quercus > Quercus suber. The sequence goes on along the minus strand of NW_027069601.1, from coordinate 433,953 downwards.
TTACAACATCCCCTATTCACGGATGAAAAAGTTCCAGAATTATATAAAGCCCTAGAGTATAATTAATCAAGTAATCCCACAAGGGAAAAATTCATACAATTTCAGAATTTTTCTTGAAAAGTGAACAGAAAAATATATTAAAAGAAGACAATAAGTAGAGAAGAAGAAAAGGAAAAAAAATAAAGAATAAGCCAGCATCAAAACAATCTATGGTGAAAGGTTATAGTCAAGAAAGACATCAAAAGACACTAGAAAATCCAATAATTAAAAGCTATTATTATAACCAGCAAAATCATTATTATAAGAATAAGCTAGTATTAGTGTATTACACCGCCTAATCAAATATGGTAATCAACGATTATGCATATGAATGTCGTAAATTAAACATCCTGGTCAGCAACAAGAATAATGATATTACTTACCATAGCACAGACGTCAATAAGAACAACAAAACAATCAATAGAAACCCAACAAAAAAGAAAAAGAAAAAGAAAAAAGGAGTGTCCTATCAACATGTGACCAATTTTCTCATACAAAAGCAGCAACTTAACATAAATTGTCAAACATTTCTATTAAAAAAAAGACACCAAACACAATTTTTTAAAAACAAATCCTAAGTTATAAAGTCAATAACCCAATTGGATGTTTCATCTAAAAAAACCAAATGAATCAATATTTTTGTACTAATAGAACCAAAAGTCAATTAAAAGTAACCAAAAAAAAGTTACCTTGAACAATAAGATTGCAACAATAGCCTGAATAGTTTGTTGAAGGAGGACTCCTTTGACCACAGTAGCCTTTGAAACCAAGTTCTTCTCATCCTCGTCTTTCTTAGAGTGCAACCGGTAATTCTCAAAGCACCCCAACAAAACATAAATCCCAGAATACAACCAATAAACCAAGATTGGGACAAAAGTTCCCAACAAATCATCTGAAATCTCAAAACCCATTTTGGAAAACAATGAAAAGAGTTAGAATTTGAAGGAAAGATGGTAAATTTGCATGAGAATTTTAAAACCCCCCTCCCCAAATAAAAAATCAAACCCTAACTCTCTCTCTTTCTCTCTCTAAATGGGAAAGTGGGGACCTTTGACCTTTTCACACAATGCTAGGCAGGCTTTGTTTATATATTAGAGAAAATTGAATGTGTTTGAATGAATGATATTTTTTATTTTCTTTTTTCTTTTTATTATCCCACAAATTAATTTTGAATTTCTTTTTTTTTTTTTTTTTACTATAAAACTATGGGTTGGTATTGAAATTGAATTATTTTTGGTAAAGAAGAAAAATCGGAGAGATCATAGATGAGAGAGAGAGAGAGAGAGAGAGAGACCCAGAAAATTCAAACTTTGTTGTTTGGTTTTGAATATTGTGAGGGTTATAATTATGTGTGTTCGGTTTTGTTTTAGAGTGTGTGAAATTGGCACGTGGCGTGTTGGGATTGGATTAGATTGGAGAAACAGCGAGTTTAGGTTGTAGGGGATCGAATCAATTGTTGTTGAGTTTGTGTGTGTTTTTCTCTCCGCGTGTTGTCGTGGACTTTGCAAACGACGCAGGATTTGACTGACCGGCTTTGGCTTCCGACGAAGTTGTGGGCGGGACCGTATCCGCGTGTGCATGTCGTTTTTCAGACACATGGTTTTTAACCTGCGGCTTGAACCTCATATTGACAACAGGGAAGATCAATGCCACCATTGATACGATATTCTGCCAACAAATTCTAAGATAGGCGTCGTTATTAATAGTTATTGATTAGGAAAAAAAAATTTAGTGGTGGATTTAAATTAAAATTGATAATATTTTATAAAAAAATGTTGTGGCTTTATTTCAAAATAATAAATAACTCATATTGAATAACTAAAACTAAAGTAACTTGTCTTGATATCTTCTAGAGTTTTCTGATAATATCTAAAGTTGGAGTTTTTTACTATAATTCATAATTGTCTAATTATAGAGTTTTTGATGGTTTCAAAAGGTGGAGGATTTAAAATCTTACTAATCTATTTAAAATAGTTAATTGAATTTTATCTATATCATCATATTTTAAAAAGTGGATTATCAAATTTTTAGCGTCGATTAAATTATTAATGATATAATAAAATTTAATTTAATTGTTTTAAAATTGATGTAGTCACTTTAAAAATTTTTAGGGTAAACTACGTATTTGGTCCCTATCTTTTACACTATATTTTAATTTGGTCCTTAAGTCTCTTATTGCATTGCCAATTTAGTCCATTCTATAACCTCTTGGATGAAAATTGCTAACATAGCAAACAATCAAAATAAATAATTAGTTTATTGCTACATCAACAGAAACTAATTTTTTATTTTGACTATTAGACACGACAGCAATTTCCATCCATAATATAACAATAGAGACTAAATTGACACGGTATTGAAATGTTGGAGATCAAATACGTAGTTTACCCAAACTTTTATAAAGGATTCTAATCTTTTGGGTAATGTACAATAGAGTTTTCAATCAAATTCAATTGTGTGATTATATTAGCCAATAAATTATATAGTTAATTTTAATTAAGGAACTTGAGGCAAAGTGCCTAAGAAATCTTACATAAGCTTTGTCCTATTTTAGTTTCTTTACAATTTGGAAGATGGACAAGTGATATTTGGTATAAAATTGGTTTTAAATCAACAAGCTACTGATAAAAGCGTTTCCACGATTATCAAGGTACTTTATAGGTTTGTGCTTCCATTACTCTTTTCTCACGGTGTTAGATTCCAAATAATATTTTTTCCAATATTATCAATTTAAAATAACAATTACACACAAGAACAAAAATATTTACGAAGAAAAAAAACTACCGGACAAACTTCAAATCGATTCATAATTATCAAATTAATTACAATAATTCTTAAGTTTATGCATAACTTGAGATCCACCAAATACAATAACAAACCCTCTTGTGTATGTTTTATGGCCTCTCACACACACTTTTTTTGTGTCTCACAACTAAAGAAAAACTTTTATTGTTTTTCTTTACTCTCACACACACATTAATTATTTATCTTGAAAGCGGCAACTAGGGCTGTCCATGACCCGCCCGGCCCGACCAAACCGCCCGAAACCCGATCATCTTCACCCGAAACCGTCGGATCAAGGCTTGTTCACGGTCGGACGCGGGTCGCCGGCGCAAGCACCCGAGACCATCGGTTCGAGTTGCGGGTTGGCTGTCTGAGAAACCGACGAACCCGACCCGCCCGATGAGCTGTTCTTTTCTCGTCGAAAATCGCCAGGTCCGGCGAAATCACCTTCAAATCCGAGCAGATCCGGCGAGTTCTCAACCATATGTGGTGAGATTTAGCCAGATCCGGCCATTCCCAACAGATTTCAGCGATTTTGGTGCAGATTTCGGCGATTTTGATGCAGATCCGGTGAGCTCTTACATTTTCCGGCGATGATTTGCAGATTCCGGCGATGATTTGCAGATTCCGGCGGTAATTTGCAGATTCTGGCGATACTTTCCAGCTCCGGCGACAACCCGATTTCCACCCGAACGGACCCGATCTCCACCCGAACCCAAAACCGATCCGACCGATTGATGCCGGCGGTCGGTCTCGGGTCAGTCTTCTGTCCACCCGACGCCGGCGGGTTGGGTTCGGGCTGGGTCGAAAACCGACCCGGCCCGACCCGTGGACACCCCTAAACAATATGTTTATAAAATGGATAGTTCATCACTTGTAATATTTGCATGCATTTCTAAAAGGGGTAGTTGTGTAAGTTTCATCTCTCGGTTGGCATTTAATGGCCTCTTTTCCTCACTTGTTGGAGATGATTTGGCTTATTCAGTATCACCCATATTTTTTGTACCTTGCGCATTTCCGAGTGGTTTAAACAATTGAAAAACTTCCTTTAACCTAACCCCACGGGTTCTATGAACATGGCCTCAAATATAATAGATGACAATAACTTATACCAAAATACTTGATATTTCCAGCTTTAAACAGACGAAATATAAAAATTTCCCAACCAATTGACGATTGTTGCCTAGGCTCCGCCTACAACCCAAAAATTTGTGGATAATAGTCCCAATTCGTTATCCATGGTATCATTCCAAAGCCAAATGAATACAACATATACAGAATAATAATCCACTCATTCAACTGTCCAAACCTTTTTCTCTACTCCTAGGTCTAGCTTTTATACCTTTAACACTTTGTTTTTTTTTTAGATTGCGTTAGATATTGTGTATGGCCATTTTTCATACCTCTGTTCGATCTCTTATTATGTGGCGGCTTCGAGAGACTCCATGGTGGCTACTTATGAAGACAAATTTCAGGTAGAGTCAATGTTCCTCTTGTTGTTCAATTAATCTCTTATTATGTGGTGAACTTAGAAGTCTCAACGGTGGCTACTTTGGAAGGTAAGTTGGTCTTATGTTTACAAATATGGCTAAATTTTTAAAATTAACATTTACCCAATTACGTAGGATTTTATTTTTAACTTAGCACTCAATTAGTTGTCTTGATGAAGAAAATTTAAGTTATAATATCTCATAAAATAATAAGAGATCGAACAGCGTAAGAGTCAAATAAATTTGGCATTTGTTTAAAAAATATCGAACGACTGTTCAAAAATCTGGAGTGTTCATAAAGTTTTCAAAAAATATCTCATAAATTTGGCATCTTGATTCAAAACAATAATGTTAGATAACCAATGTAAGTGTTAAATAAATCAGTAATCGAAGCTTACTCCTCATACAATGCTTTTGTGGTTCTTATAATTATATTTGTAATGTTATTTTCTTATTTATGTTTAACCATAAACATATCATCAATTCCAAATTAATTTTTCTCAACTCTACAACTTGTAATTTTTATATATATAACATGAGAAAGGTAGAAGTTTAAGAATCAAACTTAGTATGAAAATAATATTTACCTTAAACAAATACTGTTACTTATATGTTTATTAACATGTTTAGTACATAGTAAGTGAAATTTTTTACTCTAACTTATTTTATTTTAAAAAACATATTGTGAATAATTTTAAAAAAGGGGGGAAAAAAAACACAATGTAACAACCAACTATACATAACAGTTGGTATTTCATTAGCTTAAATAGTGTATGAATTTTGAAACACTAACACCATAATGCTGATTCATTTCATTTTTTCTAATTTACATGTAGGAATTAGAAAAGTATTTATACTCCGTCTTTCATTTGATTTTTCTTCTTATTGAAAATTTTCGTTTTTGACATTTTAGATTTCAAAAAATGTTTTATTGTTTAAATTTTGAAGGTCTCTACATTTTTTCTTTTATGTATATAACTTAGTAGAAAAAATATTCACATGAAATGAAAATAAAATATATATTTTTAAATTTTTTTTTTACATTTGTTGCAAGTTTATGTTTTAACATATTTGTGTATAACAACATGTTTATAAAATAGATAGTTCATCACTTGTAATATTCGCATGCATTTCTAAAAGGGGTAGTTGAGCAAGTTTCACCTCTCGATTGGTATTTAATGGCCTCTTTTCCTTACTTGTTGGAGACGATTTTCCTTCTTCAATATCACCCATATTTTTTGTACCTCGTTTATTTTCTAGTGGTTTAAACTTTAAACAATTGGAAAATTTCCTTTAACCTAAACCCACGAGTTCTAGGAACGGTTCAAATATAATACATTACAATAACTAATACCAAAATATTAGTAATAAATGTCTCAATATTTCCAGCTTCAAAGAGGTGAAATATAAAAATTCTCAATCAATTGATGATTGCTATCAAAAAATGCATGAAAATTAAAATTAGACTATTAACAATATACTAGATTATTAGAAAATTTAAAAATTATATAATTGGAGATTTAAAATATATAGCTATTTGGAATTTGAAAAGAATAAAATAAGATTAAAGAATGAATGAAGAAATAATATTTAAATGAAATAGAGAAATGATAGAGTATGTTGGAAAGTATAGTTGAAAAAGTAAGTAGGTAAAATGTAAAAATAACTGATCATTCTCCAAACAGTATAAAAATATGGAGATATTACTGGAGATGCTCTAAAAAGGAGATTTTCCTCCCAAATATAATATCAAAATGTTATTTAATAATGAGTGAAGCTATTTCTCATTACTTTTATTGGTTTTGTATGATTCTTATCAATAATCACCAATACTAAAGAAGAAAACAATTTTAACGATCATTTTGTCTTTTACTCCCAGCGACCAAACAGGATACAAATTTTGGCTATGATATTCACCTCTTTCGCACATGCCACCACACATAGGGCTCCACCTACAACCTAAAATTTTGTTAGATAATATTCTGAAGTCATTACCCATGGTACCGTTGCTAAGCTTTGCAAATACAATATGTACAGAATAACAATCCAAGCATTCCACTGTCCAAACTTTTTTCTCTGCTGCTAGGGTAGCTTATATTCTTTTAATGTTTTATTTATTTATTTATTTTAGATGGCATCAAATATTGGGTGTGGCCAATCTTCCTGTTGTTGTTCAATCTCTAATTATGTGGCGGTATCAGAAGTCTCCGAGGTGGTTACTCTGGAAGTTGAGTTGGTCTTGTCATTTTAGTTTTCTTTAATAATATTTACCCCATGATATATGATTTTTTTTTTTTTTTGAACTCAGCACTAAATTAGTTATCTTGATGAAGAAAATTTAANAAATCCTTAGATCTCACCTACAATTTAATTTATCAAAAATCAAATAATTCAAGAAAACTTATAACTGTATCCAACAAAAACACTATTAAAATATCTCATAATTGTCTACTTATCTCACACCAAAATTCCACCTCATTATAATATTTTTCTTATATATATATATATATATATTTGCCACCATTTATGCCTTAAGAGATAAGGTATAGACCTAGATAGTACTATGTCACCTAGGCACAGGACGTATGCATAATATGTAGTATATATTCTGCCACCATTTTGCTATGAAAGATAAGACTATGCACCTAAAAGTAGTACCATATCACACTAGACCAGGACGTGTGCTACACTTTAAGCTTTCTTCTTCTTCATTTCAAATTTTTTTTTTTTTTTCACTATAATTCGTGACTTGCAGACTTCATTGACTTGCTATTCACCCCTACCAAAACCAATAAACAAAATATAATAATAAAAGAAGTTGAAGGCTGCCATGTTTCTTGCTTTAGCAAATCAATACGATGCTGCTGCTGCATCGACTTTCCTATTCACCAAAAGTACAACTTTTTAAGGCAGAACTGTGTAGAACCGGACCACCATGACTATGCCTAATTTTTCTGCAGATCCATCTCTATTCTCTACTGAACACAATATGGCGTAGGAAAACAATAACTATTATCGAAACGGTAGAGATACAGTGAAGTTTGGATACGGATTATTCTCACGTCCGCATCTTGCGTTCATGTTTTGACACTTTTTTTTTCTTTTTCTTTTTTTGTTTTTTCTGCTGCCGCGCACGCTTTTTGGTAAACAGTAGCCATCGTTTATTGACTTTTCAACTCCCTCTTATCGTTTTGTAGGTCTCATAACAGTTACGGAAAATTAACTTCACTTTTCAATAATTTTTATTAAAAATTTTCACAGTACTATTTACTTATTTAAAAATTATTTTTTATAATGTTTTATTTACAATAATCAATTTCAGAACAATAAATTTATTAAATGGACCCATGAAAATAATTTAATCTCTTCTTCTATTCAAATTATAAAATTCATTAGATATTTAAATACTCCTTGGCAAAATACAAAAAAACACTCTAATTCCAAATAAAGCTTAGATTTGATAAGAAGAAATTCTTAGGCTCTTGGGTAGTCTCATTTCTCAAGACATCTATCAGTATATCTGACTTAAAATTAGACTATGTAAACTAGGGTTTCAACCTTATTTTCTAAAAAAACCCCTTAGTAATATTAATTATAAAAGTTGATCCACATAAACAAATTTACTTAAATACTTTTTTTTTTTTCGGGTATACACATAATTTTACATAATTTTGACTATAACTTTTACTTAGTAATGGAGGTGGTGAACCCACCACCACACCTATACCATCACAACTCATCGTAATGTGAGTTGTGGCAAAAAATTGTATAAAATTATTTAGTATTAACATTTTCCTTATCATACGTAAGAATAGAGAAAAGAAAAAAACTTTTTACATCTCACATTTACATAACAATACACTTTAACAATTATTTTACAATTTTTATATAAAAAAAATTATTTAACAATTACATCTCACATCTCACATTTAAAAAAAAAAATTATATAAAAAAAATTATTTTACAATTTTACTTTAACAATACACTTTACATCTCACATTTTATTTTACAATACATCATATTAAAATCATCTTTAAAAAAATTTTACTTTTAATAATGGGACCCACACTCAACTCACCCAAAACAAAAATGCACGCCCAACTCTTGATTAAAAATAAAAAATAAAAAAGAAGAAGAAAGAAATAGAACATGCTGTATTGCTGTTTGTATTTATTTGTGCATCTTGCTCTAATTTAGCTCCCCAAATGTACTGTTTTGTGCATTTTTTGTTAACAAGTGGGAGCCATTTTCCAAATGAGAATGCTTCAGCATTTTTAAGTCAAACAAACACGGAGCTTTGATATTTTATTTTGGCAAAAATATCATTTCGATCCGTATTGGTCTGTATAGATTGAGAGGAATAAAGAAGATGTAGAATAAAGTAGATATGACTTAAAATTAACTTATTTTTAACAAACTCTACTCTATTTTACTCCTTTTCACTCCCCCCTCATTCCCCCTTCTCAATCCAAATGGGTCTTACATTTTAAGGTTGCTGTTAATTTGATTTTTGTTAATTTTAACTTTCAATCAACTTCTAGTCAATTTTCGTTAGAGTTGTTGATAGGGATCAAAATGATGTAGGTATCAAAAAGGTCTTTTCACTTACTATTTTTTTTTTCTAACGGAGTTGAGAGTACTCAATGGTCAATACAGGGTCAAGGCCAACCAATACCATTAAGGATACAAACGTTATCTTAAAAAATCAACATCTTACAGACAAACAAGTCAGGATGGCCGAGTGGTCTAAGGCGCCAGACTCAAGTTCTGGTCCTCTAACGAGGGCGTGGGTTCAAATCCCACTTCTGACAAAAACATACCTTCTTAATTTTTGCTTTCTATTTTTTTATTTTATGTTTCTATTTCCATATTTGGGGAACATGGTCAGTGAAAATTTCATAGCGTTTGTTAAAATTCCCGAAAATCACAGTTTCTGTAAATAGTTCAGTCCTCTTTAAATGATAAAATTCAGAAAAAAGATATTTGCTTCTTCTTCTTCTTCTTTTTTTTTTTTTTTGTTTAAGATAAATAGGAAATATCAATCATCACATTTCTTATATTCATAAAATTTATTATACTTCGTACGCCCAACAATTATTTGTATTTTGGTCCTTTATATTTCAAAGTTTTTATTTTGAATATTTATGTTTGATTTCATTTTATTATTGGTCCTATTGTCCATTTTTCTCAGTAATATGACCATTAAGGGTATGTTTAGTAACTATTTTTTCCTCTTATTTTCTGTTTCCAAAAAAAAATTTCTATTTTTGATATTTAAAAATTTGTTTGGCAACCTAAAATGAACAGAAAACGAAAATTCTTCTCAAAACTCAATTTGTAAAGGAAATTGAAAACTTGCAAAATGCAGTTTTCAAACTTTTTAGTTTCTTGTTTTCAAAAGTTAATAAAAATATGCGTCTAATTTAATGAATCTATCTCATTTAATGAGTTAGCTATAGAGTTCAAATTCTAGTAACAACATATTTCAGTATTTTCTAGTTTTTCTCTTCAAAAAAAATATTTTTTCAATTCCAACTAACCAAACATGTTTTTGATTTCAAAAATACAAGAAAATTGTTCTCAAAAACTACTTTTAAGTGCTCTTCATATTTAAAACTTAATGAAATACTAGCTCTAAAATAATGTGGAATGCAATAATTTCATTGGTCTAGGACAATAGGATTCGTTCAGTAGGCACTTGGAATATATGGTCTTTAATAATGAAAATAGCAAAGGCAATTATTAGGAGAAGAATACATATAATATGCCTTTAGGAGCTAAATGATATCTTTAATAATGAAAATAGCAAAGGCAATTATTAGGAGAAGAATACATATAATATGCCTTTAGTAGCTAAATGAGTAGACAGATTGAAGATACATGATGTTTAAAAAAAGATAAAAGTATAATGAGGTTGGGATAGTCAAAGATAAAAGTTTTATAAAAAAGTTGTTGTGGTCCGCAAATCAGGAATAGAATTATGTTAATAAAACTTGTTTTAAGATACAAGACAATTAACATACTTAGTACATACCCCTCAAATAGGGTTAGAATTAGAAGTATCCATTAATCAAAATTTACATGAGGAAATGGATGAACTGATTCAAGGATTACCAAACAAGAAAATGTTTTTTATTGGAGAAAACCTAAATGGTGATATTGGAAATGATAATGGGGATTTTCAAAGAGTTCATGTGAGGGAGATGGAGTAAAGAATGAATTAGTGGATGATATTTTGACTTTGCAACAACATATAATCTTATATTAGCAAATATTTGGTTCAAGAAGAGGGATCCACACATAAAAGTGGCACAAAACTTAATCAAATAGATTTCTTTTCTTTTCTTTTTTTGAAAAATTGATAGTATCAAGAGAGAGCATAATCACTCAACATAGGTGGTGAAAGTTTTTTTTTTGAGAAGAAACATAGGTGTTGAAAGTGAAACTAGATATTTGTATTAAAAGATGGATGGGCAATTAGACAAAAATACCCAAAGGCTTAGATGGTGGGGTTTGAAGGGAAAGAAACAAGACGTGTTTAAAGATAAAATGGTCGAAGAAGGCAAGTGATATTTTTTTTATTATTTTTTTTTGAGAAAGAAGAATACAAGTGAAATTTAGACAAAAATATCAACATTTTATTTGGAGAATCTAAAGTATGTGGGTGACCAACCAAAGATACCTGGCAATGAAATAAGGAGGTTCAAACTTCAAAAAACAATTAGACTAAGAGAAAGCTATAAAAGCCTATCCAAATGTATGGACAGTGCTGCTTATAAAAATTACAAAGTAACAAATAAGGAAGCAAAAAAAGTTATCCAATAAGCTAAATTTAAGACTTATAATGAATTATTTAGCAAGCTGGGAACGAAAAATAGAGAAAACTATACTTATAAACTTTGCTAAGACATGGGAAAAGAAAATAAGAGACTTGAATTGTATCAAATGCATATAATTTAGGATTGAATGATTGATTGTTATTGGCTATTTTTTTTTTAACGGATTGTTATTATAGTTTTTTTTTTTTTTTTTTTTTTTTTATGGAATTAGAAAGTGTAACACAATATACACTACAAAATTTTTGAAAATGCTTATCATTATCAGTTTTGAAATTTAGAATTTAAAATTTAAAATGATATTTAAATATATAAATATGGAGTAATGATTGAGGTTCTGTATTATTATTATTTGTATTAGTTGGCTTGTTGCAATAATTTATGCCAGGCAATTCCATTTTATAGTCCATTCAGCACGCGAAATAGCAGTTATAAACTATAAATAAAATCCACCAGAATGATATGGAAATTTGCCAGGTTTCTGTTTTCACATGTTCATTTTCTGTTTAAAAATTGGCCATTGACGGAAAGTACAAAATATGCTTTGAAAATATTTAAAATTTAAACAGAAACCATTTGAAATTAAAGAAATGATATTTCAATATAACAATAATGATTGCCTTTCTGTACAATGAGTTGTTGCAAAATTGTATGCAAGCCAAATTTTTTTTTTTTTTTTTTTTTTTTTTTTTCACGATCCATGCAGCAAATGAAACTGCATTACAATATAATGAACCAACCAACAAGACGCAACACTTGTTTAGGTAACATTGACCAAAAATGTTAAATCTTCATCTCTTGGTCCCATGAACTTCCAGCATAGTAAACCCAAAATAAATCAGTATGACAAAACATTGGTGTCTCTTACATAGCCTCCAACTCCTGTGTCTCTGAAACTTCCTTGGGAAAGTTGAGCCTAGTTTGCTTGGTTCGCTTGCAAGGAACTGGAGAATGCAAATAGATAAAATTAGTTAGGTTGGAGTCCTTGGACTACATGATGTGCAATGTGTAAGCATAAATACTGAGAAGGAAATGCTTTCAAAACCTTTTGCCTTGTTTTTGTCATTAGATTCAATGACAGAAGATTTCCACTTCTCATAATCATGCTTTTCTGTTCTTTTGCGCTTCTTGTAACTTGAAACCTGCAAATGCATCAGTGGCTTCATTTGACAGTGCACAATCTAATTTATGAGTAGACTAAATGCAGGGACGGAGGCTGTATAAAAATAAATTGGGCCCTACAAATTATTATGATTGGCCCCTCCAAAAAAATTTCACAGAACCTTCTTGCTATTAATAGAAGAAAATTAGTCTAGCATAACTAGATAGGTCATCTAATACATGAGTCTAGACTACTCTTAACTCAATTTAAATAATAATAGAAGAGAAAAGAACCAAGTGACCCACCTACTTGCACAACGTGCCAAGAACCTAAAGTTTCTAAATTATTGAATAGAAAATAGTCTCTAGTTTTAAAATTCCAATTAGCTATGAATATTCATCATTTTCACAATTCATGCTTTTTTTTTTTTACTGTTGTTTTGCTTAGTTTTCTCTTTACTTTGATTTTGGATAATGACTTTCCTTTTTAAAAAATGTCATAAAGATATGTTCATTGTTAGTTTTTATGTTATTTCCCTTTAAAATATATCAATGATTGCATTTAAAAATTTACAATTCCAATATTTAATTAGTTTCTCAAGTGGACTCCACTCAAACAATACACACTTTTACCAAAATCTTATAAGTCCCTAATCTCTAGGTGTCTTTCTTTTTATTTTTTCTAAGAATAGAAAAAGAAAGTTGTTCTTATTGTTTTCAATTTTTAAATGCAATGCGCGTTGCTCAATTTGGTGTGTTTTTCTTTTCATTTTTAGCCTTCAAATTCATTTATTTTGGTCCCATCATCATCATTTTTTTCACAAAATTTGACGCTAGAGATAAGAAACATTCTCAAGTCTTAACCCCCTCCCAACTTGAAAAATGAAAAAATTGTTAAGAATTTCACCATGAAAATGATAACAAATGGAATTTATTTTATGAATGGTCATCATCAAGCACAATTCTAATAGGAGATGCTAAGGCTTTTAAAAAAAAATCTTATATATGTTTATAGCAAATTGAACAAAAAAATTTTTTTATCTTATTTGAGTTTTAAAATATTATAAAATGTTAAATTTGACTATTTTATATAGAATATAATTATTGTATTAATTATGAGTTATGAATAGCATATAAATATATAATTCGGCCCCCCAAGTGGAAAATCTTGGCTACACCACTGACTAAATGTAAAATAATGAATACAGAACAATAGATAATTTCTGAACAGGTCACTTTAAACCGTAGTATTGAAAACTTTCATATATTTAGGCAAAACAACCATTCAAAGATAGTCATGTAAAACGGTAATCTGAAGAGTGAAAAGGGCTGGAATGGGAGAGAGGCGGTAAGATGGTTTTTAGCTGCTATTCCTTCCCCCCTTTTGGATGACTTTTAACAGTTACTATCACCTATTTGGTTTATGGGCACAGACATTGCATAAAGTGCAGAAGCAATTCGTAATTCTTTAACAGTAGAACAAAAAACCATCTAGGTCATACAGCAAAAGAGGAATTCCTTTTGAGCAAAGCACTATCAACATGGCATCAGCAAGGACAATGGCCCAATTGTTATCAAATTAATGGGAACTGATGAATGATGATTTCAATGCAATTGAAGTTAGAAAGGTCTCATTTGGATGCATTACTCGACATCAGCATGATCTAGAACCAAACAAGATTGACACATTAACCAACAAAAAATAAACAATTATTGAGGCTGTTATAGTACCTCTGGTCCATCATCCGATAAATAACCACCATCCTCAATTTTTCTTTTCTCAGGTAATACATCCAAAAGTTCTGCAATTCAAAGAAGAAAGAACAAGCTTAAAAATATTGAATGAAAAAAAGGGGGATTTCAAGTAAAACACGCTAAGTGACAACATAAACACCTAAAGAGACAAACCTCGATTTCCCTTTACATCTCTAGGGTCTTTCTTCTCCTCAATTCCCACAACATCATGGCACAAGTCCTTCATGGAAGTAGAAACCTGCAGTAGTAAACCATTATCAATGTCAAGCACATTAGAAGTAAAGAATGAAAACTATAGTTGGCAACACAAGTCAATTATGCATAATAGAAAAATGTTTTTCTTACACTAGAGAATTCAGTTTCAGATGCACCACAGAGTTCAATCAACTTAAGCTTGTCTACCTTGAGCTGTAAAACAAGCAAATCAAATCCCAATTAGTTAAAAACAAGAAGAGGTCACTAATTTCCCTGCCTGAAAGAAACACAGATAGGGATCATTGTTCATTGATGTACCCACCTTATGCTTTTTAGCACACAAATAGAATGCCACAGCAATAAACACAGGGCGAGTGAAGTCAGCACTTGCACGACGAGAAGCCGGCAAAGATGCAAGAAATCTGTTCCTGTATCTGAAAAGCAAAACACCATAAAACCATGAGTGATGCTTACAATACTACAAATTTTATTACATAAACATTACAAACTAATTCATGAATTCTAAAACATTACACTGTCATTGACATTGAAATATCAAAACACTAACATTCTAACATTTAACATAAGCTCAATTAGTGAACTGTATAGCAAAACATGTAACAAACTCAACTCTCTGAGGTATTCTGTCAAACATGTAGCAGATAAGACTGATATTTTTGCACAACAAAAGAAAAACAAAATGTGGATAACATAAAAGGAATTTGGACTTACAGAGAGAAACCCTTGTTCACAATAGGTATGAGCCTCACGCACCCAAACTGAATCGCCAATTCTCTCACATCCAAGTTGTTCCTTCAAAACCCAATTCAGTCTCAGCCACCATTACTATAACATTACAATAAAACTAACTATATAAACAATAAATAAATAAAATAACCCACTTGACACCGAGACCGTTCTGCAACAAATTGAAGGACCTGTTGTAAGCTTTCTCCGACATGCCACTCAGCTTTATAGCGCTTTGCCGATCAAACAAAGCGCCATGCCTGTTAACCAAAATGACAACACACTCAACAACAAAAACGATAACCCAAAAACCAAAAACCAAAAAACCCATTAAAGTAAACAAAGAAATGTACCTTGTAGCAACGATTTCTAAGCAGATTATAGCTTTGCAAACCTCACCCTTCAAAAAAACAAAATAAAACAAACCCAATTAATATTTTTTGTTAATTATTAATTTATTTTAACTGAATCGAAGTGAATTGTGAAACTTACGACGCCGATGATGGAAGAGTCGAACTGGACATCGCAGAGGCGGCGGAGCTCGGCGGCTTTCCGGGTCAAGTACTTGGAGTCAGAGAGGTCCAGCTTCTTTGCAATGTCTGAGAGATCCATTTCTTCCGAGTCGGGTCAGGAGGGTTGTCGGGTCGGGAATTAGAGAGTGGGGTTTGGAATTTGCATGGAAATGGGAAGAGAGAGTGAGAATGGAATGGAGAAGAAGACATTTGATAGTAATAAAGTGAGCGGGGAATGTGAATCTTGGATTTTCAATTTTTCATTATTTTGGCGGGAATTAACGGGATTTTCATTTTACCGGGATTTTTTTTTTTTTTTTGGCGGTAAAATTGAATTAATTAAAAATTATGGGATGCTTTCTCGGCGGTGAATTTGCATACTAAATTTAAATTCTAATTAATAGATTTACCATAAATTTTTGGGGGGTGCTTGGGCTAATTAAATATTCCTAGCTTATTTTTTTGTTGGAGAAATTTAATGTCATTATTTTGTGGAGCCATGATGTATGCCAAAATTAAAGAAAATATATAACATGCTAGAAATTAAATGCTTTGGTGAGAGATTCTAATTGGTATTTACCAAATGTGTTCCCATAAAAATAAAATACAAAAATGAGTGGCAAAAATCTCCGAGCATCCACATTGGTGATGTGAAATTGCTAAGATGCTATTTTTAGCACCGCAATATACAAAAAATGTGCTACATTGATGATGGTATAGGTAAACAATTTAACTCATCAACTATAGTGCACAGTTATCTATAGTTGTGCACTGTAGCTCAATCGTAAAGCAAAATAAAATATTTTATGTGGTTGTGAATCTTGTGATGATAGCTGTGATTGTCACTATTGTTTATTATAATAGATATATTATTTTATTGTATTGTTTATATTATTTTAATATACTGAATGTTAAAATAAAATCATTGATTTTGGGTGTTTTGTAAAATGAAGTGATAAAATAAATAAAAATAGTTTTTTATAGTGCCAAAAGCTAAATTTTTTGGCACCACCAATATTGATGCTCTAAATTGGCTAACTTTCTCGACAAAAAAAGAAAAGAAACAAGGATTGGCTATTGTAGCTTCTTTTTTTTTTTTTTTTGAGAATGAATTGGCTATTGTAACTAGTATACCTTTTTGGGGCTAAGACCGTAAGTGTAGTGTAACATTTTTTTTTTTTTCATTGGATTATTAATGCCTTGTTTGGGCTGAAAAATATTATCACTCATCACTCTATAACTCATTTCGTATCACTTAAAAATCCTCAAATATCACCTAAACCCAATTATGTTTTCAAATCCAAAAACTCAAAATGTGGGACCCACGCTCTGACCTAGTGATGTGGCTATGCAGATGGGTTGTAGTTGTGGAAGCATATGCTCATTAGAGTCGTCGGTGGGGAGTACGAAAAGGAGCTACGGATTTGACTATTCTCTGATTGTAGGGCTTGCTAATGTGAGGGTATTTATGAAATTGCTACCCATTACTCATCACCCACTTTGGTGAGAACTAAGTGATGGAAACAAAACCCCAAAACCCATTCAAACAAGCACCTTCTCTATGGGACCCACTTATTTTGGATGATGAGTGATGGAAAACCACAAATCCAAACAACCACTAAGCTCTTGACAATAATATATTGATGACTTTGTGGATTATTAAGCTTTTAGTCATGCCCATCAAAAACAATATTAGTCTTAGATTTTATTATATTTTTTTTAACATGTGTACGCCTTTATTGGTTTATGATTCAATATTTTGGTGCCTTAGGTGTTGAGGAACCAGACCATCTGCATTTGGTGGCTACTTGGTGGCTAAACTCTATTGCAATGAAGATATTACACAAAAATATTTCTGACACCAAGATGATAAAACACTTGATACCTCTCATTCTCATTGCTTTCAATATGAAAAAGAGGGCTAAAATGTGGAAGCAAATGCTCATTAGAGTCGTTGGTGGGGAGTACGAAAAGGAGCTGCGAATTTGACTCTTCTCTGACTGCAGGGCTCGTTGATGTGAGGGTATTTACGAAATTTCCACCCATTACTCATCACCTAATTTGGTGAGAACTAAGTGATGGAGACAAAACCCCAAAACCTATCCAAACAAGCTCCTTCTATGTGGGATCCACTTATTTTGGGTGATGAGTGATGGAAACTCACAAATCCAAACAACCACTAAGCTTTTGACAACGATATATTGATGACTTGGTGGAATATTAAGCTTTTAGTCATACCCATCAAAAACAATATTAGTCATAGATTTTTTTTTTTTTTTTTTTTTAACATGTGTACGCCTTTATTGGTTTATGATTCAATATTTTGGTGTTTTAGTTAGGTGTTGAGGAACTAGACCATCTGAATTTGGTGGCTACTTGGTGGCTAAACTCTATTGCAAAGCCGATACTGCAATGGAGGTATTACACCAAAATATTTCTGACACCAAGATGATAAAACACTTGATACCTCTCATTCTCATTGCTTTCAATATGAAAAGGAGGGCTAAAAATGTGGTTTTATTAAAAACCCCAATTAAGTATTTTTTGGAATATGGCATCCAATTTTTTATTTTTTGGTTTAATGAAATTAATGGACTCAATGGTAGTGAGGTATTAAACTTAATTATCATATTGTAATGTTTTATCTATTATCCAACTCTTTTTGTTTTTGGGTTTGGGTCATAAGAGTTTGCCAGATTGGTATGACCCATTAAGGACATGGTATGAGTAATGTTTTCAACTTTTAGTCCATCCATTTAAACAATATCAGGCAGTCATACCCGAACCCACCCAATCAGACTCACTTGCCAAGTCTAAAGACAAATGGCACACACAGCAAAAGACTAATGGAGTCTAAAATGGGCTGATTAGATGAATGATGCCTGATCCAGACCCAAATCAGTTATAATAAGGCCGTAAATATGGTCGCAATGATTCTTCTTACTAATTGGGAATGGTATGGAAGAAAAGAAACCAACTGTGGCACCAAACCAACACAAATGCCTGTGGATCAAAATCTTAGATAGTATTTAATTTAAATACCAAAAAGAAAACTGGGTTTGGTTTGAGGGGCACTACAAACCAATGTAAGGGGCAAACAAAAAGAAACTGATTAGGCAGATTTCTTCAAAAGCTAAAAAATGGCAATTGCCTCAAATATCTAAAATACATGTTGTGGACATCTTTCCTAACTATTATGCTGACACCTATATCCATAAAATGACTGACTGGTATGAGATGCATTACCCTTCAATACCAGCATTGAGTTCATGTATGAATGGACAAAAACAACTGCTAATTTGATTTCTCAGTGGATGGTTCCTCTGTGCCACTGTTATCAACCAGCTGGTAAACAATAAGAGGGCAATTGATATTAGTAGCAATATTGAAATGCATACGAAAGAAGCCATAGTAATGAAAGAAAGGAAAGAATGTGTGCGGAAAGAACTTTGCATACCAAGGAGCCAACTCGCTCGTAGGCTTCCATTACTTTCGGGTCTTGCTCGTCCTCATACCCCACTTGAAGTATTCTTGGTCCATTGACAGACCAAAAAGCTCTTCGACCTGCATCCTGAAAATATATGAAAAGAATGGATTGAGCATTACTGTTTGCCAGTAGGTTGTAACAAGCTAGAAATCAGCAAGGACAATGAAACTAGCATTTCTTGGAAAGCATCCAGAATTCTCCAAATAAGGACAATGCCTAGATTTATAATCATTCCACATAGGCTGGTCATATAGAGCTCCAAGGATTCATATTATGTATTATCTTAATAAAAATAGCACAATAGGAGAACCACTTCACTAGCAGATGCTGGGAATGAGCTTGCAACCAAAATTTTTGCCTAATCTTTTAAATTTAAAATGTCAAAATAAATATATAATAATGCATTATACTTGGGATTAAATTTTAAAAGCAAGTAATGAAAGCCATTTCAGATCTATTGATGATTTTTGTTAAAAAGCCAATAACCTGAGACTATTAAAATGTAAAACCAACTGTATATCAGCTCTAATCTCAATAGCAGTAAGAGAAAAAAGCTCCACATATTCTTGTTCGAACACTGGAAAAATAATAATAATAATTTTTTCTTATAGATGTCTGAGTTTTATAGTTGAAGTGGTGTTCTAGACAATTTTATATGCTGGTAGAATCTATATAGATAAATATACTGACAAATTTCATCTGAAAAGGAAAATTGATGGTCCTTAATTGACCTGTAATGTGATCAAGTATATAGCCTCCAGTACTTGGACTTGAATTTCAGGATCCGTAACTGGTTCACGCTCAATCGAGAGTGCACTCCCAAGCTCGAGTGGCATTTTCGATGTGTCCTTCTCATTATAAATCTGGGAACAATTCACCAGGTTGATGGAAATAAAGCAACTTATTAGTATACTCAAAAAAGCAAAAGGGAGAAAAAGAAATAGTTGAAGATTGCAAATGGAAAACACAAAGAAGAGTAAATACTGTTTTGTAATTATAAAAGAAGTTTTCAGCAAACTCTATCAATTTAAATTTGTAGAATTAGCAAATTCTAAAAGAAATCATTGCAAAAGATAAAGCAAAATAAAGTGAATAACTATATGGTTTTTATCACTTTAAAATACTGTCATTCTTATGTTTTCTCAGTACAAAATATTCCATATTGCAAGTTTGTATAGCAATCAATCATGATCATCAAGTTTTGTTTTGAGTAATTACATGCTTCAAGTCCACAAAAACAGCATTAAGATAATAGAGGGCTTCTACTTGAGCAGAAGATACTAGAGGCCTTCTTTCTGTATCCATGGAACTTAGTCATTGAAGATGAATTTATAAACAAATAAAGTAACCTGTAATTGGGTACAATTGGATATAAAGCAATACCACAACAATTTTGAAAATTAGAAAGTTTTGCCCATATTTTAGAGCAAGACTTAGGTACAGTACTTAAGTGCCGTTCCTTATATTCTCATTTGAAGATTCTGCCATGTGGATTTTTCTCATGGGAAGGAAGTGTATTTTTTAGTTAAATGGCCACATGGCTAAATCTTAAGAGGAACCTAAGGAACAGCACTTAAGATACTGTATCCAAGTTTTGTCTCATATTTTAATAGTCAACTAATTAAAGAGTTAAGTGCTTCCTAACCAATTTAATAAAATATGAATGCTTTATAAAGTCAAGAAAAGTGAAAAGATAAAAATTACCTTGTTGCCAGCAACTGGTAGAAGCAAAGCCGGCCAAAGAAACTCTGATATTAAAAGCAAATTCTGTAGCTGACTCTCAGCTTCAAAACAACAGTTGCGAATAGTTCCAGAAACCTGAAAGCCAAAAAAGGGAAAATCCTACTTCACATAAGCTGCTAAGAA
This sequence comes from Quercus suber, assembly GCF_002906115.3. Taxonomy (NCBI): domain Eukaryota; kingdom Viridiplantae; phylum Streptophyta; class Magnoliopsida; order Fagales; family Fagaceae; genus Quercus; species Quercus suber. The sequence continues at coordinate 413,141 of NW_027069601.1, read as the reverse complement.
GGAGACTATTAAAGCTAAATTTGTTTGAATAGGCATTGATGTTGGGTGCTCAAATGTGGCCACAGAAAACTTTGTTACAATCGCTTGCTCAAGTTCCACAAGATGAACCAAGCTCACTATTCACCCAATCTATGATCTGCCAGAAGGATAAGAAATGCCCTCTCATAACTTACTACTTACTAGTTCTCTCTCTCTCTCTCTCTCTCTCTCTATATATATATATATATATATCTGTCGCTTATTGTTTTCTTGGAAATATTATCACAAAGGAGTTTGCTGTCACACTGTATGTATAAGCTATCTCTAATTAAGCTTGGTCTTTCTAAAAAGTGGAAAAAACCTCTTAACAAGCCAAGCCAAAGTTTTTCAGAAATAGCCAGGTTCATTTGGCCATCACACTTCAAAGTCTTCAAGAATATTTAATTCAGATCATTAATCATTGCTGGTCACCTAGGTGGGGTCCTGACTCCTGAGGTGGTTTGAATACAATCTTGCACTTCATCATTTTTTCATGAAGTGATTACTGAAACCCACACTTGCACTTGGTAGACAAAGACTTTACCATTACAGCAGAAGACAGCCCCTAAAGTGTAGCATCTGTGAGATCAGCAAGTTTAGATATATCTATACATGATTTATTTTATCACCAGGAAACTTTAAAACTAAAAAAAAAAATTACCTGGTGCAGGGATAGAGCTCTTAAATAGACGTTTCCAAGGCTCTATACTATTGCTCATAGGAAGGATGCTGCAGTAGCAGATTTAATGAGGTGGAGGGTGGATCAGATTGTATGGGACATTTCCTTTTATAGAGCTTTGCATGATTGGGAGCAAGGAATGATAACAGACTTCCTTTCTCTGATTTATTCTATCTGTTGGAAGCCAATAAGAATCAAGCTCTTTTAAGTCAAGTTATTCTATAAAGTGCTGCATGGTGGGGGTGACGCTGATTTTCCTTGGAAGAGTATTTGGACGGTAAAAGCTCCTCTCAAAGTAGCTTTTTTTGCCTGGTCAGCCGCTTTAGGGAAGATTCTCACAACTGAAAATCTAAGGCAGAGAGGTGTTATTCTAGTTAATTGGTGGTGTATGTGTAAGCAAGATGGAGACTCTGTTGATCAATTATTGTTACATTGCTCTATGGCCAGAGAACTTTGGGCCCTAGCTCTTTCTTTATTTGGGGTACATTGGGATATGCCTATGAGGGTGGTGGATTTATTGACTTGTTGGAAGGGGTGATTTGCTAGACATAATGGGGATATTTGGAATGCTATCCCTCTTTGTATAACGTGGATCATTTGGAGGGAAAGAAATGGCTGGACATTTGAAGACACTGAATGAACCATGCTGGCAGTGAAGCTGATCTCTTTGCGCACTTTATATGAGTGGATGGCTACTATGAGTGGTCATTCTTTCTCTAGCTTGCTAGAATTTTTAGGTTTATGAACTTTTACGTAATTTTGATTCCAGTGTGCTGGTTGTCATTTCCTTTGTTATAATAAAATTTTACTCTAAGAAAAAACCCAGGTAACTTAAGACTATTTATTCTAAACATGCATCAAGTTTATCATGCACAAGTTCAAACTACAAGATCGTAAAAAAGACAGGTTTGCTAATACAACAAGCAAGAGTTTCGGGGGGTCATGATTTGTTGTAACTATTATCTGCTTAGAGAAACCAATGCTAATTGGCTCTTTGCAAAAAGTGAGGATCATCATTTTCTAGTTCCTGCTTCTTTCATAGTTAATTGTAACTAATCAAAAGGATTATATATACCTCCTAATATGCATGTTAAGAGTAAACAACATTCTGTTTTAAAGTTGTCAAGGAAAAAATTAGTCCTTTTGTATGGAACATACCCCTTTCTTTCTCAATGGACTACTCGAATCAAACTGTCTAATAATCTGCTTCAGAAGCCCTCGCTTAGGGTCCAGTAAAAGTTTCCTTGCTGCTTCCTGCTTTGATATGTTTACAAGTATGGAAGCAACATGTTCAAATGGATCATCTGGTAGATGTGCAATGAAAATCTCAGACCAACACTGTGGGGTAAAAAAATGAAAGTTCAAATTTGCAAACCAAGATAAACAAAAATTATAACACAAAAGAATATATTAAAGAAAATAAACTTAGAACTTTCTTAAACAGCAGTACTCTTTTTCTGTGAACTTCAATGAAGAATAATCTAATAATCATGTAATCTTCAGCTAGAAAGATAAAGTCCATAAAATGAGGTCAGAAAATTTAGAATTTTTTTATACTTTCTAAGACATTGCCAAGATTTAATTGGCTTAAAACAATAACCTAAGGTGGTCTCAGAACAACCTAGAAACCTTTTGTGGAAAAACCATGTATGATTCTATGTATAACTATGGTTATTCTCTTCCATTGTTGTGTACCAACTGGGAGTATTGCCAGTACTCAAATCTACTACCACCACAAGGAACAAAGTTTATTCATCTAAAATCATATATTCATATGAAACAACTTGAGTTGAAAAAAAAAAAAAAGAACACAAACCACTAGTTTCACTGGAAGATCTACAGAATGATCTCACAAGCTTCATAACATACAGTCCATTCATCTTCTCATCTTCAGTCTAACAACAAGCAGAATTCCCACAATCAGTAAGAGATATTTCTATATCAAGGCACAGGATGATATAATCATGCACTACTGACAAGAAAAATAAATAATTGCTATGCTTCGCCAAAAATAGCAGAAAATTCTTTGGTAGACTGCAATTGCCTCAAAAATTATGCTTTACAATTTCTATCGATACAGACTGCAAAAACAATTGGCATATCACACAATAAACTACACAAAACACACCTGAAGCAACGAAGCAATACCAGCATCCAACTGTGTGAGATTAACTAGCAGCATAACCAGCAACTTACTAATGCCAGACTCTGGCTTGTACAAAATTTCCATGGCAATTTTAACCATTCCCATCTCAACCATCTTCAGCGCTAGATCCGTGTCTTGTGAAAGATTCACAAGAGCTTCTGCTGCAGGCTCTGACACCTCCTACATTTATATATCAAACCAAAACCATATCACTCCACTTCATTACTTAACAAATACTCAAATACTAACACAAATAGTTATTCTTGGCACCAAATCAAACACTCAAATTCTATAGCCATCCATTCTATACTTTCATCATTACAATTCATAAGTTACAAACACACCCAGTTGAACTTGAACCCACAAACTTGCCCTTTATCCCATCATTATAGAAAACAGGAACTGGGAAGTGTAGTTTGAGCTCTAGCTAATTGGCTAACAGCAATGCTTGGTACAAAAACCCTTTTTTTTTTTGTGTGTCAAGTTGAGATTAAAACAACATAAACTCTTAGACCCACCACTAACATCACTTTATTTAAATAACAATCACACTTTTGCCGCGTATTTCTATAACACTCAAACTCGTATTTTCACAATATTGAAAACTGAACAATACTTAAACACCGCTACCAAACGGACCTTAATCTTATGGCATTTGCTATATGATGATTGTTCTTACCTTAGGTCCCGCTAAGAGTCGAGACAGAGACGGTAGCACGATGTTGGCATAGTGGGCAAGAGACTTCAACCCATCCTCTGAGCCTGTTAATCCCCGAACTATATCAACAGCTGCCTTCGTAATCTATACACACACAAACAAATACGAGATTGTTACAAATTTTTTTTTGTGGTCTGTTTGGTTGGTTGGAAATTATTTGGGTTTTTTTTTTTTTTTTGATGAAGGGAGCTTACTTGAGGAGATGGGGATGAGAGAAAACCGATTAATTCCTCCAATTCGTTCGCCATTTTTCTTCTGTTTTTTGCTCTCTCTGCGGCTCTGCGGAGACAAGAAGGTGTATCCAAAATTCCAAATGCTTTTGTAAAACTCTTGAGTCGACGCCGTTTTTGTTTTAAAGATCTGAAAAATTTTATGTAATAGCATAATTTTATGAAAATTTTTTGTTGAGTCGACGCCGTTTTGTATGTAAATAGCATAAACTTATATATATTATAATAACAAATGAATAAACTGCATTACAAAATTTAGATTAAAAAAAAAAAGAATGATACGTATATGCAATTAATAGTCTTAAGTTATTTTACCATAGTTTTTTAGTGAAGTTGTGGATTGATTTTGTGTTAGAAACTCTTTTACTCTCCCTTATGTATATGTGTTTGTTTGTTTGTTTGTTTTTGTTTTTTTTTTTTAAATAATATAGTGAGAACTCACCAAATCGAGTGAGATCTCCACCAAATATGGTGGAGATCTCATTGGATCTGGTGGTTTTCCACCGATTTCTCACTAGAAAACTCATATACTTCATCGTTTTCATGGTCAGGTCGATTATCTCAAGTGTTGGAGGAGCAAACCACCAACTAACCTGCCAGTTTCAGATTTTGAGGGTGGAGACCCACCACTGACCACTATAATAGTTGGTTCAAGTGGCAAGTTGGTTGAATATGGTCGAGAGTGGCAGGTGGGTTAGGTCTTCAGTTGGCTTGGACACCCTTAATGGTTTGGAAGAACCTCCTTAAACTCACACAATTAATAAGACCATATAAAATTGTTATGTGACTATAAATACATGTAAATTTTAATTGTTATGTAGTGGGTCGAAAAGATTTTCTTCAAAAATGATCCGGAGGATTTCAATTGTCAATAGTAAATTTTTCTTGTGAATGAATCATGTCATTTAATACAAGTGAATTATGTTATATATATATATATATATATTTTTTTTTTTTTTGAAGTGAATCATTAAAAAAAAAAAATGAACACAAACCGCTAGTTTCACTGGAAGATCTACAGAATGATCTCACAAGCTTCATAACATACAGTCCATTCATCTTCTCATCTTCAGTCTAACAACAAGCAGAATTCCCACAATCAGTAAGAGATATTTCTATATCAAGGCACAGGATGATATAATCATGCACTACTGACAAGAAAAATAAATAATTGCTATGCTTCGCCAAAAATAGCAGAAAATTCTTTGGTAGACTGCAATTGCCTCAAAAATTATGCTTTACAATTTCTATCGATACAGACTGCAAAAACAATTGGCATATCACATAATAAACTACACAAAACATACCTGAAGCAACGAAGCAATACCAGCATCCAACTGTGTGAGATTAACTAGCAGCATAACCAGCAACTTACTAATGCCAGACTCTGGCTTGTACAAAATTTCCATGGCAATTTTAACCGTTCCCATCTCAACCATCTTCCGCGCTAGATCCGTGTCTTGTGAAAGATTCACAAGAGCTTCTGCTGCAGGCTCTGACACCTCCTACATTTATATATCAAACCAAAACCATATCACTCCACTTCATTACTTAACAAATACTAAAATACTAACACAAATAGTTATTCTTGGCACCAAATCAAACACTCAAATTCTATAGCCATCCATTCTATACTTTCATCATTACAATTCATAAGTTACAAACACACCCAGTTGAACTTGAACCCACAAACTTGCCCTTTATCCCATCATTATAGAAAACAGGAACTGGGAAGTGTAGTTTGAGCTCTAGCTAATTGGCTAACAGCAATGCTTGGTACAAAAACCCTTTTTTTTTTTGTGTGTCAAGTTGAGATTAAAACAACATAAATTCTTAGACCCACCACTAACATCACTTTGTTTAAATAACAATCACACTTTTGCCGCATATTTCTATAACACTCAAACTCGTATTTTCACAATATTGAAAACTGAACAATACTTAAACACCGCTACCAAACGGACCTTAATCTTATGGCATTTGCTATATGATGATTGTTCTTACCTTAGGTCCCGCTAAGAGTCGAGACAGAGACGGAAGCACGATGTTGGCATAGTGGGCAAGAGACTTCAACCCATCCTCTGAGCCTGTTAATCCCCGAACTATATCAACAGCTGCCTTCGTAATCTATTCACACACAAACAACAAATACGAGGTTGTTACAAATCTTTTTGTGGGCTGTTTGGTTGGTTGGAAATTATTTGGGTTTTTTTTTTTTTTGATGAAGGGAGCTTACTTGAGGAGATGGGGATGAGAGAAAACCGATTAATTCCTCCAATTCGTTCGCCATTTTTCTTCTGTTTTTTGCTCTCTCTGCGGCTCTGCGGAGACAAGAAGGTGTATCCAAATGCTTTTGTAAAACTCTTGAGTCGACGCCGTTTTTGTTTTAAAAATCTGAAAAATTTTATGTAAATAGCATAATTTTATGAAAATTTTTTGTTGAGTCGACGCCGATTTGTATGTAAATAGCATAAACTTATATATATTATAATAACAAATGAATAAATTGCATTACAAAATTTAGATTAAAAAAAAAGAATGATACGTATATGCAATTAATAGTCTTAAGTTATTTTACCATAGTTTTTGAGTGAAATTATGGTATGATTTTTAGGAATGGCAATGGGTCGGGTTCGGGCCGGGTTTTTTCATATCCGGACCCGACCCGCGGGGCAAGATCCGTGGCCCGGACCCGGCCCGTTTAGGGTACCAGGTTTTTTCCCGGGGCCCGGACTCGCCCCAGCCGGGCTCCACGGGCCCCGCGGGCCCCGTTTAGGAATTGGGCCCAATTCGTGGCCCAACCAAAAAAAAAATTTAAGCCCAAATTTATTTTTGCCTACGTTAAGCCTGCACTGCCTATTCCGTGGCCCAATTCGACTAATCTTATTAATTTAAATAATAAATAAAAAAATACAAGCACAAACACAAACATCAACAGCAACACAAATACACGGCAACACAAATACAGCAACAGCAACAGCAACACAAATACAAATCAATAAACATTGAAGCATCAGTCTTACACTCTTACTGAAATGAGATTTTTAGACAATAAATAATAAATAAACATAAAAAATAGAGGAAACAAAACTCTATTTATGAACCGATCCTTACATGAATTCTCAAACATCAAATACCCAAAAACAAAAACTATAAGAGGAAATGAACCCAAAAAAAAAAAAGAACTCAGACAGTAGCTTCAGCAATAATCGCCTGACCAGCTGACCTCACAAAGATTGCAAAATACCAATACTCGTAAGTGTCATCGAAGTACTTGTCGGAGTACTGGATCTGACCCATTTTTCTCGCTCACTGAAGCTTTTCGCGACGATTAGATCACTGAGGATTTCCGATCTGTGAAGAAATTGACACGATTTTAACAGTTCAAATATTGGAAATGGAAATTGATTCAAAATTTTTGGAAATCAAAGGATAAAGAGAAGAGTATAACCTTGGAGAGAGTAAGTGAGAGACAGAGGAGCGCAAAAGAGGGTTAGAGAGAGATAGAGAAACGCGGAGGGATGCGAGGGAGAGGGAGGCTGAAATGATGAGGGAGGGAGGCGATGGAGAGGAAGGGAGGCTGAAGAAAATGAAATGAGGGATTGATTAGGGTTAGATATGTTTATATATATATAGGGAGGGTATTTTTGTAATTTAGGAAACCGGGTTTTTAAACGGGCCGGGTCTCGGGTTTTTTTAGAAAACCCGGACCCGACCCGGACTCGCTTCGGGTTTTTTTTTTTAAACCCATACCCGACCCTATTCCTAATCGGACCGGGTAAAACCCGGCCCATTAGGGTCGGACCGGGCCGGGTACCCGCGGGTCGGGTAAAAATTGCCATCCCTAATGATTTTGTGTTAGGATCTCTTTTACTCTCCCTTATATGTATGTGTTTGTTTGTTTGTTTTTGTTTTTTGTTTTTTTTTTTTTTTTTTAAATAATATAGTGAGAACTCACCAAATCGAGTGAGATCTCCACCAAATATGGTGGAGATCTCATTGGATCTGGTGGTTTTCCACCGCTACCAAACGGACCTTAATCTTATGGCATTCGCTATATGATGATTGTTCTTACCTTAGGTCCCGCTAAGAGTCGAGACAGAGACGGAAGCACGATGTTGGCATAGTGGGCAAGAGACTTCAACCCATCCTCTTATACCTCATCGGATTGGTTAGTTTTCATGGTCAAGTCGATTATCTCAAGTGTTGGAGGAGCAAACCACCGACTAACCTGCCAGTTTCAGATTTTGAGGGTGGAGACCCACCATTGACCACTATAATAGTTGGTTCAAGTGGCAAGTTGGTTGAATATGGTCGAGAGTGATAGGTGGGTTAGGTCTTCAGTTGGCTTGGACACCCTTAAAGGTTTGGAAGAACCTCCTTAAACTCACACAATTAATAAGACCATATAAAATTGTTACGTGACTACAAATACATGTAAATTTTAATTGTTATGTAGTGGGTCGAAAAGATTTTCTTCAAAAATGATCAAGAGGATTTCAATTGTCAATAGTAAATTTTCCTTGTGAATGAATCATGTCATTTAATACAAGTGAATTATGTTATATATATATATATATATATTTTTTTTTTTTTTGAAGTGAATCATCTTATAAACTACTATATATTGTGTCCATTTAGATAGAACTTTTCAGGTCAAAATTACATTGGTAGTATATATGAGTACGAAACTTCTTTTTGGAGACTTGAAATCCCGGACCCTTATCTTTAACACCTTACAAACACCTATATTTATGGAGTGACCATTATACTAAAAATATGATTTTCAATCTTGTAAACGTAATATATGTGCATTTTCGCGTTGGCCACTTTTTTTCAAAACCCCAAAATTGAAAAGCTGAAATATTTTTATTTTTTTTTTGGTTTGAAACAAAAATAGCTAAAACAAATTTAAATGATTCATCTATAGAGTAGAACTTCAAAAAAAAAAAAAAAGTTGTTCCCTATAAGTAGAATCGTATAAATACTTGAATGGGTTGAATCCATTATCCATACATCGATACACAGCGAAGGCAACACAGGAAAGGATACGTAAATAGTTTCCCGACGAAAGAAACAAACTCAACGCTACATTACTAACGATACACACTCGCCTCCCTTCATTTTGGGCCGTCTGATCTCCGATCAGGTAAATCCCCTCATTCCCCAAAATTTATAACCCTCAAAATTTCCCTTAATTCTTGTTCTAAATTAACGCTGTCAAGATTCAAAAATTGTCAATCAGTACTTTTGAATTTTGTTACATTCGAACCCACAAAAAGAAAAAAAAGATAAAAAAAAAAAAGAAACTACCATTTTAAGTCTCTAACTCTGTTATTATTATTGTCTAAATCCAATGTTAGAACAAAGTTTCACACAAATGAGAGTGTGCCTATAAAGAATGGGTCTGTCTAGATACACTAGTGAATTTTTACCCGAGAGACGCGGCGGCGGCGGCGGCAGTGGTGGTGGCGGTGGCGGTGGTCCTCGTCGAGGAAGAAGGTTTGGTGGTCGAATTACAAAACAAAGGTTGTCGCGTTGGGTCTTCGCGCTTGCATTGATCTTCATAGTTTATTTGGTAGTTTCCTGTGTAAGGATGTTCTTTTTTGGTGAGTTTTTAGGACTTAGGAAACTTTGTTTTTGCAATGTGCATTTTGTTTGTGTGTATAAATGTGTTGTGTTTTACTTGTTGTTTAGGTAATGTGGAAGATAAAAGAGTTTTGATATCGCAAGGAGCTGAAGAAGACGGAGTTTTGGGGACTAATTCTGAAAGACCACGACCAAAAAGCAAACGTCGTAAAAAGTGTAAGAATTGTTGGCTTTGCATAGTTTTTGTTGGTGTTATTAGGTTCTATGAGTTTAATTTTGTGTGTTCAATTGTTGAATTGAAAATGAAGCTTTAGGATGAACCCTGTTAATGGGAAATACTTGAACGAAATGAAAATTGTGCAATTATTTCAACTTGTGTTTATTATGTATGGAAATAATGTTACTTCAAGCTGTGCAACATCATTTTATTTGATCATTGTTTTTCCAATACCGGCATCTTGCATAATAGGTTTTTAAGAAAAAGAAAAAGGAAAAAAAGATAATCTTGCCATTGCAAACGAACAGCCATTTTGCCCTAACTGTCATCTAAATGCTGTCATTTTCGTATCACCCACATCCACACAGCAACAAAGCTAATAATTGGAATTCACACATATATGTGATATAAGAAATATGTGATCTTTATAAGCATTCTGTCTTTCAAGTGCCATGTGGGAGAAGATATTGAATTGTGGAGGGGCTTATCAAATGTTAAATTACTTTTAAGGCAAACTCATTTGGGAAAAAAAAATTACTAAATGCTTTTAAGTTTCTTAGAAAGATTTTTTGCGGACCAAAGTCATTAGATAGTTTTTGTTTTTTATTACATTTGAAAAAAGTGGATAATTTCAATCTACAAAGAGTGCGTGTGGGGAGAATCTTAAAAAGGATCATGAACCATAGGATCTTTACTGCCAATCACAGCTCACCTATAAATGAAAAGTTTATTGATCACACAAGAGGTTACCAAAGACAGTAGACACTAATTTGTTACTGTTGTATTATAATTATGTTACTTGTTTTCTATCAGAAAAAGAGAATCATTTAATACTTTTAGTCAAGAAATCTGTATCTCCATGTAAAAATTAAAAGAAGAGGAGGGCTTGGCCTTAACAAGGGGGGAAAAGTAAGGGAAAAGAAAAGAGAAGACACACAAACCATAACACATGCTTTTGTAGAGGTTAGGTTTGTGTCTATATCATCATTCTAAATAAGACTTTCAAATGACCCATATGGCCACAGAGCACCTGAATAAGAAGATAGTTGATACCTTCTACTGCTCTGCTCATATAGTCATATTACTAGAATTGTTCTGCTGAAAACCAATAAAATTTATTAATCTTTGCCAAGCAAGGGATATAGGTTTAAGATGAGAACCAAAAGTGATGATTGTTAGCGAATAGTTGCCTTCAAGAACTTGATGTTTCCTTCTGACAGTTCAATTGGTGTGTGTCCCTCCCCCCACCCCTTCAATTGTGTGCCTCTGTGTGTGTGCATGCAATTGTTTTCCTTCTTTTGAGTTTTTTTTTTTTTTTTTTGGGGGTGGTTGGTATTGGGAAATGCCAAAATGTTGTTGGAATGCGAGAATTAAGATGTAGTACCAGAAGGGATGGAGCTTGGTATTACACTTTTACCCATATGTTTTAGACTGTCCAGCTGCTTACAAGCTTCTGACAAATTGGCCAAATTTTGCTGCATTAATTAGATAATAGATCTAATGGTACAACCTGACACAAAGTAAATCTTATCACTTGAATTTTTAATTTCTTTAAAAATCAAAAATTTTATCAGCATTGACACATTTCCTCGTTGCAGTCATATTAATATATGCCCATATTCTTATAATGATGCAAACAATGTCAAGCGGAATTAATTCAGTTATTTCTGCATATATATTGAGTTTTAGTGCTAATGCCTCATTATTCCCTCTATTTGACTTAATCCTAGTGACTTTTCTTCCATTTATTCATCATTCAGTTTTTCCTTGCGAAGTTGCATTTGCCAAATCAGTTGATGATCTTGTTGAACCCAAGGATCTTATGAACTTCACACAGTTTTTACTAGAGTATGTTTACAGAGAGGAAATATATCAGAACCATTCTTTTGAACCCAGATTTGGAGGTCTTCAAACTCTTGCAGAAAGAGAGAAATCCTTCTATGCAAGAAATCAGACACTTCATTGTGGTTTTGTCAAAGGACCACCTGGGTACCCAAGCACTGGATTTGATATAGATGAGATGGACAAGGCATACATGTATACCTGTAAGGTTGTAGTATCTTCTTGCATTTTTGGTAGCTCCGACTTTTTGAGGAGGCCCACACGCAACCTGGTAAATGAACTATTCTTTTATTTTATTTCTATCATGATAACATGAAGTTAAAACAATTTTTAGTCAAACACTTAGTAACTTATGTTTTTCTAGTAGCTGGTTGCTGCTTAAATTGTTTTACTCCGTTTAGCTATTTCATTCAACTAAGCATCATTTTATTTTCTTCTTTCTAAATCTGTAATATCATACAAACTATGTCCACCAAAATTATACATATTTTAATGATAAATGACTACTCATAAGGAATGAGATTTGAGGCTCAACATTCATTTTTATCAATAATCATATTCCATTCAGATTTCACTCCTTTGAACCATTCTCGTTTTCAATTATAATTTGAAAAAATATATCTTAATGTACCCCTGTATACTCCCTGTGAACAAGGGTGTCCCCTTTTTGATATTAATAAATCTGATTACTTATAAAAAAAAAATCTTAATGTAAAGAGAGAAGAGTTAAACTTGAGGATGTAATCGTCTTTTTGTGTTCCACATGAGCATACCTCTACTTGGTTGGAACTGAGCTTAATTGAAACCATAATCTACATTATGTTATTGTTTGAACTTGAAAGATTATCAACATTGATGCAGTATGAAGTTGCAAGGATAAGAAAAAGAAGAAGCAAAAAACAGAACAACCCTAGGCTTCACCACCTAAGGAGGCTTGGAATCATCACTAAGCTAGAGAGAAAATATCTTAATTCCATATCATTCATTAAAATCTTATATTCTGTGGAATCTTTATTTGAGAGACAGGAGGAGAGGGGGATGAGGAGTTGAATGTGGGATTCATGAGAAATTTTAATGATTGAGAGATTGATGGGGTGGCTTCCTTCCTTCATTTGCTAGAATCTTATATTCCCACTACGAAGGGGGATGATAGGATTAGATGGAAACTAAGTTGTAATCGGAATTTTACTGTGAGATCTTTTTACAAGACCTTATGGGGGGTCATCTTCTGTGTCTTTCCCTTGGAAAGCCATATGGAGGGTTAAGGCTCCGCGAAGAGTTTCCTTTTTTGTGTGGATAACTGCTTTGGGAAAAATTCTTAATTGTGATTACCTTATTAAGAGGGGCTATGGAATGGTGAGTTGGTGTAGCATGTGAAGATGCAATGGGGAGACTGTGGACCACCTTTTGATACATTATAGTGTGGCTTTTGACTTATGGTGTTCTGTTTTTTTGATGTTTGGGATTTAGTGGATATTACTGGAGAAGGTTTTTGATTTATTATGTGGATGGTGGATTGGGGGGTCTAATCATTTGTCCGCGGTTTGGAACCTTATTCCCTTATGTGTGCTATGGACGATCTGGGAGGAAAGAAATCGATGTACTTTTGAAGAAGTGGAGTTTACATCAGCTCAATTACTAGCATCTTTCATTAGTTCTTTTTATGAATGGGCCCTTTGCTGTGGGTCTTACAGATAGTACTTTTGTTCAGATTTTCATAGAGTCAATTCATATGCAGATATTTTTCCGATTGTAAAGACTACTACATGCCTTTAATTCATGAAGTAGTCTCTTATCAATAAAATTATTCTTACCTATCTTAAAAAAAAAAAAAAATTAAAATCAACATGACAATAATGTTTCCTTAGGGGACTGTAAATAGAGTCCCAAATTACATTAGATAAGGAAGGGAAATCAAATCATAATAAGATAGAAATCAAATCCTGTAAAACTCTCAAAATAAATAAAATTCAAATTAATTCAATAATCTCGACCAGTGGAATCAATTTAACATTAATCTGGCATCTGCACCAAATGTTGTGTGGGAATCATACACACTTTTCTCTATTTCTCCATCAAACATTCAATTAGTAGCACCATCCTTAACTTTGAAACTGCATCAAAGATGGACAAAGAAAGTTTTTGTTCATACAAATTATGATAGTACATTTTTCTTCTACCAAATTTTTTTTGAGATGAGTTCCCCTCCCCAAAAATAATCCTCAAACCCACAAAAAAATCTCATTTTCCATTAAAGAAATGAGTGAATTCTACTTTCCTAATATCATGAAACTCTATTGTAAAATTTATAAAGTATTGAAATTTGGTTCTGTTGAAATTTGTCTTCTTGAAATGCTAACAACAGCCACTTTTTCATCATGTTTCAACTACAACTATTACTTCTAGCTTTCTTTTTGGGTTCTGTTTTATTGGTATGGATTACAATAGGCTTTCCTGCAGTTTTATGCTTAGGCTTGTTTAGTTTATATATCCATTCTTTTCAATTGGAGGTAATAACTAATAGGTAGAGAGTTCAACATGTCTTTACTTAATGCCATTCCAGAGAGTTGAAAAGTAGGATATACATGCTACAAGAGAGATTTCCCTTGAAGAATGGAGATGGAAAGTTCATTTAACTTGAAATTTCCATTTCTAGAAACCTTTGATCTTAATTTGAACTTTATATATATATATATATATATATGATTCTTGGATAATTGATTTCATTTTGGCTCTATACCTTCTCAGACGTTTCCGGTTGTGTGCTGGATGAAATCTTTATTTTTTTACATTTTTATCTTCTATTTAATTTTCAAAGATTTATGAGCTCTAACGGTTGATATATGCTTACTTATATGCTATAATCTTATTGTGCTGAGGATCATGAGCAAATTAATGTTTGAGTATGTCATAATCATAAATGTGGATTCTATTTGGCTACTTTGTAGTAGGTTTAGGTTAATATGCCTATCTTATATCCTTTCAGTGATGTTCAGATATTCTCTTTTGCTGCAGATCAGTGAATATTCTCAAAAAAATGTTTGTTTTGTTATGTTTGTGGATGAGCAAACGTTCAAAGAACTATCATCAGAAGGAAATACTCCTACTGATAGAGGATTTGTTGGTCTATGGAGAATTGTTATTGTGAGGAACTTACCATATGAGGACATGCGAAAAACTGGAAAGGTGCCAAAGTTTTTGTCACATCGCCTCTTCCCTTCTTCTAGGTAATTTAAACCTAATAAGTCTATGGACACAACAAATTTCACAATTGCTTTTCACAACTGTTGAGATGGCAGGTTGTGATTCCCATGTGAAAGTGATGTTGTATTAATCACAATTTGCCACTTCAACAAGTTGTGAATTTTTTGTTGTCTTTAGCATTGTTGATTTGAACCATGTTATAGCCATCTACTTTTGGTCCTTCTCTTCGTAAATCCAAGTTTTTCTTATATTTGGTGTTTGTTTGAAGGTACTCAATTTGGCTTGACAGCAAGATGCGACTTCAGATTGATCCAATGCTGATTATTGATCACTTTTTGTGGCGAACAAAATCAGAATATGCCATTTCAAACCATTATGATCGCCACTGTGTCTGGGAGGAGGTACTCCAAAATAAGCGTCTAAATAAGTACAATCACACGGCCATTGATGAACAGTTTACATTTTACCAATCTGATGGACTCACCAAATTTGACCCTTCAGACCCAAATACTCCTCTTCCAAGTTGTGCGTGTCATTGATGTTTCTATTCATTGGGAGATTGTCTTTTACCTTGATTTGCGATATAGTCACCATCAACCTGTGTGCTAATATAGTGTCCTTCACCTTGTAGATGTTCCTGAAGGTTCCTTTATAGTACGGGCACATACACCAATGTCAAATTTATTTTCTTGTCTTTGGTTCAACGAAGTTGACCGATTTACTTCACGTGATCAACTAAGCTTTGCATATACTTACTTGAAGCTGAGGAGAATGAATTTAGAAAGACCATTTTACTTAAATATGTTTAAGGTAACACATTTTCTTTTAGTGATTCATCATAGTTGTCTCTGTATTATTATAATTTCTATGTCATAGATTAAGTAATTTACTTTTTTCAGGAGCTGTGGCTAAAATGGTTCCTAGAGCTACTCTAATCATACATTTGAAATATGCTGATTTTGCTGGGATTGTAATATCTGAGCAAACGCTTAATGTGTATGAAATATGTTGATTTTGCTGGGATTGTAAGATCTGAGCAAACACATAATGATACATCTTTAATGTGATGTTTTCCCGGATGCGCTTGGAACTTGGAAGCAATTGTAAATGAAAATGACTTCTAATTAACCTCTTTAAACTTGTTGCTTTTATATCTTTGAAACTATAAGCATGCCAATATTGTAGTTGGCTTGTTATGCATTTTGTTTTTATTTTTTTAAAATGTATGCAGGATTGTGAGCGCAGATCACTAGCAAAGTTATTTCGACATAGGGCTGCACCATCTCCTCCACCTCCTTGATCAATTGAAAATTTGAAATTCTTTGAGGTTATGCCTGGTAAGATTGAGTTGATTTCTATTTTCTTTTTGTAATTCTGATTTCTTCAAGACTGTTTTATTCTGATCTTATGTGTTGTCATAACAAACCTTTATGATTGAACAATAAGATTATTTTAATAGGATTATTATGATTGGTCTTTGGTGGAGTCTCAAGCGTCATTTCAAGAATGGATTCCAACTTAGCACCACTATTTAAACTCAACTAGTAGAGTTTCTACACATATGCACTTGTTATTAGTTTAATTTTTTTGACAAAAATTTGTAACCTTTAGTATTGTATTTTATAGACAAAACTGAAAAACAATAAGAGTGTGATTTAAACATACTATTATGTTTAAAAATGTATGATATTGTGATTGATATATAGGCATGTTTAATGCTTAATCAAGAATGCAAATATCATTTTGATAAAATAAAAATGCAAATATTCCCAAACTTGAACCTGCAAATTTTCGCTTTTAGTAGAAGGCAATTGTCATCGCACCAAGACCCGACCTCTTACACCCAATTTACTAGTAATTGTATCTAACAGGAATTTATGCCTTTATTGATGCTTTTGGATCACATGGAAATCAAATCTTTGCATATCGATTCCTCTAAAATCAAAGGCAATGGGGAAGGGAAGGAATAACAAAATAAAAAAAATCAAATATTCCAGTTGTTTGCTGATGATGAGAGACTGAATATTGTCTTCACATTCTATTTATTTAATCAGCAAAAACTGACTACTGGCTATTAGAACTAAGAAAAGAAATAGAATATGAAAGAAAAGATCAGATAGTGAACTAAAGTACTAAACTGGTAGGGGTATGTACCATTATATTATCTACAATCCTTAGAAGCAACAGAAATTGTATTCCTTTGAGATGTCATGGCTGATGGATACTATTGCATGACTTATTTATTTTTTATTTTTTATTTAGGCCCAAATAGTTTCTATTTACAGATTTTATAAAAGTTCATGACAGTACTTATATCATCTATTATGCAGGGATGTGTATTGAAGGTATATAGGGCTGTACTGTGAGTGGCTTTTTCCTTTTCCCACTTCCCAGAATCAACTTCGGTGCAAGGTGGACCATAACCAAGACTATCCTATTGTATAAGAATGCAATGGGATTCAATTTTGGCCTTACAAAATAGTAATATAACTAGTCACGAATTGTAGTTTGGGAAGATAAATACAATTGTGTTTGATTCCCATGAGATTCTTCATGAGATTCTTCAAGAGTGCAGGGCAGACTGTATTAGGTTTTAATTTGCTTTGCATTATCATAATCATGGGGCCTAAAAGGATAAAGGAAGGCTAAAAAAAAGTTAGGGAGCCTTTCCCATTCTACTTTGTATTACTTTTTGTGAATATATATTTAAAAAATTACCCTATAACTGAATGAATACATGGTTTAATGCCTTCTCTTTTGTTTTTATCTATTTATTGCATAAATTTTGTTTTGATGTTTCTTGATTGTGTGTGTGTGTGAGAGAGAGAGCCTAACTAATCGTATGTTTGCAAGTCATGCTTTTTATGAAGATTTGAACTCCCATCCCATGCCTAACTATTTGTCCTTGTTTGTTACCATGAAAGTCATGCAATTTGCATCCATTTCTTTACTCGTGTGATATGCATTATTGCTCAACCACTGAGACTATCTATAAATACCAGCTTAAGCATTAGCTTGTACAGTCAATAAAGCAAATAAGCCAATTCTTTCTAGCCATCTAATATATTTGCTCCACTTTTTTCCTTGATCTCTTTTAGAGTGAGTAAACAATTGTTTGTGTCAATGTTGTATGTGAGAATTGAAGGCAAATAAATGGATTGGCATTGTTGACTGCTTTCTATTTGGTTTCGTCCAGTATCTCATGTCCAACATTAGGTTCGTATGCGTAATCTAAGTCCTGTTGAAGGAATGAATATGCAAATTGATAATGTCAAAGTTGTATGTGAAGATTGGAGAGAACTAAATAGATTGGCATTATTGGTACATTTTGTTTAGTTTTCTCCAATATTTCATGTCCAACATTACATTCGTATGTGTAATCTAAGTCCTGCTGAAGGAATGAATATGCAAATTGATAATGTCAAAGTTGTATGTGAAGATTGGAGAGAACTAAATAGATTGGCATTATTTGGTACATTCTGTTTAGTTTTCTCCAATATTTCATGTCCAATATTACATTCGTATGTGTAATCCAAGTCTTGCTTAAGGAATGAATATGCAAATTGATAATGTCAAAGTTGTATACGAAGATTGGAGAGGACTAAATAGATTAACATTATTTGGTACATTCTATTTAGTTTTCTCTAATATTTCATGTCCAACATTACATTCATATGTATCATCCAAGTCTTACTAAAGAATAAATAAGCAAATTGATAATGTCAAAGTTGTATGTGAGGATTGGAGGAAATTAAATAGATTGGCATTATTTGGTGCATTATGTTTACTTTCCTCCAATATCTTATATTCGTTAAATTGAGCCTTATTCTTATACACATGGATAAATAGACGAGGTGGATTATTTCATTAAAAACTAAATAATTCTTTCAATTTTCACATTCAAGTATTTCATTTACTTCTAAAAAAAATAAAATAATATGAAGTTAATTTCATTTAAATTTTAAAAACTAAAGAACTTGTTAAAAGTCATTATGAAACTGGGAAAAAAAAAAGGCATTATGAAAATGTGTCAAAAGCAAATTGATTTTTGGTATTGAGTGATCTATAGATGAGATTGATTTTTTTTTTTTTAAATTTAAAAATTGAGAGATTAAACTAAAGTTTTGCCAATAGTTTTTTTTTTTTTTTTTTTTTTTTTTTTTTTTTTTGGGTTAGATATGATAGGATTTGGACTTATAGTGTCACTTTATGATAGTTATTCTTTTTTACCATGTTAAGATATCAATTGATTTTTTTTTTTTGTGTGTAGTAGGTGAGATTTGAGGATAAGTCTCTTATTTGATGACATTTGAAGAATCAAGTTGCTAAATTAACCTTAACTAAAATGCTTTAATTATTTTTCTTACTTCATTCTTAGTTTGCTTAGCAAGTAAATTGAGGTACGGTAACCAAGATCTTGTAGCTTAGTGGTATTACTTGTTTGTTTTAGGAGAAAAACTAGTGTTTGAATTCCTAGCCCATGTTTGGTATAACTTTCAGTATAAGTTATACGTATCATTTAAAAAAAAGGAGAGAAAAAAAGAAAAAGAAAAAAAAGGCAAGGTACCAAGAATCAAGGTGGTGGCCATAGTCCACAAGGGCTCAGCCCAGCCTAAAATAACAGAACTTGGGCCAAGAGGAAGGGCCCATTAGGCCGTTATAGGCTCACATTCTAAGGTTTTTAGTTCACTTGGGCTGTATATATATACATAGCAGCCCAGAACATGAAGCACCTAGGAATATCCAAAATCCAACACAGAGAGCTCAGCTCCGTCAGCAATGGAAACATGTTTGATGAAATGCTCTCATGGAAGTGCTCTTTTCAGAGCCCTCAAACTCTCAGTTTGAAGCTTTCCAATTCCATTCATTGCTCTTCCATGGCCATCCACTCTGGTTAGGCTCTCTTAAATTTCTCTCTTTCACCATTAATGAATTATACTTTATTATCTTTGCCTTAGTTTTCAAGCTAAAGAATTCTTCTTCACGTACTGAATTATGCTTTAATATGAATAAATGGGACATGGGTATTTGTTAAATTGGCCTTTAGTGTGCTGAGCCTTTATGTGATTTAAGGTTTTGGGGGCACTATTTTAACATGGGGTGGTTGTATATTCTGATTCTTTTTTTTTTTTTTTTTTTTCTGGGTAGATGGGGGAAGATGGACTAAGAGAGCATATGATACATTGTTGTTGGATGCTGGAGGTACCCTTTTGCAGTTAGCAAAGCCTGTGGAAGAGATTTACGCCACCATTGGCAGTGAATACGGTTAGTTTAGTTTATATATATATATATACACACATACATACATACATATATATATATGTAGAGGATTCATAACCTTTTTTATTTATTTATTTATTTAGATTAATATTTTGAAAATTCCACCGTTGGATTAAAAATTCTCTTTGTTCTTAATGTGCACCTCAAATTTTGTGTTAGCGGATGTTAACTACTATCTCATCCATAAACTCGTGTTTTGCATATAATTTTTAAGTTAAAATACTTTTAAGTGTAATCTTTTATGATGAGATAGTTATTAATCTCCGATCATCTTGATATTTTGAAGGCATAGAGAATATAACAAGGCAATATAATCCAACTGTTGATTTTTCAAAATACTTGTTCAAT
Organism: Quercus suber; assembly: GCF_002906115.3. Lineage (NCBI taxonomy): Eukaryota > Viridiplantae > Streptophyta > Magnoliopsida > Fagales > Fagaceae > Quercus > Quercus suber. Next base: position 392,870 of record NW_027069601.1, on the reverse strand, counting down.
AAAATATTATGGAGCAGTGTAATAACATTGCAAAGAGATAGAACAATTGTAACTTGAACCTTTGAGTTAGTATTGGAAGGGGAGATAAATATGTTTCATGAGTTGTGGTCCCTAGCTGATTGTGCTACCTCTTGGGGTTGTGAATATGATTAGTATTTTGGTTATGATTTATTGAGCTTTGTAGGAATTCTAACTGAGCAACCAAGCAAAAACTCTACCATTTAGCTTGAGTGGTGGATTTGAGTGAGTTTGTTTATGTGACTTTTGTGTAAACTGATTACCACACCTATCAAAAAAAAAAAAAAGAAGAGTGTAAACTGATTACCAGAACACTAAATTATTGTTGCAATCATCATTTTAATTGAAGTGCATAACTTATTATTAGGGACGGTTAAAGTCAAAAGAAGAGAATGCATTTAGATATACAATATGTGTGAGAGCTTGGAGTGTGTTGATTTATGCTAGTTCTACTGTCTTCTAAGTTCCAAGACTTATAGCTGATGAACTAAAAGGCATTTGTAAGTTGTAACTACTCATAGGACTTCCAAGACTCGTAATGTTTGAGCAGAATTATGTAAATATTGTCCAATTGCTATAATTCTTGAGCTTTCAGCTTTCATTCAACCACTCTGGAAGTTGTAGGTCATAGTATTAGTGGTTGGGTTATTTTTGGATTATTTACCGAGAGGGTCATCCATCGGCACTTTTGTTGGATGTTTTGCCTTGTTATAGCTTGCTTCTCTTACTTGGAGTAACCACATCCTGGTATCAATTGACTTTAATTATTTTTGTACATAATTTTCTTTAGTCTAATCATGATTCCCGTAATTTTAGTATCTTAAATTCTTGATCACAATTTTGAAACATTTCCAGGTTTGTCTGCAACATCGGCCGAAATAAAGCAAGGGTTTAGAAGAGCTTTTGCTGCTCCATGGCCTGAGAAGCTTCGTTACCAGGTCTGTATGTGTCTTGACTCTTGAGACAGTTTAAGGTGTACAATCTTTTCCTTACTTTGAATGGAGGTATTCATTTTTCTATGCTGATCCTTGATTGTGCTACACTAGTCAATGTTTTGTAGTTTCTCCATTGAGTTTTGTGTCTCAAATTAGTGCATTCTGACCATGCTGTTTCTCAAGCAACCACTTGATTGCTTTCTTGTACTTACAATACATGAATACTTTTGATGCATACCGATTTTGATGATACCCCCCTGCTGTAGTCAAGCACTTATGTATTTTTCTCTAGAGTCTCTCTATAGGATTTATTTATTTTAAATTTTAAAAAAAAGATCTTAAAGAAGAGGATGTTGATGCTTTCAAATAGGAATTTATTTGTGTCACCATGAGTATGATGCCATAAAGTATAAACCATTGAAGTACTTATATTGTAGAATACAACTGACACTTTAACAAGGAGCTTCTTTCATGGAAAGTAGCTATGTTTTTGTATAACATAAAAGGTGGACCATGTTTACTATCACAGTTCTATGTGAAGCAGAAAACAAGACCTTTACGGTCAGTAATTAGAGGCACTCTTGTAATATTTCCCCTTTTCAAGGAATGATTTTCATTTCTGTCCGACTCTGCATCTCTTTATATTTTCCTGATTGCCTTTTGATTAGATATCTGAAACATAATTCATTTCACTTGGTACTTTAATGAAGAAACCAGTTCCCTTGATATAGAAAAAGTGTTGATTGTAGTTATTTACATTATCAACAGGGAGATGGGAGACCATTTTGGAAATTGGTTGTTTCCGAAGCCACTGGTTGTGCTGATAATGATTATTTTGAAGAAGTTTATGAGGTGATATTTCTTAAGACCAATTGCTCAAAGTGCTTGTTTCCTAACCATAGTGCTGGGACTGTATATAATTTATGCAGTACTTGATATCATAACGGACACTTTTATCTGAATTTTAGTAGTTGCTCTTGTCAGTACTATGCAAAAGGTGATGCATGGCGCCTTCCAGATGGAGCTTATGAAACAATAACCCTTCTCAAGGATGCTGGAGGTCATATTCATAAAGTATTTTCCTTCTTTATCTTTTATTGCTAATACTAATGAAGTCTAGTGTTCTCAAATATATGTTTTTCTTGCTATTTTCTATTTCTAATGTGATGTGCTATGATACAGTTAAGATCGCTGTTGTCTCCAATTTTGATACCCGTCTAAGGAAGTTATTGAAAGACCTGAATGTTTTAGACCTGTAAGTATTAGCACTTCTGATTGCTGTTTCTTAATATAACCAATTAAGAATATTTTTTCCACAAATGGGTAGTTTACCAAATTTGGGTTATTGAATAAGTTTACTACAAATGTCTCCCCTTTGCTCTAAGAAAAGGTTGGAATGCTACCATGTAGGAAGGCACAGGGATATCTAGACAATTTTTAATTCTTATTAAAACGTTTTTCTTGCTTTTCTTGTCAGGTTTGATGCTGTTATCATATCTTCAGAAGTTGGATATGAAAAACCAGACATAAAGATATTTAAAGCTGCTTTAGGTACATAGAATCACCAAATTACCTTTTTAAGTGTATGTGGTACTCACCTAAATTTTGACTTAGTCATCCCTGTGTGTATCCATATCGTCTGTGCTTGGGAAACTTGAGAAATGATCAAATATTTGTTTCATTGTTGTATGGTAGTAAATCTGTTTGGGTCAAAACATCAGTGATATGGTTTTTGTATTCCCCCTGTAAATGAAATGACCCTGGTGCATCATGTAGGAAATTCCAACAAAAAATTTACTATTATAATAGAACACTGAAGCCAATCTGAGCATCTTTACCATTGGAGTTACAATTCAAGAATTCACAGGGTGCCAGCCTATCATGGCCTCATTTACTATGATGCTGTAAATCAAAGATTATATTAAAAACAGTGTGACTAATTTCACGGGCCCTTATATGCTGTTAGTGCCACCTTTTCATGAACGCATCCCCCTAACCACCCCCCCCCCCCCCCAAAAAAAAAAAACTCCCCCCAAAAAAAGAAGAAGAAGGGAACTATTTTATAGAAGTTGATTTTCTTCTTTTCTTCACAAACATTGTCAAGTGTTGGTAAAAGAGAAAATAGCTTAATTGTACTTTCATAAAGCCTAACAAGAATCAACTAGTTATGAAATATACCATTCATTAAAAATCAACCAAACTACATGCAGATGAAATGAAGCCTATGTTAGTACCCTTTTTTTTTTTTTTTTTTTTTTTTTTTTTTTTTTTTGCTTTTGCTGTATATCTTTTTGTGTCTGAGACAAGATCGTTTTATCTTGTGCAAATGCTTAAACATATCAATCCATTGTCACAATGTGCCGTTTCTGTAGATCAAGTTAATGTTGAGGCTTGCAAAGCAGTACACGTTGGAGATGATCAAAAGGCAGATAAGGAAGGGGCCAATGCCATTGGGATTGATTGCTGGTAAGCACCTTTTGTATTCGTATGCAATCACTGCTCAGGATAGAAAATCTTTTTGATGCAACAGCCCCATATTTGCTGTTAATTGGCTGCATCCCATAACATACCTTCTTGTTGTGAGTCAAAGTAATAAGATTTTATTTGTCGTCAGCATGGGAGTAGTAAATGCATGGCATTAAGAATAATATTATCTTGGTTTATACATAATGCATTCCATTGATCTTAATATGCAGGTTATGGGGAATTGATGTAAAGACATTCTCTGACATAGGAAACCGAATACTCATTTCTGAGCCGTAGCTTCCACGGATCTGAGTACCAGACTGCATATTTGCTAAAAGTAATATAAGTTTCTTTGATCCTCTTTTGCTCATAATCTTTTTGCGAATTATGAATGCGGCTTTGATGTCTTCAGTGCTTAACATTTACCATTACTTTGATAAAAATCGTGGACCTGACCTGAATGTTTAGTAATATGTTGCAGGAGTGATGGTTGGACAACTTCAATTGCTTCGAAGGACAAAAACTAAACGTATTGGATATTTTGAGGAATGATATAGAAATTTCTGCATTGAATAAGCGGGTTGTAATATCTCCCAACTATTAATAGATTTGTGGATACACAATGGATTTTTTCCTGGGTTAGGATTTGATGGATTTCATTTCTGTCATTTTCATCCAGTCTAGTGCTATTACTTGTCAACTATTCTTGAAATTTCTTCAGGAATCATCAAGAATTGAATTAATCAAGTGCAACTAATCCTCAAATTCTTTACTGGCAAGGTAAAAATAAGCCCAAATGAGATGCTGCATCTCTGAAAATGACAACGTTAAGTCTATTTTCTTAGGCTTTCTGGAAACAGAAAGTCCAGGGATGCACATATTTTCATTACTATTCGATATGCATGTTGTGATTGGTGTATAATAAAACTGTGTCAATAGTTAGTTCATGTAAAAGTGATGTTTCAATTACAATTTACTATCTTAATAAGTTATGAAAATGGCCGTAAAAAACGTTGCCCCTTGACCCTAGCTTTGCTCTTTCAAGAAAATTGCTAGATAGCATATTGCATCCACTAAGGAACCATTTTATTAGTGTTTTTATAAAAGTTGGTTAAAATATGGTTGTAATTAAAAAATGTTCATACTAATGAGTGCTCTTAGGGTACTGATTAATAATCCAGTTAAGAAAATTTTTTATGAAAAAATAAAAAAATAATTAATGTCTTGATAACTTTTTTCATTTATCATTAAAATAATGTTAAATCTTTCTTAAAATAAATTATTAATAGGTGCCATAAAAACGCTCGTTAGCATTTTTCATTAGAAATTATGAGGCTTTATAAAGTTTGGTGAATAGATTCTAGCTGTCCATTAATAAAGCCCAATGGCAGAAACGTTTTAGCATCATGCTGACAGCAACAGTGAGTTTATGGCCTTTACTTTCTGTACCTGACACCTGTAGGGGTTGGTTTCCTTTAATACCACTTTCAATAACACCAGCTCATAATTTCATACATCTGAGCACATTGACCGGTGAAATATATTTAAGTTCCTTTTCAGTTTTGATTGAATTATAATATTAGTTTAAATTGTTAAATAAATTGCTCTGGGTTGCCACCTCCCCTCCTACGCAATTTTAAATTTTAAAAAAAAAAAAAAACTGTTAAACAATGGGAAAATCATTTCTCTTTCTACACATCTCTAGATTCTCTACCTTACTGTGGGCTGAAAATAATTGCGTTGGGCGACGCGCTATTTTTGGTGAACGACGTGTAGCGGTCGATGCTGTAGTACCTTTGCTCCCACAAGGAACCCAACGAACCACTATGCCCAAATTGTCCCCAATCCCCTTCCAGATACTTCTTCAAGCCCACAAACTTGAACCTATACAGGAACGCTTAGTTTATAATAAAGGAGTGACGGAATAAGAATTTGTGATTTTCTGAAATTAGCTTACTGGCTCATTTATGACACATGGGTACACTAATTTGTGAATATTATGGATGACAAGTGTCGAAGAAAGTAGGGGCCTAGTTGGAAACAAATCTTCATCTAGGTATGTTTTTGCAAAAGTAATAAGTGATCTTGACAGGTGGAGATAAGGCTAACAAACTAATATATATATATATATATATATTTAAAAGGGTTAAAGCTATTTAGTCCCATCTATCTCTTCCTTGAAACTATTCATTCTTTGTCAATGTTAGCATCTGGGTCACGGTTTTGGCAATAGGGGTCATCGTAACCAAAAAGAGGATTAGACATTTTCTAATAATCTTCATATGGCCACTGTTGTCTACAAACTTCTAGATCAATTAGTACTATTTTAGATAAGATTCTTTTATTAAGGAATTCTGTATTTGTAAGGGCATGGTGACAAGATACCCAAAAGGTGTCTTTGTGTAAATGAAAAGTGTCGTCTAGGTTAGTGATCCAATGCATCTTTGATAGGTGGAAGATTCCTTCTGCTTAGATATCATTTTTAGAATTGACCTTAGCAATTAAACATCCATATAATGACATTCCATACTTTTGTTTAGATGAAAGTGAGTGAGGAGCTATCAAAGTAGACGTTAGGTCAGGGTTAGAGCTTTAGAGGTGCTTTCAGTACATAAGGAAAAAACATTGAAGGGAGAAACATCTTCTCAAAACCTTGGGTTAATAATATACCTACTTCTAGGTTGGACTCTTCTCAAAAAGAAAAAAAAAAACTATAGATAGGTTGGACAAGTCAGTAAAAAGAGCCAAAAGAAAAAACAAACTAGACAACGAACCAAATAAAAAGAAAAAAAGGGAGACTCAGTAAGAAACGGAAAATAATGTTCTCCATTTCATGCTTTAGCGAACACTGTTAGATACATAAAATAATCCTTCAGAGAATTGGAGAGCAGGACCTCCCAAGTAGACTTCAAAGTGTTTTGCTGTCAGCCTCTAACATATGGGATCATTAGCTGGGTGTTTTTACTAAGTGACCATTGAGGAATAGAGCCGAGACTCCTTGCAATTTAATACGAGAGACCTATGCTAACTATCGAGTATTTGAGTGTGCTTATCAAGAATTGCCAGGATGAAGTAGTACAACAAATGGGGAAAGCAGCAATGACATTTCATTAAAACCAATAGAACAGAGAAGAAATTTAAAATGAAAGTGAAGAAACAATTTCCACTTACTAAAAAAGTTACAATAGCAATCGCCATGATATTTTTCTAACATGAGATCAAGCCATGCTTCAGGCAAGATACCGATACAATTTCCTGTCACTATTATCCCTCTCCAAAAAATCCCGCTCAATTAGGGACTCAATCCGTTTCTTAATCTCTGTCGGATTTGCCAGGAACCGGGATTGCAACTGCTTTGTAACCTCGGCTATTATATTGTTATGGTCCAGCTGCCTCCTTGATTTCATGATCCTAACTATTGCGGCTTCAATCTGGGGCTTCCTGTCCTCCTCCACCCTCTGCCGCGTCTCCTGTTTTTCGGGTTCTGATTCCTTCTGTGCAACTACAGTTCCTATCTTCACCTTGTAGAATTTGCTTGTGAACTTGTCATTAACAAAGAATGCGTCATCCTCACCAATGTCTTTACTCATAGGCTCTTTTCGAAGTACGTTCTTTCCCTTCACACAAGCCATGGACTGGAGACACCTCTTCAAATCTGAAGCAGGTATCTCAGTAGCCTGCTCAATCTCCTTGTAGTTAAGCCGATCAGCATTGTTAAACAGCATTAGTACACACATCTGATAAGTGGAGACATTCAACTCATGCTTTTGACCCTTCCCAAAGGTCGCTTTTATATCTGCTGTACCCATGTTAGTTTGCCAGGACAACCTCCGACCAGTATGAGTCCCAAGATAATATGCCCGAAACTTCTCACATAGTACGGACATTTCAGCTGGCAGGTTGCATGTAGCACTAGGCTGTGTTGGCCAAGACCCTGTTGTCAGAACCTGGACTGTCAGTGTAGGGCCATCCCCAAGCTCAGGGTGGCTGGCATAAAACCCATGCATTGTATCCTGAGAGGTTTTCATGTCTGTAAACATGCCCTCTAATTTTGAAGTAAATTGGTACCCACATTCCGTCTTGAGCTTAACTATCAAGCTTCTCTCTGCATCATCTGAGACAGTTTTCCCAGATAAAAGCCGCTTTGCCAAATGCTGTTTGTAATACTTTTCAAATACATCTTTCTCCTGCAAGTAACGAAATAACATCATCACCTTGTCAAGTATAATCTCTACATCCTCCTCACTAACCCCCTTCAGACCTTTACGTAGTTTTTCGTCCACAAACAATGAAATAAACTCCGGAGAACGAGCATTCAAGTTAATAAAGTATTCGAAGGATGAATTTAGGGCATTCTGGAAAGTCTTGTCATTGTTAAATGATAACGTAATAATGTTATCATACTTGTCTTTCTCGTCCAAGAGCCGCTGGACAAATTCCACTGGATCCTTGAGCCTTTCCGGGTCAGTAACTAGCTGCTTACCGGTCTCCCTGATGTGAGAAGTCATTACTTCTCTTATTTTTAAGAGGCCATCCTGAACCCGACGGAACAAAACATACATTCTTCCCAGGTCTTCATACTTATCGTCAAGAAGCATGTTTACCAAGCCAGAATTCTCCATTTGGATTAGTCTCACCATGTGGTTAGCAATCATCTCCTTCTCCACTACATTAGTTATCTTTGTTTCACTTTGGGCATCCAAGTAATGTGTCACTCTCTCCATTTCCTCATTTAGACGCCTCTCAGCTTTCTTTAGGTAATCTCCACAATCACAACACTCGATGAACTTCTGTGATTCACCCCTGTAAAACTCAGCTGAAACCTCAAGAAAAGGCCTCTCGAAGTCTCCTTGGTAAACAGAAGAACCTAAATCCATTAGCATCTTAATTATATTCCTCATCAGCCCCCTGTTAATAACTTCACCAGTCCGTTCTTTAAGTACTAGTTCAAGAAGTGTGTTCAACAGTCTAGTCTGAATCTTGCTGGAGTGGATTATGTTATCTCTCCACAGGTTCATCCCAAGCTCATGAACAGGGGTCTTCTGGGTACTTGGAATGTAAGTTCTGTCCATGTACATAAGTATATCCCGGATCATCTGCAATGCCTTGTTATGATCATCCCATTTCCTGTGCAGTTCTTCCAGAAACAAACCTCCCTGCGCATCTTCAATCGATTTTGATATTTCTTTGAGATGTGAAGTCATAGTTGTAACCAATCCTGAGTACAGCTTATCGCCAAATTTGTGAAGCACCATGTTGTACGCATTTCTAAACCCAGGAAAATTAAAAAAATAACATCAAAACACAGGTCCAATTTCTCTGACAAAAAAAAGAAAAAAAAAATACCAAGCCAGAATTCTCCATTTGGATTAGTCTCACCATGTGGTTAGCAATCATCTCCTTCTCCACTACATTAGTTATCTTTGTTTCACTTTGGGCATCCAAGTAATGTGTCACTCTCTCCATTTCCTCATTTAGACGCCTCTCAGCTTTCTTTAGGTAATCTCCACAATCACAACACTCGATGAACTTCTGTGATTCACCCCTGTAAAACTCAGCTGAAACCTCAAGAAAAGGCCTCTCGAAGTCTCCTTGGTAAACAGAAGAACCTAAATCCATTAGCATCTTAATTATATTCCTCATCAGCCCCCTGTTAATAACTTCACCAGTCCGTTCTTTAAGTACTAGTTCAAGAAGTGTGTTCAACAGTCTAGTCTGAATCTTGCTGGAGTGGATTATGTTATCTCTCCACAGGTTCATCCCAAGCTCATGAACAGGGGTCTTCTGGGTACTTGGAATGTAAGTTCTGTCCATGTACATAAGTATATCCCGGATCATCTGCAATGCCTTGTTATGATCATCCCATTTCCTGTGCAGTTCTTCCAGAAACAAACCTCCCTGCGCATCTTCAATCGATTTTGATATTTCTTTGAGATGTGAAGTCATAGTTGTAACCAATCCTGAGTACAGCTTATCGCCAAATTTGTGAAGCACCATGTTGTACGCATTTCTAAACCCAGGAAAATTAAAAAAATAACATCAAAACACAGGTCCAATTTCTCTGACAAAAAAAAGAAAAAAAAAAGAAACACAAAATCCCAGAACTGTGCCTCTTTTTGTGTGTTTGGGGGGGGGGGGTTTGCAAACTTAAAGGCTGTCAACATCATATAATCACTGTGTTTCATTCATAATCGTCAGTCCAATGATATAGACATATCCTAAACTTCCACATTATTGAACTGCTTATAGGGCCCTGAGGGCTCTTGGCATGGCCAACACTCCACTAATACAAAAATTACACTAAAAACATAATTTCAAGACCAGACCAATGCACCTCTGTTATGTTTTCCTGCTTGCCTTAATTAAAAAAGGAAAAAAAGAAAAAGAAAAAAGAAGAAGAAGATAAACAAACAATACGAACGCTAGGGGAATGCCTTTCAGGCAGTTGGCTTGTTAAAAGAAAAAAGTAACAAAATTGCCTAACAGATATTAAAAAAATTGTTTGTAATTGCAAATTCTATTCAGTTTACTTGTAGAGAGAAAGTGGACTAAAGAAAAGATGATAAGGAAAGATTTGTGAGACTTCAAGTTGTGTACAAAATCCCAAACACTCATGCACCCGGGAGATTTGAACCCCCACCATACCCACCATCCCATACTTATGGGGGGTGGATGAGCCACTTGCACAATATCTCAGACATTCATTCTAGCAAGAAACTCTTGAAAAAATGATAAGTACGCAACTCCATAGAGAAACTTTATGGCAATCAAAAATCATTTTTGCTTTGAAAATTACCTTTAAGCATCAGGAAAAATAATGCTATTTTTTATTATTCTCTTTCTAACCATACACCCTGTGCCCTTAGTAATCTTGCAGCCTGGACATTCTACCACTATATATAAAGATTTTTTTTACCAAAGCATGCCACTCTGGACAAGAAGAGGTTACGTTGCCATTACCACTTCAGCAAAAGAACCAAGAAACTTAGGGAGAAGGATAGACATGGCTCTGAAATTGCCAGAACAACACCATGGAACCAGGTACCAACCAGGGAAATATAATAAAAGTAATTTGGCTACGATGCTGCGACTGACAGATTATGGCAGCAGCACATCATCTAAAGATATCTTCTAATCACTTCAGCAACGTTTTCTCTCTCCACAATGCTCACATGCTATTGAAATCATTTTGCAACTGAATTCAGTTCAGAGGGTTTTGAAAAGAAACGTTATTATCAACTTACTGCTATCCATGTACACTTCCGGTGTACCTGGATATTTTGATTAATGATCTTTCGTTATTTATCCAAGAAGATATATATCAATTCAAAACCGAATCATCATTCAATTAGATTTCACACTTCTTATTTATTTATAAAGCCAAAGTTGAGAGAAAATCCAATTAGATTTTTCAATTGAAGTCCAATTTTGCTCCACTTGTCTCATCTAAATTTTTTTTTAACTTTTTGTGCCAATTGAGTTAATACGGTGCTAAAATCAAGGAGCCCAATATTAATCAACCATTGAAAAACCAATCAACCTACAACTAAACTAATAAGAAAAAACCCTCAGTCCTCTCTCTCTCTCTCTCTCTCTCTCTCTCTCTTCCAGCAACATTTGCGTTTGTTTAATTGCCACAGTTTTTTGGCCATGGAAAATGCAGAATTTCAAAAGCTTCCAACTTCTTCTAAAGAGTGTTAAGGAACCAAAAAATTATGAAACATAACAAAGAAATCACCTTCCTCAATGAAGACAGACAACCTGAAATCAGTTGCTTTCAACACTGCCCCTTCATCCTTAGTAGACATCGTGGAAAATTCTTAGGCTTAAGATCTCGATGCATCACACCCATGAAATGGAAAATATTGACAACATTCACAATGGCCCTACAAATACCTGAGGCAGCCCTCTAAGAATACTGGCCTTGTGCTATTATTCTATCAAAAAAGCTCATCCCGCAGCACAAAGTTCCATCACAAGGTGCACAACCTATCCTCATAAGCACCCCCGAATTCCACGATGTTTGGCTGACCAGATGTGTTGCAAAATCTGAACCTCTCTCTTTATATCATCCCTATCATTCTTGGACACGAGCTTACGTTGCAGAATGGATTTGCAGACATATGTTTGACCAGTTGATGCCAAATTGATATCAACCCAATTCTTTTCCAAGAGATCACAAGATTGAAAAACATCCTATGTGATGCTGTCCTTTTCTTCTTCTTATTTCGAGATTTGAATATAAGCTATTTTTTCTTTAGCTTCATAATCTTGGCATATCGGATTGTGCTCCACTTATTTATTTGGGTGAATTGAAGTGTCCTCTACATGCTGCATTTGGTCTTGCTAAAGATGTATTGATTTCATAGAGTGGTTATAACCTCCTGGCCCACAAGTTTTTTTTTTTTTTTTTTTTTTTTTTTTTTTTTCAAATTAACTTTCATACTTGGTCATATTATGGGCGTAGTTCAATTCAGTCATATCATATGAAATATGAGGCTTTAGTCTCAATTATTTATCAAGTTCTCTAATGTTATATCTGTTGATAGGTGTTTCTTTCGTGTCAACATTTTTGTGATAATAGTGGCTGAAGGGACCAAGAATGGACATCCCAGAAAAAAATTCCCGACCTTGCTATCATAAAGACAGACTCTATCTATTTGTTGTGTTTTGAATTATAAGGCTTTCTCTGATACTGATGAAGCTGTTCTAAAGGATGCTTTTGGACAGCCTAGTGAGATAATTGAAGGTAATGTGGTAGATTGTTTAGGTTGTAACTTATACTTTCAGGTTTAGATGACCTTAGATTTACCTGAGGGTATTGTGCTGTCATATTTGGCAATCAAAACTGTATGTGACCACATTAATAGGAGATCAAAAGGGCATGGGCTTGTGCAGTTTGCTTCTAAAACAATGGTCTCCACAGCTCTAAAAGAAATGGATGGACAGGTAAATTTAGTTTGGCATGATATTATTATTTTTGCCTTACAAATAGCCCTGTTAAGCGCCTAATCTTAAATAAAAAAAATAAAGTGAATAACTAAAATTATGTTTGATGACCCTCTTCAGGGGTTGGATGGCAGAAATATTCGTGTGTATTATGCACACAAGGATAACAACTTGGATCTTGGGTACAGTCAATTTCAGTCATAGAGGAATTTGATGTTAGGACCAAGTTTCACCTTCTAGGACACTATACTGAATCAGTTCCTCTAAAATTTCTTGGCTCTTACCATGAGATCATTTGATGAAGCTCTTAGCTATAAGCTATCTGGTAGAGTTTATATATCTTAACTCCAAGAGGTGACCTAACCTTACTTCTATGGCCATTCTTTTGATGTTATGCTGGAACCTAGAGATTTAGATCATGCTATCTTGAGTGCACACCACCACCCCCCCCCCCCCCCCAAAAAAAAAAAAAAAAAAAAAATGCATGCATTCAGACATAAACACGCAAAATTGCAATTAATCTATGGTTTAAGATTGCAGGAGGTGGAAACTTATTATAAATTCCTTTAATTTGAGCTTATGTTTCCTATATGTTTAATAACCCATGTTTAACATCAATAGTACCACTACAACTAAAAGTTTTGTACGTAAGCACGAGTTACAAGCTAGTAATATTAATAGAAGTAGTAAAAAAAAAAAAAAGACACGTCAATTAAGAAAGGAACAAAGAGTATGCTTTAGGATAGAATTATAATGGTGGAAAAGTATACTTGTGGCCAACCCTAGAATAATTTGTTGTAGATCCATAGCTGACCCAAATCTTGAGACTATGGCTCGGTTGTTGTTGCTTTAAGACACATGGCATTTAAAAATTTAATGGTCTTGGAAAACCACACAAAATCAAATAAATGTCACATGTCTCACATCTAGTTAAAAATGAGAGGGGATCTCTTAGGACTTAGCGAAACATTGAAATTTTAATTTCTTAAGCATTCAAAATCCCAGTCGGGGAATCCTAAATCCTCAAGAATAAAAAAAAAATCTATTTAAAAAATATAACCAACCGAACAACCCTAAGCACAATATTAACAACAACAACAACAAACCCTTACTACTAAATTTTTGTGTACGTCGGCTACAAATACTCAACAGATTAGTCAGAGTTAGCCACACGTATTCTTTTCCTCCATTCCATTCAATCCAACGTCATATTCTCTGTTACTTTCTTAATTGAAAACATTTCCTCATTTACACTACACTCAATTTGAAAATGGCCAAAATTCTTTTTCAACTAGTTTTACCTAAGTTCAAAATTAAGTCTCATTTAAACAATATTTAATCATTTGGGCTTAAAAATTAGTACAAATTTAATTAAAACACAGTCACATTAAATGGTATTTATTAACCTCAACTAATTTTTCCTCTATCAGAAATCAATCTAACAAGCTAACCTAAAATCAAATTATTCAATTCCCAAACGAAAATTGAAATCAAACTAATCTCAAATAAACCAAACATTAAAAAAAAAAAAGCATAGAATTGAATTGAATCGAAAATTTTGAGAAACCTGTAAAGCTCTTCGAAGCTAAGGCCACTAGCATTGTGATTGTAAATCTCGTGGATTGCATGTTCTAGAATGTTCCACGTCTTCTCTGCGTATTTCGGATCCACCACAACCCGATGTTTGAACGCCTCTATCTGAAAATTCCTCTTCTTCTGATTACTCATCTTTCAAAATCCCCAAAAAAAAAAAAAATCCGAAACAAGAAAAGAAAAAAAATGAAAACTCCGATTTTTCCCTTTTTTTTTTTAACTCTATATATTATGAATCGGAACCGGAATTCGAATTCATGGAATCCAAAATCCGCGAATTCCTTTTCCTTTTCCTTTTCCTTTTCCTGGGTTTAAAATTTTTTTTGTCAGATCGATGAGAAGCGGGATTTGTGGGGAAACTGGAAACCGGGAATTTACCGGGAGAGTTTTTTTTTTTTTAATTGTTGGAGGGAAATGAAATAAATTATGGAATTCGGGTTTTATAAAATTTGGAGGTGAAAGGAGGTTGTGGGAAGCAAAGCAGGAGAGTTGGGTATTTGGTTTATAACTTTATATAATAGAGAGAATGAAGGTGGATTTGTTCACAAATTTCGGTTTGTTTTATATATATATAGAAACGTTTCTTTTGAGACTTTTATTACACGTTTCGAAGTTAAAATTCTTTTTTTTTTTTTTTTTTTTTTTTTTTTTTTTTTTTTTTTTAAGTCATGTATGTTTGTGTGATAAGATATTGAGAATGCTTGGTTGGTTGAATGAATGGACTTGAAGAAGTTGCCGTAAATTCGGAGATTTCAAGATATTCATTATACTACCGGTTTTATAAGTTTGTGCAGTTTGATTCTTTTTGAGTTATGTGTGTGTGATGCATCATCGATGACGTCTGATTGGTTGATTTAATAGATTTGAAGAATTTGCCATAAATTCAAAGATTCCAAGTTATTCATTATACTGTAGGTTCATAAGGTTTAGCAATTTAATCCTTTTTAAATTATGTGTGTGTGTGTGTGTGATGTGTCATCGAGGACGCTTGATTGGTTGATTCAAATGGACTTAAAAAACTTGCTATAAATTTGAAGATTCCAAGTTTTCTATTATACTACTGGTTTCGCAAGGTTTTGCAGTTTAATCCTTTTTAAGTTATGTGTGATGTGTCATCGAGGACGCCTGATTGGTCGACTCAATGGATTTGAAGAACCTGTCATAAATTTGAAGATTTCAAGTTTTCTACTATACTAGAGGTTCATAAGGTTTTGTAGTTTAATTCTTTTGAAGTTTTATGTGTGTAATGTGTCATCGAAGACGCTCAATTAATTGATTCAATGGACTCAAAGAACTTAAAGTAAATTCGAAGATTTGAAGTTATCAATTTATAAGGTATTCACGGTGTCTCGTAAGTAGGGAGTTGAATAATTGACCAAAATACCGAGATACCATTTTAAGTCTATATATTTCAATGAGTTTATGTACACAATGAATTTCACACTTTTTTTTTTTCCTTTCACAAATGACTTGGTAATATGGGATTGGTGGACATTAAAAATGGTGTTAATTGTAGTTCCTTAATTAGTAAAAAAATATATACTTGTATAAATTGTCTCATATACTCCAAAAGAGAATCAATGTGTGTTTTGATTAAATTTCTACTGAATGCTCAAGGTTTACAAAGATCTAATTGTACCAATAACAAAACAAGATTTTAAAATATTGAACATAAAAACAAGTTAATAGAAGAAAAGAGTTAACTCAAACACATGTTATATTCAAGGGATAATTACAGTAAACCTACCTGTGGTATGACTCCTTTTTACTTTGCCTACCCGTGGTTCAATCATTTACACTTTGCCCACCTGAACTTCAATCCGTTACTTCCGTTACTCATCCGTTACCCACCTCTGTTAAAATCAAGGGTAAAAATGTATTTTATCTTCACTTTTATGTCTCTCTCCTCTAAAAACAAAAAATAACAGAAAAAACTCAAACAAACAAGATCAAAGAGGGGGGTTTTGTAGCTTGGGTTCAAGAACACACTTGCTCTTGGTATGAACAGTCTTGAGCCAATCAATCCAAATAAAATTTTCATATTCACACAAATCCTAAAAAACATTTAAAAAAATCCTACACTTGAAAGTGCTCTATTCTAATTTCACAAAAATCCTTTCAGACACTTTCAGTTATTCACAAAAATCATACATGACTTCACCTTAGTTCTCTCTCAAATCTCAAACCAAAACCAAAGCAAACCCCTCTTCAAAACCTAGACCCACCACACTTAGAAACACAAACACAGGCCCACTACACCCACAACAAAGAAAATAAGATAGCAGAGAGAGAGAGAGGCAGATTGAAGTCACAGTCGGAGCCAAATTCAACGCAAAGGAACCCACTGTTGCAATATTCATTTGTCATTGCTCCGTTCACCACCACCATTGCTCTATTCACTACTGCTACATTGGTTCGATTCATTCGTCTTCCTCAACTAGCCGCTCATGCTCACCTAAGCTCTCTATTTGGTTAGCCATCTTTGTTCCTTCTCGCTAACCCATCTCTCTCCCAGTCACCCTCTCGCCAAGCCATCTTACCCACAATGCAATCTTCAAACTCGACGGAGAGGAACAAAATTGAAATTGAAATTTTTGCTGCAGCCACTGACTACAACGTCATCGTTTTTGGTTGATTGTGGATTATGGGTGATGTCGTGAGTGGGTTGGGTTTGAAGAGAGGGAGAAGTCAGAGAGATAGAGATGAAGAGGGAGAAAAAATAATAAATAAATGAAGGAGATGGGCCTGGAAGCTATTGGATTTTTTTATTATTTATATTTGATTTGTATTCCTCCAATTTATTCTCATAGAAGTTCTTCAGCAATAAAAAATCCTAATTTTTTTATTTTTGTTATGTTTGTTTTTTCTTAAAAAAATGTTTTTCTAACGGTAAAGAGAAATGTGGGTAACAGAGCCCTAACGGAAGTTACCATAGGTGGACAAAGTATAAATGATTGAACCACAGGTAGACAAAGTGAAAACGGATTATACCACTGGTGAGATTACTGTAATTATCCCTGCATTCAATGATAATAGTAGGATACTCATATGAAAGTAATGTTGCTTTGATGGTCCAACCACAATTTGTTAGCTAAAAGAAGATATATAAAAGATTCTGAAAATTTAGTGGTTTTTACTTTTTAGTATTTCTTAAAGAAAATGGCTAATTTTCATTTTTTTTAAATAATTTTAAATCTAGATTTAAATTATTTACAATTACACTGTTAACACACTTTTCAATAGTTTACAAAAAATGATAGATTGTGTGATTGATCTATTAAAACTTTCACCTGAATTAATTATTGCTATACATTTGTACATCATTCATAACTTAACACATCAATGAACTGTGAAATGCCAAAAATATGTGTCATAGACTTTCATTTTTTTTTTTTTTGATGGGAAGACTGTGAAAATTAATATTTCTCATGAAAGGCTACAAATACATCATATAGAAGAGCTTGTTCAATAAAACAAGGGTTGTCCTCTATCCAAGTAGAAAAATTCGCAATACCTAAGGCATGCTTTGCTAAGAAATGGGCTGGCCTATTGCCAAGCCTACGTACATGAGACAACTCCACGCTCCAAAAATCATGAAGGGAAGAAAGGACACCAATGGTGTCACACCATACATTATAGCAGCAACAGAGCAGGGGGAGGGACCAATTCCTTTAAAGCATTGATCAAGTTCAGTGAGTCGCTCTCAAGGAGAATGTCATGGATAAGTAAGTCTTTTGCAAACTGTACCCCTGCCTCCAAAGCTTTGGCTTCCACCACCACAGCTCCAAGGGGAGCTTTAATTTTTTTACTACAAGCTCCAACCACACTGCCCTCAGCATCACGGATCAATATCCCAATCCCAGCAGCTTTTTGTGCCCCAAAAACCTTATTTTGTAAATAATATGTTTTGGATTTTAGTCACTTGTAGCATGGTGTTACTAGAGTCTAGAACCCTCACCAGATATCGACATGTTTCGTATAAGTTGGTTAATTTTTAAGCTCGATTTATGTAAAATTTTAAGACCTTATTTATCTTAAATACAATTATGCTTTTATCTATAAATAAATAAATAAATAAATAAACAAACCCACTTAAAAAAAAATCATATGTCAAGGACCGGGGCCCAGTAGTTTTGGGCTCCATTGGGTGAATTTTGGCCCAATGATTTTGGGTACTTGGTGAGTTCTTACATGTATCCCACCTTTTTTTTTTTTTTTTTACATTTTTTTTTTCTTGAGATAGTTTAAACTTATAACGTTCATTTTTTATGATAACTCTTTATCATCAAACCAAAACGCCAATTAGCTTTTGGTGTAGGCGGGGATTGAATTCCAAATCTCTTATTCAACTATAAAAAATTTTACCAGTTAAGTTAAGTGAAATATACTTTCAAAACAATATTTAAGTTAAGTAAAATAATGCAATATATTGTCAAATTAATAGTAAGTTGAATTGACATATTTAAGCTCAATTATCTCATCAATGGAGACTAGCCTAATAAGTTACAGTTACTCCTACATCAATTCAGTGGCCGCGGTATATCCCATCAAGAACTATGGCAATTATTAGCCCAAGTACTCGATGGGTTGTCACTCTCAAGATTATTAAATGCCATACCTTGGAGATAGCCTGCAATCATGCTGTTTATGCTCATAATGTCAAACATGTCACGGCTTTTTTTTTATTATATTAACATGCTACTAACCCTGTTGAATCTCACAAAGTATTGCCTGAACTTGATTTGAAAACATTCTAAAAAAAAAAAAAAAAAGATTTGAAAATGTCATTATTAACATGCTACTAACCCTGTTGAATCTCACAAAGCTTTGCCTCAACTGTTACCTATTGGCTATTGCAGGTTTCTTATTATGATGCGATGTGATCTCTCTTCTCAAACTTAGATATTCCTTTTGTGATTTGACCTTTTTGGTACAGCAAAGGATGCAACAAATTATTTGACTTTCTTGTCTATGATAGCCAGTCTAAATGGGCATCCAAGCGTTTTGTTAAACTTTATCTGAACAGGAATTAATCCTTTTTACATTAAGGATTAGTGCCTATTTGGTAAGATGATTTAAAACCATATATATATATATATATATTTAAGAAAATCACTTTAAAACCTCACTTTTGATTATTATATATAACATTTTTCACATCAATGAAGTAACAAGTTACTGATTTTCATATTGTAGACAAGCCAACAATGGAAGGGTGTAGCTTTTGATAAAGTGTACCTATTTAGACTTTAGAGTATTTGGCTTCAGTTTGAGGGCATGTATGCTTCGGATGAAAGTTTCCAAGTTGATGTCTTCCTTCAACATTCAATACTTGCTTACATGAAAATGATGAAAATAATACATAAATTCTTAAATCGCCATTCCCATGTTTGTCAAGTTTTGCAGGAATCGCTTTTCAAGGAGGCAATTGGGATGAGTTAGGAGCTGAGATTTTCGATTCAAATTTAAGAATTGGATTCTTTAATTAAAGTTTTGGCAATGTGGTGGATGGCAAAAAGGAAAGTGGTGATTCCATGTTGTGGATCTTTTTGTATTGTTGCATATTTAGCATAAATGATTTATTACAAGCATATATTCCTTCACGTGCTGTCCATGACAAAAATAATGAGAATTAGTTCACATCACCTCCTCCGAACTAAGCACAAGGCACAACTTCCTCAACTCTCTTTTTGTCAAAATGTGTTTCGACCAAACAATTGGGATTAATGCTTATCTAATTCTGAGTCTACAAAAAGTAATTAAGTGGAAATCAATTTTATCTAGGAGGAGATTTTTTTTTTTTTGGTTGAATCTAGGAAACTCTAAAACAAGCTCTTTCAAGAATTTTGCTGACATATATATATGCATATTGGGAAAGACTTCTGCAATAGCAGAAATTTCTTTAGAAATGAAAACAAAAAATTGAAGATCATAGATTAAAAAAAAGTAACAAAAATCAAACCTCTCAAACATCGTTAAGAAAAGCATCATTGGATCCGTCACAGGCCTCATCAGCCAATTTCATAAAGAATTCTGAAGTCTAGAAGGACTAATAATATTGAAGGAGATTGAAGAAGCCTCTCATCATCATCATCAGTAGCATGAAGTGATCCTTCCTATCTGCAGCTACAGTAAGGTAAGGCACATTTTTCAGCATTGTTCCCTAATCACATTAGATACGGTGTTAAAACACATGTTTTCCTCTTTCTATTAGGTTTCATTGCACACCTCCGCCAGTGATGAGTACACTGCCTTCTGTAATCAACCAACAATAACAAGCATTAGTATAAATGTCTTTAGCTTAAATATTTTATAATCATTTAAATTTTAGACTGAATTTCTTTAGGAGTAGCTTTGTAGACTTGTGTGTATTTGAGGTTTCTCCTCATATCAAACACGTAATGTGGAGAGCAGATGACTCTAGAAGATTGCCTAATAAACTCTAGTTATACAACAACAACGGCAAAAACACATATCATTCCTGCAGTTGTAGTTTAGTGATTCAAACATTGTGCCACATTTGCAATAAGAGTTGAACATTTTGACTTGCTATATGGCATATACATGTAGAATGCAGAAATAGTAGTGCTAGACACAATAGAAACATCAACTCTCCATCATAATTTATTACATAAAATTTTTAAATCACATTTACAGAATTTTCTCATGGAAATATAGGGGTAGTAAGAAACTTGGTAGGCTCTGAAGCAGTTACTTTGTAAACTTCCTTATTGAATGCTCCAGTACCGTTTATGCCCATTGCAGTGGATCATTCTCCAAAGCTCTAACCTTAATGAGAAACTTTCTAACATGTTCCAGTGCTTGTGCCCACTAAAGACTTACCATTATTCACCTTATCTGTTTTGCAACCACCAGTTGCATCAGATTGGTTGTGTCCCAAGTTCAACAATTAGAAACTTTTTTGATACACCGTGCTAAACCAAAGATTTGCTTTGGAGCCTCTGCACACAATTGAGAATCACAGAAATTAGAGCACCACTATCAAATAAACTTCTTAGACTAAATAAAGTATATTTAATATCATGAAGCAGATACCAAACCCAGATTTTACCAGAATGAAAGACGTACAGACATTGTGTATATTAATAACAATAAAAAAGAATGGAAGAAGAATTTATAAATTTGCCATCAGGAAAAAGAAATAGAGAGAAAAAAAGAGGGAAACAAACCAAATAAATAACTAACTAATTTGTGTGGCCATCAAGAACCTTTAGTCATCCAAGTTCAACCAAATCAAAGCTAATCATTCATTTTCAAATTTAGAATTCCAATTCAATAGCTAATACTTTTATAGTTAGATTTGACCCAACTGCACAATAGTTTTATAAAGCAGATTGCTTATCCACAATCTTAATCACAAATCACAGAATGAGATATTCTCGTGATGAGATTGCAAAAAATTATTAGGGGAAATAAGCATCGAAAGTTTATTGAATCAAATATTCTAAAAATTGATAAATAAAACACTCATGCAAATAAGTTACAAAACAAAAGGCAAGCCTTTTATCAGTATATTTGCTTCTGTTCCAGCCACTTTCACATTAGAGCCACAAAGAAATACATCATCGCCTCGCAGACACTACAAAACTTTGCAACTTTGCAATTCTCAAGGCCAATGATCTCTGCAGAGTTAAGGTTATCACACATGAATGAAAAACTTAGAATGTACACCTCTCAGCAAGTTCCTGCCATGTAAGTTCATCAATATCAGAGCATGTCAAGCATGGTTTTCTAAACATAAATCAAGATGTCTGTGTCTTTCTTCCACCCCTATCTGAACATAGAACTTAGATTCTGCAACATCAAAATTAGGTTCTACAAATGCTGCCACCTAGTAGCACTTCTTGCAGTTAGCAGTTAAACCCGGTCAAAGTTCTCATAGTAATAAAGGAATAGCCATTTATAAGTTCCCCCTCAAGTTTCTTAAATGATAAAGATTCCTCCAGGCTGCAACTTCAAGAAATGACATGATAACTCCCAAGGTGAACAAGTAGAACAGAATAAGTTGAGTATATGACACAAAAAACCCTTTACTTTTCTTCTTCATGCTAACATTAGCATCAACCCATATCACCAGTTGAATTTGAAGGAAGCTTTAAGCTAACTGGCTAGCCAGTAGGACAGCAATAATTCATGACAGATTTCTCAACTACCTTCCTATATATTCTTACAACCTTTGAGCAAACCATCTGAATCTTTCTCAATTTGTATGCCAGTGTTGCCGTTGACCAGAAGAAAACCACTTCCAACAATCCATGGTTTTGAAATGTCACATCTATTCTTTAAGAAGTTATATTCTGAACAGGCATGGGTACCAAGAACATGTTCTATAATCTATTGCACAAATTATGCATCTTGTCCAAATTTGTCTTGGTCCAACCACTTCACAAGTATTTAGATTTAAGAATTCATTAATACTATCTATTGTCGAGAAGTTGTCAACTGTACAAAGATAAGTTAGTCTAATACTAAAAGTAAATGAAGTTTCCCAACACCATTTTCCTCTAATGTAGCATGTATGGTTCTTGAATTACCTTCAGCTTGCAAACCTGAGTAACTCCATTCTCAATGCCTAATGGGAACTTCTCAAACTTTCTTAGCAGCTTTCAAAATTTTTGGCTCCATTATGGAATAACTATACTCTAGTCTCCTGCATAAATTCAATCTCTGCACACGAAAGCTAACCTATCACTTGTGCCCCCAGATTATATGGAGTAGCAGTCCAACACCAACCCAAGATGACAAGTAACATCAAACACTAAACCACTTTTGGATTCTGACATGGTATCTTATGTGGTTTAGTATTGCTACCTAAAGCCTTTTATTTAGTTTGGAGACTGTCTCTTTCAGTAAAATTTCCAGCAAATTTCAATGTTTACGGCACCAAATGTTTAATATTTGATCTAGCAATATGTCTCACTCAGAAGACAGAAGATCAAATTTATTCCCCACATAATGGACCGGAAAGGACCAAAGTGGACCTAAAAGGACTGAATGTTTAATATTTGATCTAACAGTATGTCTTACTCAGAAGATCGAATTTGCTCCCCACATAATGGACCGGAATGGGCCGAAGTCGACGACTAGACCGATGTGGGCTGAATGGACTAAACTAGACCGAAATGGACCAAGTAGATCAAATAGACTGAACTGGACCAAAGTGGATGGAATGGACCAAACTGAACCAAATGGTCTGTAAAGCTCACTTTTGATTATCCTACACCACTGTCTTGTAGGATTTCTAATTATTTGGTTGAAATGAGATATGCGTAAAGGAATTTGTAGGTTTAGATGATGAGAATTTGGTTATTGCTCTATGGAAAAATAGGGATTATTATTATTATTTGTGTTATTGTTATCAAAGTTAATGAATTTTAATAGTAGGCTAATCACAAGGAAGTTGTGATTATGACAATGGACACAAGATGGACGTGTAATGTGGTGTTCATCAAATGAATTGGATTTGGATGGGGTCCAATGCCTTTGCACATTTTTGTGAGACTAAGGGCTCGTTTGGTAAGAGATTTCTAGTAACATTGTTTAAGTGTTGTGGAAATACATGTGTGTGAAAAAATATTGTGAAAATACGTGTTGTGGTATTTAAACAACGAAAACTGTTGTTTAAACAACGTTGCCAAACAAACTCTAATTATTTTACCTTTTTGGTACAACAAAAGATGCAATCAATTATAATTGACTTTCTTGTCTATGATTGCTAGTCTAAATGGGCATCCAAGTGCTTTATTAAACTTCTTTTTTTTTTGGTGAAACTTGTTAAACTTTATTCGAACAAAAATCAATTAATCCTTTTACATTAAGGATTAGTGCCTATTTGGTAAGATGATTTAAAACCATATATTTTGTTTTAAGTGATGGAGAACAGACTCCACGTCACCACTGGCGGCTCTACATTCAAGCTAAGGTGGTCACAGGACCACCCTGACTTGTAAAAAATGGCATATATACACTTGCCAAAAAAAAAAAAAAAAATGTTAAACTAACCTATTGTGACCACCTTAATAAAAATGTTAAACACTTTAACTTGAGCATTACAAAAAATTGGGTTCAACAAAAATAAGAATAATGCTATATTCACAATATTTTCATAATAATTTTACAATAAATCCAATGTAGTAAGTTGTTATTGATCCTAATTTGGGCTCAATACTGATATTATTTTTTACTACCAACATAAGATTTATTGTAAAAATATTGTGAACGTAGCATTAATCCAAAATTAGTTTTGCCCCCAAATATAACCCTTAATCCCTTTTATATATAAAAAAAAAAAAACTTAAATAACAACAATTAATATTAGCCCAAATAACAACAAACCTAAACCAAACAAAAACAAGATAAGATCAAACAACAACAAGTGATCTAATTATTCAACAAAAAGCCTACTATAAAACAAAAAGATAAAAATTGCTAAACATTCAAATTTGTAGTTTGTTTAACCTATTCAATAAAAATAATCTATAATTTCATTTTTCCCTAAAAAATGGTATCAGGAAAAGTATTGTGGTTGTCAGTTCTCCTTGGTGGTGAAGACAGTTATATTCTTTTTGGCTTGGAAGTCGTAATAATTTTACTCTCTTTAGTAACTTGACTCACAATTGTAACAAATATTGCTATTGCATCTTGTGCAATACCTAATATATTGTATAGGATTCGAATCTAGCTGCTACATTATTCATAATAAAAATAGAGACACATCAATAATTAATTAAAAAAGATAATTTAATTTGTTTGCATAATTAATTACAAAGGCATTAGGACTAATGGACTATATTACATGCCTTCCCTATCTAGATTTAACAACAAAGAGTCCTTTAAGGGGGTTTCAAAAGTGAAATAAAGTTGAAATTTCATTTTGTTGGTACGAAGGATAACAAAAGTCAAAATGAGAAACTTGTTTCTAAATTTTTTTTTTTTTTTTTTGGGTTGGGGGTGGGGGGGGTGGGGGGGGGGAGCAATAAAAAATAAAAGAGTTTTTTTTTTTTTGGTAAACAGGAAAAAACAAACAACTAACAAACAGGGAACAAATCAGGACAAAGCCTGTTACAAGGGATGCCATGAAAGTCAGCCTCAACAAAGGAGACCAAATCCACAGGAGGAGCAGAATGAATAATAAACTCTAAAGCTTGAGCATGGCCGGAATACGCTAAACGATCCGCGCATTTATTAGCCTCTCGAAAAATATGCCTGATACGAACGTGGGGGATTTTGGAAATCAAATCTTTGCAATCATCAAATAAAGGAGAGATTACTGAATTGTTGTAGTGGGGATTATTCAGAGCCTCCACAAGAGCCTTTGCGTCGAGCTCGACAATAATAGAAGGGAGTTTCATTTGGTGGCAAATCATTAGCCCATCACGAAGAGCCCAAACCTCCGCCGAGAAACTGTTCACGTTGCCCAGCTTCCTAAAAAACCAATCACCCAGTTTCCCTCTTCATCTCTGATCAAACCTCCCCCTGCTACCTTTCCCAAAGTTTCGCTCCAAGACCCGTCAGTATTCAACTTCAACCAACCCAACTCCAGTCTCTCCCACTTCACTTGTCTGAGAAACATTCGCTTGTTCCGACTTGGATGAGAGGCACAAAAGAAAAACTCCGAAGCTTGCAAAGCAATAATCTTACAAAGATTTGGGTTAACACTCTTGCTATTGAAAACAACTTGGTTGCGTTGTTTCCAAATCAACCAAAGAGCAAAGGAAAATAGAACATTCCAAGGAATACCCAATGCACTTTGAGAGAACTTGAGGCCCCCATTAGTGGTTAACCAATCCCTGATGTCCTGGGAGAAAAAAGAGGAGTGCAAACCGTGGTTACCCAACTGATGCCAAACGGATTTGACCAAGCTACAATCTCTGAGGGCATGCATGATTGATTCGGCTTCTAAATGGCACAATGGACAGGTAGTATCAAGAGGGAGTCCTCTTCTGGCTAGGCACTCCTTAACACCAATGCTTTGCTGCATACACTTTCAAATAAACATTTGAATCCTAGGCAAGGAGGGAAGCTTCCAAATCCAAGAACCAGAGAATGAACCAGTACCTGAGGAGTTTCTGGCAAGGAGATAGGCACTACTCATATCAAAATTTCCTTTTGAAGAAAACTTCCAGGCTAATTTATCGCTACACCTCGCCACACGGGGGATAGGGACAGCTTGGATGTCAGCTTTTACCTCAGAGGGGAGATCAAAAGGAATAGAATTCCAATCCCAACCAGTAGGAGAAAGCACATTTTTAATTTGCAAATCTTTCGATGCTTGAGGAAGCGGGCCTTGTATAACAGACCTGATGGGACCAAGTTTAGACCAAGTATCAGACCAAAAATTAAGACTGTTATCATGACCTGGTATCCATATGACCCCTTTTTTGAAAACTTCTTCACCTTTCTTGAGCCCTTTCTAGACAGGGGAGCTTGGAAGTCTTGCTTCGTTCCTAGCATTGATTCTTTGTCTATTGCAGTACTTGAATTTAAGAACCTTAGCCCAAGGGGCATTCCCCTTTTTGTGAAACCTCCAATTAAGCTTTGCCAGAAGCGCCGTGTTCCTTCCTTTAGCAGTTTGTAACCCCAAACCACCTGCCTCTTTTGGTTTAGCCACTTCGTCCCAATTAACCCAATGCATCTTTTTGGCATGCTCTGTCGTCCCCTATAGGAAATTTCTATTGACCCTATCAATGCCATTAAGGATTTTATTAGGAAGGGAAGCATATTGCTTCACATAATTCGGAATAGTTGAGGAGGACGCTTGAATAAGAACTACATGGCCAGCCATAGAGAGTAAGTTAGCTTTTCACCCTGCCAGCTTCTTCTTGACTTTATCTAACACAAAATCAAAATCAGGCTTGCGGTCACCTGAATGTTTTAAAGGAAACCCCAGGTACTTGCCAAGGTTTGGAGTCGAGTTGAACCCAAGAATACCAGAGAGGTGCTCTCTATGATCCGGATCCACATTGGGAGAGAAAAAAACACGAGATTTGGCTTCACTCACCCTCTGCCCGGATCTTTGGCAAAAATTATGCAGCACAACCTTAATGGTATTACAGTTATCCTGATCCGCACTTGCAAACAGCACCAAGTCATGCGCAAAGAATAAATGCGAGAAAAATGGGCCACTCCTAGAAGCTTTCACAGGAGTCCAGAGCTTAGTTTCACACTTCTCTTCAATCAAATGACCCAAGTATTCCATGCAAAGGATGAAAAGATAAGGAGAAAGGGGGTCTCCTTGTCTAATGCCTCTAGAAGGACAAAAGGAATCAAGGCATCCCCCATTGAAAAGCAGAGACAGCTCATAATAAGCTCAATAATAGCAGTAGGAAAATTGAAAAATAACAGCATTTCCCTAATTTTAAAAATAAAAGAGTTAGGAACTAGCCATGGCCATCTTACTTCCATCTTGAGGAATAAATGCTAAAGGGTCTCAAACTCAACGGTTTGAGTTCAATAAGGTGGATTAAGCCATAATCTAACATCATGTTCATCAAAGTAATGGTGGTTTTAGACTATAAAAGACAATAATTATTAAGTTAAAATTAATATTGTATTTATCAAGAACTTTGTTACTAAATTAGCATATTATGGTATTTCTAATGGAGATTTTCAAGATTCAAACCTCCCCCTCCCCATTATAGCTATCGAATTATCAAAAACATTAACATAATGTCTTTCCTCTGAAAGTTGGAACTCAGGACTTGTCTCATATGAAAATCCTAAGAACTACGTTATAAAACTGCACTTTGGGTCATGAAACTTTGCCCAAAATTTTTGTGGCATTGAGTCAACCAACCTAAGCCCATGGACACGAAGCAGTAAAGGGTCCTTATAGGCTCGCACTGGTTTCCCTCAAAATGGAATAAACAAAATGGTGAAAAAGGCATTGATATGGGCCCTAACTGGACTCAAACCCAGAATAAGCAAGTTGAATCAATAGCTTGCATAGTACAAGGCCAGCCCTGATTTCACTCATTTTTCACATATAATTATTGCATGTTAAAATTATTAGCTATCAAACTACAAGTGTACAAATTCATGTGCTAATGAATGTGGTTTTTTTTTTTTTTTTTTTTTTTTTTTTTTTTTTTTAAATTTCATTTTAAGAGAGAGTTTCAACTTATCAGAGATTTTACAGTTAACTAGTACCCATAATGAATGTAATTAGTATAATATCAATAGATTTAACACTATAATAAATAAATAAATAATATTTTCTTAATGTTTTAAAAGTTAACACATCAATTTATAAGAACTATATAGTAAAATTTGTATAACTTATAACACTCTTTTTTTTAATGTTTACAAGGGTGAGTACATTAAATTTGATTTAACTCGATCGTTGAGACAATGCCCTCTTTTGTTTTGCATCTATATATATATATATATATAAAAGCTGAAGCGTAGCATTTATTGTTGCTACGCTTCTGTTGAGCGACATCAACAGCCACATTATCGATCCTACTAACTTTATTTTTTTTCTTTTTCTTTTTCTTTTCCTTCCTTTTGAAAATTAACACTTTATCTCTTAATTAACGTTTCCTAACTTTTCAACTTTCCATTTATTATTCCATCAAGCCCAATTTGATAATAATTCAAACTTCCTTCAACTTTATGACTCTCTCTCCCTCTAATCAAGCAGTTATGAAAACTGTTTAATTTCCACTCTATTAGAATTCAAAAAAAAAAAACTTACTGATTTTTTGTCTATATATACTAATATGTAACCCGGTGCTACCTCACGGGACTGGTTAATTGTAATGATGCTATTGACCAATTTTTTTTTTTTTTTTTGGGTTTATCACACAAATGATAGAATTAAATCAAACAATGAAAAATATATATTGAATTTTATTATTTACGTAATGCTATTGGTCTTTTTTTTTTGGTTTATCATACATAGGATAGCATTAGATAAAACAATGAATAAAAAAAGAGAATATTGCATTTTATTATTTAAAATATATAAATGGACATTAATGGAACTTTCTTCAAAAGTTTCTAATAAAATTGGACATGAATAGCGTATTGGAATCAGAAGTGTGTTGCAATTCACAGTTTTTAATGGAGATGCCATCAGATAGCACTTTTCCCCTATAGACATGTCTAATACGCTGTCCTTGAGTTTATTTTGAGTACGTTTCAAGTCGAAGTCAATATTGTTGTCTCTTTTAACACTTTAAATTGCCATTAATCAGTTTCACAAAATTAAAATTTACAGAACATTTTACCTTCTTGTTTTTTCAACATCCGAAGTTAAATGTTTCTATTAAAATCTAAAAGTTCACCTAACTAAAAATCATATATACATATCTTTCATCAATTGTTAATAGCTCTACAATCTATTTATGCACCAAAAGCAATGACTAACTTGAAAGAAGAGAAAGATTACGTGTTAGCATAAACTATCACTTCCAAAAGCATCATTAATCAAAGATTAAAATGAAACTATAATTCAAAATAATTCCAGCAGTTGCCTTTGTTCTGAATTGTAAGCTTCAATCTTCTCCCACCAATTGTGAGCAACTTAATCTCAAAATCCACACCTGAAAATGATTAAAACAATAATCTTGCAAAATTGTGATGATAAGATGTTTATCTTGTTAGATTCAGCCACATTGAGCATTATGAATGGAGGTAACTTAACACCAACATTTAAAAATCAAATTGGACACATAGCACAAAATTAAACTACAATTAGAAATTAATTTGATTCGATTTGAATTCTAAAATTAAACTTCAACTTAATATAATATATATGATTATATTTTTGTCCATTTTTAACAAATTAACAAAATCTTAATCCAGACACACTAAAAACTATTAAAAAATAAGAACTGATCATTGAGCTTGGAATCTTCTTGGAGGCGCCAATGAAGCGCTAATGTATGAGAGTGTGAAGCAAGGAAGAGTGAGATTGAATATTGTGTTTGAACCCGGCCTTGCTCTGAGAAATCCGTAAGGAGGAGAGGGTAGTGTGTGGATCTAGTTGGTAGAGGTTGAGAGAGGAGGAGACATGGGATGACGATATGGAATTAGGAGGAGATAATGTTTTATTTTTATAGTCTTTCTCGTTGGACTCCTTGGTTCTAGTTGTGGGATTAGAAGAGCTCAGACTCTATTGAGATTACCCATAAAAGTGTGCAGGCGAGATGTTCTTGCTTAGACCAATGAGTATTATCATTGTGGTTTTCTTGGCTTCCATGTTAAATATTAATGCATCATTTATTTGGGCACAAAAATTATAAAATTTAAATAAGATACATGACACAAAATTGGAGTCCAATTTATAATCTCCAAAAAAATGTGCAGGTGAGATGTTCTTGCTTAGGCTAATGAACATTATCATTGTGGTTTTCTTGGCTTCCGTATTAAATGTTAATGCATCATTTATTTGGGCACAAAAATTAGAAAATTTAGATAAGATACATGACACAAAATTGGAGTCAAATTTATAGTCTAATTAGATTTTTTTTTGAGTTTTGGTTAGGACAAGTGGCACAAAATTGAGAATCCAATTAAAATCTAATTGGATTTTTTCTCTGCTTCACTGATTATTATATATATATATATTTGCAATTGCTTTACCTCACTCTTGCACATTTGGAAAGTCCCTCTAAAGGGATTTTTTTTTTCTTTTGTTTTCCCCATATTCTTCAAGTTTTCTAAATTTATTTTGTTAGTGATGTACCATCGTAGATCTTAGGTGCCAACAGTATTGGTTTCCATAAACCAACCAAAAAAATCTTAAAGCCATGGTGAATAATACATTAAAAGAATCGCAACGGGGTCTTACTACTATAGTTTATGTGGTTGTTAATCATGGATGAGTTTTTTTTTTTTTTTTTTCATTGATGTTATACCTCTTATGTGAATTTGTGTGATGCGTTCTCCATATGGATAAATGATTCTCTTTGTATATATGTAGCATAAATTAGATTTATTGTACATACATGTTAGTTGTGACATGAATGTAGATGCATAACTTATGGTATGTTTGATAGACTGTAATAGATATTGTAATGTAATAGTTATTCATATGGTTTAATTATTCTTTAGTTTGGTTATATTTTTATTATAAAGAATAGTCATTCCTTATAAATAGCTATTCTTCAAAATGAGAAATAACTATTCCTCTTTAAAAGGTGATATTAGTTATTCCTTAGTAAGTGCAATAATTTCAAAACATAATATATTTCTAAATAAAAAAACTTTTCATATACATTTACAATTATAAAAATAAAAAATCATAAAAAATAACACATATCTCTCTTAAATTTAAAGATAACAATTTTTAAGGAGATATAATTATATGAGTAAGATATTTCCTAAAATAAATGTTAAGTTTCATTTTAATGTTATAACTCACAACCAAACTAATGAATATGTTTAGTTATTACATTACAACACACTTTATTACTAGTAATAAAGACTATAATTCTTGTCGTAATCCTCATTCAGTGTACCAAACGTACCCTTAATACAAGATATGTTACTTTTCTTTTTTTGTATTGCGACGAACGTCACGACGAAATAACATCATCACCTTGTCAAGTATAATCTCTCCATCCACCTCGCTAACCCCCTTCAGACCTTTGCGTAGTTTGTCGTCCACAGCATTCGAGTTAATAAAGTATTTGAAGGATGAATTTAGGGCATTCTGGAAAGTCTTGTCATTGTTAAATTATGACGTAATAATGCTATCATATTTGTCTTTCTCGTCGAAGAGCCGCTGGACAAATTCGATTGGATCCTCAAGCCTTTCCGGGTCAGTAAATAGCTTCTTGCTAGTCTCCCTGATGTGAGAAGTCATTTTTAAGTGGCCATCTTGAACCCAATCAAACAAAACATACATTCTTCCCAGGTCTTCACACTTATTGTTAAGAAGCATGTTCACCAAGCCAGAATTCTCCATTTGGATTAGTCTCACCATGTGGTTAGCAATCATCTCCTTCTCCACTACATTAGTTATCTTTGTTTCACTTTGGGCATCCAAGTAATGTGTCACTCTCTCCATTTTCTCATTTAGACGCCTCTCAGCTTTCTTTAGGTAATCTCCACAATCACAACACTTGATAAACTTCTGTGATTCACCCCTGTAAAACTCAGCTAAAACCTCAAGAAAAGGCCTCTTGAAGTCTCCTTGGTAAACAGAAGAACCTAAATCCATTAGCATCTTAATTATATTGCTCATCAACCCCCTGTTAATAACTTTACCAGTCCGTTCTTTAAGTACTAGTTCAAGAAGTGTGTTCAACAGTCTAGTCTGAATCTTGCCGGAGTGGATTATGTTATCTCTCCACAGGTTCATCCCAAGCTCATGAACAGGGGTCTTGTGGGTACTTGGAATGTAAGTTCTATCCAAGTACATAAGCATCTACCGGATCATCTGTAATGAAGTTGCCACGTGCTTGTACCAACCCTACCTCATGTGCTCCACTCCCTTCCTTTGCTTCATCACATTGATTCTAAGGAGTAATTTCAACATTGCTTGCCTCTTTTGCCTTTATTTCCCCATCCGTTTGTTTTCCAAACTTGATTAAGGCCTCATTGATTTCTTTTATTTGGATATCAAATAGCTTAGCAGACGAGATTGATTTGGGAAGTAATATCTCTGAATTAATATTTTCCTCACTTGGAATTTGGTTCGAATTTGGTCCGGATTCATTTGAGACTGACGTCCCGTTTGGAGTAAATACAGCCTCAGTTTGTAATGTCTTCCCCATACTCACGGTTTCAGCATTTAATGGCTCTCTACATTTACTGCTTCCTTCCTCCATCGTTACCTTGTTGAGGTACAAAATTGGTCATAAACTAAGGCCCAAAAAAATAACACGTTGGGCTCATTTCACAAAAATATAAATAAATAAACTAAGAGAAAATAAGAGGGTTGGGCTTACATAATGAAGGAAAAAGAGAAAAGAAAGAAGAAAAGGGGAAGAGGCCTAAAGGATTGGGATGCATAGACCCACGAAAGAACAAAAAGGGCCTAGGCTAGGCAGAACCAGCAAATCAAAGAAAGCTCAGTAAGAAGGGCTGGGCCGGGATCCCAGAAGTCCCCAGAATCTGGGGATCCCTGGACGCGAAGTAAGGTTGAAGCAAATTCAAAAAGGGACAAAAGATAAAGAGCATGCGGGTCTTATCCTCCAGACATGCAGTGGAGCCAGGAGGTACAAAGCAAAAACGTAGGAGCCGTGATTCCGACCATTTGGAGAAAGTGACAAGGAAGAGCACAACTGAAAAAGCTGGAGTGCTGAGAAGAAAAAGCCAAATAGCTGAAGATTAGCCAACGGAGAAGTCTGGAAATAGAAAACTAGCTAAGGGACTTTCGTTTGGTCGCACCAAAAGCAAGAAACTATGAGAGAAAAAGGAAACGACATAACCCTGAGCAACCTGGCATGGCACGAACTCTAAGGGGCAAAAGGGAGAAATCAACTAGTACCTCGGAGCCCGAGCTGTGCTATAAAAGGAGGAGGGGGTCCATGCTGAAGGGGCATTCAAATTCAAATAGAGATTCATCTTTGATTAGCTCATTCAGGCATTCATGGCCATTTTCTGGAGTCTCATAGAACTATAGAAAGAGCTCTGTAAAATCAAAAGAAAATAGAGGAACCGTTCCCGGTATCTTAGAGACAGCCACTATAGCACAAACTTGGATTCAACAAATTTAAACTTTGCAAGTCTTGGAAGCTTAAATAGCTATCAAAGTCTGTAATTTTTGAACTTAGTTAAACCTTGCATCATGTCTTAGTGAGCACTGTAATTATAACTAAAGAAAATTAATAAAATGTACCTTACTAATTCGAGGATCCCTAACCTTTTCTTACATTGTATTTGTGCACCACTCAGTTCTTAAACAGTCCTTTTAGTTGTGGTGAACTGAGCCCAGTCAACCAAGAATATTTATTTGGCCTAGGATCTTTGGGCCACTGTGCTGAGAAGAAAAAGGCACTCTCACATTTTGGCGACTTCACTGGGGACTGGGTAAATAAAAGGGAAGAAGCAATCCCTTCGCAGAATATGCCTCAAAGACCAAGGAACAGTAAAGGTGCTAATGTGCCACCCATGGCCTCTGAGCCCGTGGGAGAAAATGAAGTGGCCTTCAGACAAAGAGGTGAGGTGCCCCTAACAGAACAGGAGGCTGTGTCAGAACAAAGAAACGCAAGGCAGGAGCTAGACCCCATGGCTCAGATGACTGCAATGTTGAAAGACTTGCAACAAGAAGTTCGCCTTCTCAAAGAAGGCAAGACATAGGAAGTCAGAGACAATGCCCCCCATGTGGGCAACCAAGATAGAACCCAGTCAGAGGGAGGGTCAGCAGTGGAAGGAGGAACTAACCCCCAGTACCTAACATTGGCAGATGTCAGTGCCCTCCTGGACCAAGAAAGGGAAAAACTTTTCGGGATCCCCAAGCAATTTTCTTGGGATCCCCCATTCCCACCAAAACTCTTTGGCAAGCCATATCCCAAGGGATATGAGCCACCAACGTTTCATCCTTTTGATGGAAGCGCAGTAGAACACGTGAGTAGGTTCGTCTACACTATGGGCCTTTACGAAGGAAACCGAGAGCTGTGCCTAAGAGAGTTTGCTAAGTCCTTAGTGGATAGGGCATACACTTGGTACACCACACTGAGACCTGGGTCCATTAAGACCTGGGATGAGATGATGGAGAGATTTTGTGCAAAATATTACCCTAGTGAGGACAATGTCACTTTCCAAAGCCTTCAGATGGTACGGCAGAGGCCTAGAGATGATCCCGTCCAGTTCATCAAAAGATTTGAAGATGTGTCCCTAGATTGTTATGGGGACCATGAAGAAAAAGAGCTCGTGGAGACTTGCATATCTAACATGCTTTTCGATTACAGACTCAACCTCGAAAATTTATGTATCACACAGTTCGCTGACCTGTTACAGAGAACTAGAAGGATAGCACAAATTATGAGGGCAAGGAGGATGCTAGCGTCCCAAGCCATGACAGCATCGGTGGGAGAAAAGAGGAAGAGGCCTGATGGAAAAATGTTTGAAGAACCACCAGTGATCCTATGTACCGCAAAAGAATTAAACCATGTTCTGGACAAATGGATCAGGGATGGAGTGTTTAGGCCATTCACTGTGTCCAGACCACCAACCGAGGAAGAAAGGAAAAATCTTTTATTTTGTAGGATTCATAATTATGTTAAGTATTCCACCAAGGATTGTTGGACCCTCCGCAGGCTCTTTCACAGGAAGCTAAGAGAAGGAACCCTGGAGCTCACCCAGAAGGAGCCAGAAGTACAAAGGAACCTCTTGCCCAACCACAAAGGAAAGGAGGTGGTGGCTGTAGCAATCCATGGGAACCCGGCAGAAGCAGAAGAGCTAGAAGGATCTTTCCACCTAAACACAGTCAGGACCCTCCAGAAGGATTCCAAGTTCAGATCACTATTCAACCAGCTGGGATTTGGACTAGAAGTAAGAAGGGTGGCCATAGAGTCTTTCATGACTATAGCAGCAGATTCAGGAATGGGGTGTTTCACTGTAGAATCACATGCTAGTCGAGCTTTCCTAGAGACAGCCAATGCCATAACTTTTACTGATGAAGACATGGAGGTTGAGCATTCAAACCACTGCAGACCTCTTTATCTAATGGCCACTATAAACGGTGTCCAAATCAGAAGAGCACTAGTGGACACAGGGGCATCACTCAACCTCATAGCCCTAAGCACCTTGGAAGCCGTAGGCCTAGCAGGAAGGAGGATCTTGGGGGCTCCCATGGAAATAACCGGATTTGGAGGATCAGCAGAATCAACCTAGGGATATATACAGCTGGCCCTAAGAGTGGGGCCAATAGTAGCCTTGACCAGATTTCATGTAATCAACTCAGAGGTGTCCTATCATTAACTGTTGGGACGGCCATGATTTCATAAGCATTGCCTTATACCATCCACATACCATTAGTGTGTCAAGGGGAGATTGAACGGGAGGCTTGTAAGCATCCCTGCCAACCATAACCCTTTTAGCCAAGGAGAAGTAAAATTTGTAGAAATAATGTTCTATGATGAGTTAGAACCTGACAATGAGAGTCCCATGCCAGGGACCCCAGGAACACCTATCTTGGAAAAAGAAGAAGGAGGAGGTACCCATGACTTAAGAAACCTCTTGAAGAGAAAAAGGCAAAAGAAAGAGCCCAGCACCTCAAGATCCCGAGAATGTGTAGTAGTGCGGGAACCCGGGGGAAGATTAATTTACCGTTTGTGAAGGTGCGCAGGGCCTGAGTGCATTGTGCAGGAAGGTCTCGGACCACCAGAATGTATGGTAGCTCAAGAGGAAGTCCCAGAGGAACCAATTAAAGAAACACAGATCCAGCCTGAGGAAGAATTGGAAGAAATAAACTTGGGAGCTGAGCTAGGATCCCAGAAGCCTGTTTCCATCAGTAGCCAGTTGATAGCACAAGAAAGGGAGCCACTGGTAGCCTTACTCAAAGAATACATGAATGTGTTTGCATGGACCTACGATGAGATGCCTGGCCTAGATCCTGGGCTCGTGGCTCATGCTCTCAACGTAGACCCAGGAGTCAAACCAGTAGTCAAACCAGCTAGGGTTTTTCACATTGATGTAGAAGCCCAGATAACCCAGGAGGTCAAAAAGCTGTTGGTAGCTGGTTTTATCAAGCCCATTCAACATCCCATATGGCTTTCTAACATAGTACCTATGAAGAAAAAGAACGGCCAGATCTGTTGCTGTGTGAACTTCCGTAACCTGAATAAGGCATGTCTAAAGGATAAGTTCCTTTTGCCTAATATTGACCTCCTTGTGGATTCAGCTGTGGGAAGTTCTATGTTCTCATTCATGGATGGGTATAGTGGGTATAACCAGATTCGTATGGCTGCCAAGGATGCTGAGAAAACAGCATTCAGGACACTAGTCAAAAATTTTTATTACACTGTGATGCCTTTTGGCTTGAAAAATGCAGGAGCCACATACCAGCGAACCATGATAGCCATCTTCCACAACATGATGCATAAAGAAATGGAAAACTATGTGGATGATATTGTGGTCAAGTCAAAAACTAGGACAGGACAGGACACCTCCAGGTACTTGAGCAAGTTTTCAAAAGATGCAGAGAATACAAACTACGCATGAACCCCATGAAATGTGCCTTTGGAGTATCTGTAGGAAAGTTCCTCGGGTTCCTGGTACATCATAGAGGCATAAGTGTGGATCCAGCCAAAGCTGCAGCCATTGCCACTATGAAAAGACTAACAACAGTGAGGGAGCTCAAAAGCTTCCTAGGAAGAGTCTCCTACATCAGGAGATTTGTGTCAGGGCTGGCTTCAGTCACAGGAGGCTTATCCAAGCTATTAAAGAAAGGAACTGAGTTCACCTGGGGAGCAGAGCAACAGGAAGCCTTCCAAAGGATCCAACAGATTATGAATCATCTGCTCACTCTCCAGGCACCAGTACGTGGGCAACCCCTATTATTGTACTTGGCATCGAATGTCCAAGCAATAGGAGCCCTGCTGGTGCAAGAAGATAATGATGGGAATGAGCAATCTGTTTACTGTGTAAGCAGGACACTCAAGGATGCCGAGACCAGGTATCCTAGGATAGAAAAGGCTTGCCTAGTGGTCATTTACGCATCCCAGAGACTGAAGAGGTATTTCTCAGCTCACCAAATCCTTTTAGTGACTAAGTCACACCTTATAAAAGCACTCCTACATCAACCCCTCCTAACAGGAAGAATAGTACAGTGGCTGGTCCTGTTTTCTCAATTTGATATAGGTCTCAGGACCCCCAAGGTTGTTAAAAGTCAAGTCATAGTTGACCTCCTGACATAGTT
This sequence comes from Quercus suber, assembly GCF_002906115.3. Taxonomy (NCBI): domain Eukaryota; kingdom Viridiplantae; phylum Streptophyta; class Magnoliopsida; order Fagales; family Fagaceae; genus Quercus; species Quercus suber. The sequence goes on along the minus strand of NW_027069601.1, from coordinate 355,073 downwards.
CCCAGGGAAGGAGGAAACCTCACTAAGTGAAGAGATCCCAAGTGAGGTAGTAGTAGCAGAAACCCCGGGAAAGAAATGGACAATGAGATTTGATGGGTCAGCTACAGCAACCTCAAATGGGGTGGGAATTGTACTGAGCTGTGAGAATGGGGACACCATACCTTTATCTTTCAAGCTTGGTTTCTCCTATTCCAATAATGCAACTGAGTATAAGGCGTACTTGACCGGGTTAATTATAGCACTCAGTATTGGGGTGAAACATATGAGAGTACTGGGAGATTCCAATCTTGTAGTCTCTTAGGTGAAAGGTGACTTTGCACTAAGGGACCAAAGTTTGGCAGCCTACAGGACTTGGGCGCAGAGGCTGGAGCAGAAATTCCTGACCTTTAGCATATAGTACACGCAGAGAAGTGAAAACAGGTTCGCGGATGCGCTTGCCACCTTGGGGTCCCAGGTACCATTTAAGGAAAAAGACACTCTGGTCAGAATAGGAAGACATGAGCATTCCATCTTAAAAATCCTCCAAAGGATATCCCTCAGAGAGTCCAAGCAATGGGACTGGAGGAGCGAAGTGAAAGAAAAAAAAATGAAATAAACAGGATCCAGAGGGAGCATCAAGGAGCTGAGGGACTACGCTCTAATAGAAGGAGAACTATACAGAAGACTGCTCGGAGGGATCCTATCCAGATGTATCAATGAGAAGGAGGGGAAACTAAGGTTGGAAGAGCTACATACCCAAGTCTGAGGGACCTCAGAAAAGATCAGCCTATATAGGAGGATACAGTGCATGGGATACTACTGGCTAAATATGAACAAAGAGTCAGCAACTATACAGGAGAAATGTCAAGAATGTTGATCCTCGGTGGATAAGGAAGAAAGCTACGCAGTATTCATTACAGAAGATTGGAGGGACTCCCTTCATGGAATATTTGGCTCAAGGGATCCTACTAACTGATAGGGCACTGGCCCACTAGCTCAAAAAACTCGCAGTCAAGTACTTCTTGTAGAGTGGGATCCTGTTCAAAAAGTGATACAGTGGGGATCCCCTAAGATGCCTGGGGCCAAGGGAAGCTAGGGAAGTAGTCAGGGAAGTCTATTCTGGTGATTGTGGAAGTCACCCAGGAAAAAGGAGGCTCTATAAGTAGTTACTACTGTTAGGGTACTACTGGCCAACAATGAAAAGGGACTCTGAGGAGTTAGTCAAAACCTGCCACGCGTGCCAAGTCCTCGGGGATGCAATCCATACTCACCCAAATATGTTGCAAGATATGACAACCCTATGGCCTTTCCACACTTGAGGGCTTGATCTCATAGGGCCTATAAATCCCCCATCCAGTGGTTACATATGGATCTTGGCAGTTATTGAATACTTTACAAAATGGGTAGAGGCCATCCCCTTGAAAAAGGACACTGGAGTAGTTGTAGCAAACTTCATCCGAGAACATATCATTAAAAGGTTTGGGATCCCCAAGAGGTTGATCAGTGACAATGGAACCCCATTCATAAATAAAGACATGAAGGGGCTAATTGAGGCTTACTACATCAAGCATGGAAGATCTACACCATACTACCTACAAGGAAATGGCTAGGCAGAGGCCACTAATAGGGTGATATTGAAGATCCTAAAAAAAATGAAGCAGGAGTATGGAGGAAAATGGAGTGATCACTTGGCAGATGTACTGATGACTTGCATAATTTGGCATAATTTATCACTTCTCAACTTTAAGCTTTAGTCTAATTTTATTTATTTTTTTTGTTGATTTTAGACTTCATTATTGTTATTTAAATTTTATTTCAGATTTGAAGGAAATAAAGATTTAACCAAATGAAAGAGAACTGAAATAGAGGGCTGAAGAAAGCAAGGTTTTGGGCTGAAAAAGTGCAACATGTTTGAGAAAGAAGAGTGGGCTGATTAAGTGAAACAGGGGCTGAAAGGAGCAACGTTTTTGGGCTGAAAAGAGCACCACGTCTAAAGCAGAAAAGGGCACCGCGTTTGAGAAATAAAAGAGGCGGAACTGAAAGAAAAGAAGGCAGAAAAACGCTGAAACAGAGCAACGTTTTGGGCTGAAACAGAGGCTGAAACAGAGGAACGTTTTGGGTTGAAACAGGGGCTGAAAGGAGCAACGTTTTTGGGCTGAAAGGAGGACGTTTTTGGGCTGAAGAAAGCAAGGTATAGGGCTGAAACAGTGAGCTGAAAAAGACAAACGTTTTGGGTTGAAAAGGGCACCACATCTGAAAGGAAAAAAGGGGGCTGAAGCAGAAGAAAAAAGGCGCGCCGAAACAGAAAAGAAAAAAAAGCTGAAACAGAAAAAAAGAGAGGGTTGAAGCAGAAAGGAGGCAAAAGCAGATTTTTGTGTTCCTTTTTTCCTTCAAATCTTCTCAGAAACATTATGGTGAATTCGTTTTTGTTGAGTTTAATTTTTAGCATGAACTAAATTTCTTTATTCTAGGAAAACGATGTAATCTAATTCCGAACTATGCTTGCTTTTCCATATTAATTTGAATTAATTCTCTTCATGTTTGTCTGATTTATTCTGAGTTTATTGCTTCTAATTAACTGGCCATTAATTAGATGATTTTGATCTTGTGATTTTCTCTTGTGTAAATTGATGAACAAGAATGTTTCCAATTGACTGTCGAAAGAGGCTTTTGGATGTTTTTGTTGAGATTGCTAACAAATAGAGAGAATTAAATTAAATTAGCTAGATGAGTAAAGCATAGTGAGGGATTAGGTGAAATCGATTTCCTAGAAGTTTTCTTCCCATTAATTTGATCTTTGAACAACATATTTTTTTCCTCTGCTTATTTTCTTTAATTTGATTTTATTTTAAATTCCAATTACAACAATCTTAGTGACTTCTCTAGATAAAATCAAGATTAGAATAACTTTGGTATTTGTCAAAAGTAAGTTACCAATTCCTGAGGACGATACTCTTCTCATCACTTTACTATAAAACTACGATACTGTGCACTTGCAGTTTTGCACCGATCATGTACTTTGGGCATGCAGGAGCTCTGTAAAGATAGCCACGAGATTCTCACCATTCTTCTTGGTCTATGGGACAGAAGCCATCAGCTCAGTAGAATTAATTGTTCCCACACCAAGAGTAGTACTTGAAGAAAGTCAGGAGGACACCAAAGACACAAACAATGAAAGGAGATTAGTAGACCTTGAAGGGGTAGAGGAAGAAAGAGAGCTAGCCAAGAGAAGAAGCTAGAGGAACCAGCAAAGAATGACTAGAGCATACGCACAAGCAGTACGCCCAAGAACTTTCACTAAAGGGCAATTGGTACTAAGGACAGCAGAGCATATAAGAAGAAGCCTACCAGGACCTTCCAAATTTGCCCCAAAATGGGAAGGACCCTACATCATCAGGGAGACCCATGATAGTGGGTATTACTACCTTACAAAGGAAGATGGGACAATCCTGACAGAGTTCATAAATGGAAAGTGGCTAAAACAATACTATGCATAAGAAGGGAGAGGTCTCAGTACACTGGAATCCTTTTGCCAACTCTCCAACTTGCTAAGTGTTTCTTTCTTTTACATATTATCGCTTAAGTAATTTTTGTTTAGGAACCCATGGTTGAAGGACACTTTATGATCCTTACTATCTTTGTTAGATTTGCTGTATTTCTTGAATGATGTTTATGTTTTAAATGAAATTTCTCCATATTTCTCAGCTATTAAAACCTAAGTATTACAAAGTCCTAACATAGACAGAATCAGGGGAGGATACCTGGGGAAATCTTTTTGATGCATGACCCAGGATCACCCCACAAATAACTACAAACAGTTAAGTTTCAAACACATGGTCTAGGATCTCAAGCATATACTGAGGATACCCAGCCCAGTACTTGATATATATATATATATATATATAAACCCTGCTAAGTTCATGAGCTGGGACAAAAAAAATATATCGCCCAATGTACCCAGTTCAGTACTTACGCAACCAAGAAGAAAAAGGAGGATACCTAGGGAAATCTTTTTGATGCATGACCCAGGATCACCCCACAGATAACTACAAATAGTTAAGTTTCAAACACATGGTCTAGGATCTCAGGCATATACTGAGGATACCTAGCCTAGTACTTGATAAAAAAAAAACCTGCCAAGTTCATGAGTTGGGAAAAAAAAATATATCGCCCAATGTACCCAGTTCAGTACTTGCGCAACCAAGAATAAAGGGGTGGGTACCTGTCTGGAACCTGTAGCAAAACTTGTGGGAATCACGGACCAGGACTCAGTGTAAAAAGAAAAAAAGGGGAAAGACAAAAGGAAAACAAGATCCACATGCCATTAAGAAAGATTAGAAGCAATCTTGAAACACAAATACTTGGAAGCAATCTTGAAACACAAATACTTAGAAGCAATCCTGAAGCACAAATACATGGAAGCAGTCTCAAAGCACAAATGTAGATCTATGTAAAAAAAAAAAAAAGAGAAAAGCTAGAAGCAATGTCTAAGCAAAGAAATAGAAAACTTATACAACCCCAAATTGTTCATACACATCAAACCAGCTAAAAAAAAGGGGCTAAGAAATGAGGCCAGCCAACAAAGAGCCATCTGAGGAGAGAGCAGGGACAGCCGAAGAAGAAAGAACCCTCTGCCTTTTAATTTTCAAATCTTGCAAAGTCTTGTGAGCATGAGCTAAAGCTTCCTCACAGCAGCAATCTCAGCATCAATGCTCTTAGAAGCTTGCCTCTAGAATAGCACTTGGGCCAATGATCGCAGGTACTCCAGCAAAAAGGATAGGTTGAACTTGGCTTCCAAGAGATTCTGAACCACTCTCCTCCATTGCAAGAGTTTTTCCTTAGATAGAGAGTCTAGTGAAGAATCTCTCAAGGAAATCAACACGGCACACAACAGCTCCATTAGAATGTTCCCCAAAAAATACTCCTCCTCTGAAACCAATGGTAAAATCCCCATGACTTTTAAACAGCCCTTCTAGCAGTGGCAGGCCTTCCACAGGCACAGAGAACCGCAAAAAGCTGCCATAGGAGAGCCCGAAGTGGCAAAAGTGACTGGCAGGGAGGCTATTGAACTCCAGAAGATCAAAGTGAGCTAGAAAGGTAGGGAGCCTTGAAGCAGGATCTAAAACAACCATCTCTGGAGCCTCCCCCATTGTTGCATTACTGCCTGAAGGAGCTACGGAACCTTCAACCCTCTGAACAGAACGAGGGCCAGCAACTTGAGCAGATCCTACACCCCCCTCAGGAATCACAAGTTCAGGATTTTTGACACCAGTATCAACTCCTGCAAAAAAAAAAAAAAAAAAAAAAAAAATAGAGGAAAAGGGGGGGGGGGACATGGCAAGAAAAGGTGAGAAAGCCTCAGCAAAATGACTAAAAGAAGGCAGGGATACAGGGGGCTTTGCCATAACGAAAATGCAGGAGAAGGGAAGAAAGAGAGAGAGAACGCAGTAAGGACAATCAACACCCACCTTCAAAATCCTCCGATTCTAAAAGAGAAGCAGCACCAGAGACAGATCTCGCAGTGGCTTGGCCTGGAAAGAGAAAGAAAAAGAAAGAAAGAACTTAGAGGAGAGAAAAAAAAAAAGGGGGGGGGGATGCAAAAGAAATAAAATTAAAACGCTATTATAAAAAAAAAAAGTAAGGCTCACCTGTTTGCCCGGATGGTGATGCGCCTCCCAAAATCTTTGTACTTAAACCCAGTCTGAGGTAACACGGTCTTGACAGGACTGGAAATCTGTTCAAATTGAGGACCTGGGGATGCGGGAAGCTTAGGAGCCTTAGGATCCTGGGCAGCCTGGACATCCTGCATTGGTTGCCTAGTCTCTCCAGCTATGCCACCACTGGGAGCCTCCTCTTCCGTACTCTGAGGTGCAGCTGCAGCCATCTCCTCCTCCAAAGTCTCACTAATCACGGGGGGAGAAACCTCCACCTAAAGAAGGAAAAAAAAGGGGGGATAACATAAGCAAAAAAAAAAAAAAAGGGGTATGAGCAACAAGGCAGCACGGATACATAACACTTGTGAAATGAATAAGAGCAAGCAGCAGAAGACACAGATAAGGGAAAACCATACCACATCTTCACCAGAGGATTGGTTTCTACCCTTCTTGGGATCTGACTTACGTTTGGACTGCAGGAAAGACAATCACTCATTAGTTCAAAAAGAAACAACAAAACTGCAACCTAAAAGAGAAAAGAAGGAAAGAGGCCTTACCCTTCTCTCTCTCTCAACAGGGTCTCCAGGTCTCTATTGTTTACTACAGGTACGTCCAGAGGGTCCTGGAGAACCATGGACTGAAGAACTCACAGGAGCCTGGGGAAAAGAAGACTCTACCTTAGTCTTCACTTGGCCCCTTACGGCCAAGGGTTGCTCAACTTCTTTTTCCTCAGCAAGTACCAACTGTTTCTGAGATTTCCTAGTTTTCTTCTTTTTTGTCTTAGGGCCAGTACCCCCTACACTCTCTTCAACTGCAGCCTCTTTTAATTTTTTCTTCTTAATTGCTTTTCCTCTACTTATGCCAACGGGAGTACCAATACTTATGGCCTCTACTGCCCCCTTCTTAATTGGTACCCCAGCAGAAGCACTAGCAATAAGGTCACACCCCAACCAGGTTTCTGGGAAATCCTGCGCATAAGTCACCCAGCCTTCCCTAGAAGCGTGCCATTCTGCGAAACCAGTTTTGCTACTTACAGCAGCAGAAACAATACTAGCAGTAGGCATAGACATACGCTTGTTGGGCGTTGGGGCAGAAGAAATGCCAGGGTTGGGGACTCTCCCAATCGTGTCAGAACCAGCATAATCAACAAAGGACTTTTGCACCCTCCTCCAATAGCGAGCATAACCACTAAAGGCAAAAACTCCTCTCTGGAAGTTGGGCACTACAAACTGAGGACTCCTTCGTGACCAATAAGAGAAGGCCTGAAGTCTCATGAAAGGATCCAATGAAGGAAGAGAGGGAACTATGTCATTAAACACTAGAGGGATATCCTGATCAAAACCAAACTGCCGAAGTACTCGATGCGTTGAGTAATGGGTGTACCGTGGGCCATTTGAAGAAAGCACAGGAAGCCAAGAAGGACTAATACAGGCCAAGTAGGCTAAGCTACCTTCATCACCACGACGTAAATCGAAAGTGTTTCCTGTAGAAGTCAGAAAAGGAGATAACACAGAATCACAAACAAAACTGGGGCCAAACTCCCGGGGAGAGCGCCAATGCAAATGACCTGCTTGATCAAATAGTTCAACCAAGTTGAGGCTGCCACCTTTCAGACTAAGCCAATGAAAAATAATAGGGTGGCTGTCAGTTGAACTACCACAAAGCCCCTTAACCACATTGGGGGATCCCTGAAACTTATCTTTCACAAACTTTAAATTTCTACATCTTGCTAAAGTAACCGAAGAACGATCCCACATAAACACTTGGAGAATGGCACAATGAAGGGAAGAAGTAATTACATAACAAGAGTCACCCTCGGCTTCATCTCCATGAAACTGATCCAATTGAGAATAAACATGGCCCAAAAACATGGGGGCTAGAGGGTATTGGGCACCTTAAGCCAACCTAATCGCCAATAGAAAGAGAGTAGATTTGATCCCATACCCAGGGAATTCGCTGAACAGAAACTTGCTGAGCCAGAAGGGGAGGAACCCAGCTCGCCTAACTCTCTTATCTTTCTCGCGTGAGAGATTCATGACCCACCTACCCATTCTGGCCGGCTTCCCACCAGGAGAAGCAGTGGGTCCACCAAAATAAGCAAATAACTTGGCCTCCACTTCGAGATCCTCGTCAATAAGGTTGATATCAAAAGGATTTTCATCCCCAAGCACCAGAAGGAGAAAATTATTAACCACATCCTCTAGGGTAACCGTCAATTCACCAACAGAAAAAGAAAAAGTGTGCAGAGTAGGACACCAATGACGTACCAAATGCTTGAGACCCTTGGCATCTCTAAAACCTTCAAGGTTCCTAGAAATCACCACTGCCTTCAGGATACCAGCGCGTACCATACAACCAATGAAATCTTCATCACAAAGTTCCTTGTCCACCCAGATAGGCCAGCCCTAGATCTTTCCGGCGACGAAATCGAAAAGATGGGGACTGCTTCTCTAAGTCCCTGCCTAATCTGGAGATCAAAAATCTCCCTAGGGTCTGGGACTTGAGCAGAACCAACAAAACCCGCCTGACCAGAGAACACCCAGGCGTGAGTAGATGGAGGGGCCTCACCATGAGACACCTGAGGGAAGAACAAGCTAGGGGTGTACCAGGGGTCTCGTAAGGGAAAAGCAGGACACCTAATAACCTCCTGAGACTCATCTGCAGAACTAGAGGAACCTTCACCTTCAAAGGGGCTAGGAGTACGCTATTTTCTTTTTCGGGAAGAAGAAGAAGAAGCCATTGAGACAATGGGTGTCTCAAAGGTAAAAGAGAGTTAAAAAAAAAAAAAAGCAGGAAGCAACCAAACTAAAAAAAAAGGGGAGAAAGTTGGAGTAGAAGATTCAGAGAGATAAAAGGAGTAATGAGAAACGCTTAGGATAAAGATACGAAGAGCAGTTGGAGAAGACAATATGTGGAAAGACGCGCCAGTTGCCAGAAATTTAAAGAGGGAAAAGTTATCAGCAGTTATTTATGGAGTTATGGGAAACGTAAAAGTAGGTGGTGGGAGTTTTATTTTAACTCAACTGCCACGTCCCACAAAAAAAGGAGGAATTACAAAAAAAAAAAAAAAAGAAGCGAAGGTGCCAGGATACCAAAGACCAAATTTTTTTTTTTGAAGATGAGGATCCCCGAATAAAGATCAAAACGGAAGAGGTCCTGCAAAAAACTCACGCATGGGCTGCAGGCAACCCATGAGCTCGGGGGGCTAAATGTTGAAGTTCAAAATTGGTCACAAACTAAGGCCCAAAGAAATAACACGGTGGGCTCATTTCACAAAAATAAATAAATAACAAGAGCTAAGAGAAAAATAAGAAAAAAGGGAAGACTGGGCTCACACAATAAAGAAAAGAGAAAAGAAAGAAGAAAAAGGCAAGAGGTCCAGAGGATTGGGATCCAGAGACCCACAAAAGAACAAAAAAGGCATAAACCAGGCAGAACCAGCAAACCAAAGAAAGCCCAGTAAGAAGGGGTGGGCCGGGATCCCAGAAGTTCCCAGAGTTCGGGGATCCCTGAGCGCGCGAATTAAGATTGAAGCAAATTCAAAGAGGGATAAAAGACAAAAAGCATGCGGGTCTCATGCTCTAGACATGCAGTAGGACCAGAGAGCACGAAGCAAAACGCAAGAGCCGTGATCCCAACCATTTAGAGAAAATGACAAGGAGAAGTACAATTGAAAAGGCTGGAGAGGCAGCCAAATAGCTGAAGATCAGCTAACGGAGAAGTCTGGAAATAGAAAACCAGCTAAGGGACTTTTGTTTGGTCAGACCAAAAGAAAGAAGCTATGAGCGAAAAGGGAAACGACATAGTCCTGAGCAAACTGACATGGCACGAACTCTAAGGGGCAAAAGGGAGAAATCACTAGTACCCCGGAGCCCGAACTGTGCTATAAAAGGAGGATGGGGTCCATGCTGAAGGGGATCCAGATTCAGGTAGAGATTCACTTTTGATTAGATCATTAAGGCATTCATGGTCATTTTCTGAAGTCTCATAAAATTATAGAAAGAGCTCTGTAAAATTAAGAGAAAAAAGAGGAGCCGCTCCCGGTATCCTAGAGACAGCCACTATAGCACATGCTCGGATTCAAGAAATTCAAACTTTGCAAGTCTTGGAAGCTTAAATAGCTATCAAAGTCTGTAACTTTTGAACTTAGTTGAATCTTGTATCACATCTTAGTGAGCATTGTAATAATAACTAAAGAAAATTAATAAAATGCACCTCACTAATTCGAGGATCTCTAACCTTTTCTTACATTGTATTTCACTTGTTGTGCATTCCTTTGCTGTTAAAATTTCATTCAATACAGATATTTTTGCTTGTTAGTTATTTGTATAGTTTGTGTTCTTACTTTGTGTTTTTGCACTTGTTCCTTTGTTGCTTTGTGTCTGTTTTTGCAAATGTCTCCTATTAAGCACTTTGCCTCCAAGAAATCCTCAAAGCATCCACACACGGACTTAGAGAATTTCTGAACCATTGAGGCAGACATGGCCTACAGCGACTGCTACAAAAGAGCAACGATCATCATGGAAAGGGTTATAAGAATAGAGACCCTTGAAAACACTTCCATACCTGAAGTGTTCAAGGAGAGAACTTGGACAAAGTTGCTGAATCCAAGTGGGAATGTCTATGCTGAACTCATAAGGGAATTCTTCGCTAATGCCACTATGGAAGGAGATCACATCAACTGTCAGGTGAGACAAAAAGAATTCATCATCACAAGGGAGTCCATTCAAGAGTTCATAGAAGTTTGTCCACCATCTCAACAAATCTTTATACAATATAATGATAGATTGGATTCGGTTGTGCCAATGGCAGAGCTCCTCGGTGGCTCTCTCAAAAAGAAGTCAATGAACACCATTCCTTTCAACGCGGAGATTAGGACATTGGCTTATATAATGATCCACAACTTCTACCCAGTGACGAACTTGACAACATTGTCTCTACCAAGAACTATTTTCCTGTATGATCTCTTCACACATAAGGAGATCGACATATGCGGTCATATATACTACCTCCTGAACAAAAGCATCACCAAGAGGAACTCAAGGACAATATTGCCATTCCCAAGTCTCATTATAGCTCTCATAACAAAGACAAAGCTGAAGATTCCAAGTGGTCTTACCATCGTGCAAAGAGACTATCCCATTGGTGCTCAAATAGAGACCCGAAGCAAAGCCCACATCACTGGATCAAAAACCAGCATTTCTCAAATCCCAAGGGATGATATTGAGGAAAAAGGTGGGGACACGGAGGAAGAGATTGACAAGTTCACATCAACCCCAGAGGGCTTTGAACAACCATCTTCCCAAGCAGAAGCACGGGGACCCGATTGTCTTGATCGTCTCATTGCTAGGGTTGAGCAGATGTATGGTATGCCAGAATCCCACGTGCAGCACACCACAGATTAGTTTACCTATGTCGAAGGCCAAATTACTGTGCTATCATCTCAGATTGAAGATATGATGATGGAGCAGCAGTAGCAGCAAGAGGGGTCTGGCTCAGAATCTGAGCAATTCTAGCTCCTTTGGCCATTTCGATCAAAAAGGGGGAGAAAGTTTTGAGGGGGAGCATAGCATAGCATATCATAGATATTGGTTCATTTTGGTGACTTAGTGGTTTAATTCTTTTTTTACCTTTATAGTTTTTATAATTCTTGGATATTTACATTGCTTTCTTTTAAAGCTTTAAAAATACTCTAGTAAATCTTTCAGTTTATATTCAGTACTTTGTTTTTGTATCCTCGCTTGGTAGCGTTTTTAAATATGTTTAGATTTTGTTGCATTATCTTTAGTACTACACACTTATGCCCTTGTTGGATCTTGTATCCTTGATGCAAATACTTCTTGTATTTCGCATTGGTTGTGTGTTAGACATGCAATTGATTTTTGCGTTGCTCTTAATTGCATTGCGTGTCCGGATGATCATTTACTAGCTAAATGTTCATTGTAGTCATTCTTTTATGACTGCTCTTGTTTGATCAAGATATGCTTAATTGTTTATATATTGTTTATTACCTTGATCGCACTTTACTTGCTCATATACGTACTATGTATTCAACTTGTCATAAACTAAATGAAAGTTTGTTTGTGTGTGAGTGTTTCAGGTTACAAGTGTATACGTGCAAGTGCTTCACAACTTCTAGATTAGGTGTGAGTGAGTTTTACCACTGTTTCCAAACTCACGTTTAAGTCTAGAGTCTGTTTTAGGGGTTTTGTCACTAAATAGTCAAAGGGGAGATTGTAAATTTGTGATTTACAACTAATTTGTGTTGGTTTTAATTCCGTGCCAAATTTGATTGTAATTTTGTTCAATCTTTTGTACCTTATATTTATGTGGGATTTCATTGTAAGGGTTGTGTGTTTGAGAGAGTGTGAAGACTCAAGACTCATTGAAGATCAAAAGTGTTTTCACATGTAGCTCGTGAGAAGCCTTCCCGCGAAGTAAAGCATGTACTTTGCACATGACTGGAATGCGAAGAGTCATGACAGTTGGTGACAGCTGGTTTTCGCGAGTGTTTTGTAGGTAAGGTCTTCCCGCGAGATACCCACGAAACATTTTGTTTTGCCAATCTGTTATATCTGATACACTAGGTCTCTACCCACACTATATATACCCACATATTAAGATGAGTGCTTTTTAGAGAGAAAACCCTAGCCATTACCCTTGAGAGTGAAAGTTTGTCATACCCGCAATCCTCTACATAATCCATTGTGGTTTTCCTCAACTCCTACCTCTCCATATCCAAATCCTTGAGAAATTGATAGCCCAAACACTTATCACACCCATCCTAAATGTAAAGTGAGGTTTTGGTGCTACTGGGCAGTATTGGAAGAAGCCATTTGTTTGGTGGATGCAATCGGGCTGAATTGCGTGATTCGGAAAGCTAGAGAAGACAAGGCTTCATCTTAGAGTAAAATCAACTGAGCCGTAATTTTAATTTATGGGTCTAAACAGTTCTTGTGTTTTCACAAAAAATTCGAGCTTTCATGTGGGTATAAGGGTATTTATAGTAGGGTATGAGAAGGAATTTGAAAAGTTATTTTTCTACAAAACAGGGTGCACTAGCAAGTAACTCACGACTAGGATGAGTCGCAAGTTCCAATTGCTAGATAATAGTATGGCTAGACTGTACTTTTTGTCCTGTAGTGATCCAATTGTCCTGACTCTTCAACTTTCTGCATACTCCACACGTGTGACAAATTCTGGCGAGTCACCACTCGTGAGTCAGTCGCAAGTCACATCTTTTTGCACACTCTTGATCAATTCTTCACACTCTCTTGCACACAACCCTCACATTATTCCCAACTAAATACAGGGTTTCTAAATGCTGAATTACAAACAAATTTGTCATGAAATAAAACCAACACATAGTTGAATAAATTCAACCTTTTATATATATATATATATGGTGGTTCTCCTTCCTACAAAAGCCATGGAGGGTTTTAATCACTTCAAAGAAATACATAGTATTGTTGGAATTGAAAGTTTCGATAAAAGGATTTTAAGGGTTTTAAAACTTTAAAATTAGGGGCTATACAAAAGTTTACAAACCTAGGAATATATACTAGCATCATGTGCTCTTAGAATGAGTATTTAGTAGTCACTTATAATTTAGTGAGCTAATGTACAGTTGCTACAAATTCCAAGTATTTTATAATGCTCTTTAGTTTTATTTGGCATGTTACTTATATAATATATTTTGTCATAGGTCTTTTCCTAGCTTGAACCAATTGAAGAGAGAGAAACTATTTCAGCATCATTTGTTTGTAAAGTTTTTATTTAAATATTAATTTGGTATTTTAGACAATATAATTCTTTCCCTTTGAAATATATGATACCAATGCAATCCACACAGCTACGTATGCAATATTGAACATAATTTCATATAATATTTGAATGTGTAATTTTAAAATCTAATATAACATTTTGCGTGCATTGCATGGACAAATTACAGGTACCAATAATTTTATAATTTTTAATTGATTAAATGGTTTATTGTGGCTTATGTGGGCTGGGTGGGCCAACTAGATTTACAATCAACCATTGAATATTTACACAATAACCCGAAGCCTATTTCGGGTCAAACTCATATTAGATTTAACAAACCACACCTCCATGATCCATCCCCACACTTCTTCACTCTCGTTAGCTCCGCCATTGATTCTGCTCAAATTTATTATACTTGTTCTACCTTTATTATTCTTCTAGATTCAGTAATGATCACCTTTTGAACAATGTAATGGCCTCTTTGTTTTCATTAAAGCCACTGTGAACTTTGAAGAAGTTACAGCGTGGCTTTGTGAGCAAACATGGCCACTTTCTTTGTAATTTCTAAGCAATTTTATGCCCATGTTGTACCTGGTGTCAGTCAGTTGTTTCATGCTCATGTTCGTCCTCGACTCCGTGCTTTTTCCATTCTATATTTATCCATAGTCCTTGGGCTTGCGTACTTGGCTATTATCTTCTTTAGTTACAGAAGGTTTCGACTATTGAAGGAGCAGCACAAGAGGCTTAGAATGGAACTGAAGTTTTTGAATGCTCTCAAAAAAGATGTTGAATACGTTTCAGAATTGGGGAAAAAAATAGATAAGAAATCCCATCAACTTTGGGATTCACAACTGAGGCCTGGAGCAACAGTACACCGAAGTGATGTTGAGAAAGAATTGGTAAATTCAATCGAAGCCGTGGTTCGCAAAGCAAAGTCTAGCTCTGAAACCTTCCTGACACTGAGTAGAAGAAGGCAATTTCTGTAGTGACCCAAAAAGAGGGTCTTGCATTCCATAGAATCCCACATCGCCTAGGGAAGCACATGAGAATGTGTTTATAAGGAATGACCTCCCTTCAATGTGCAGAGGGCTTTTCCCCTGCGCAACCTGTTGAAGAATAAAACCGTGAGGAGTATGAGTCCCAAAGCGGACAATATCTACACAGTTGAAGCGGGGTCATTACGGATTTCCGAAAATCCGTAGCCTCCACACTGAAATAGATGGGGTGATCTATGAGTTGTCTAATCATCTCTTCGGGAAATGTTATAAGATCTATGAATCACTAGAGAGGTCAAGGTCTAATGTTAGAAGCCTGGAGGACAGACCACTAGTGGAACCACACTCTTACGGACAAGAAAGACAACATACAGGACAACATTGAGTTTCCGGTGAAGCTACTGCTTGCTTTCCTGAAAGTTTAGATGGCCTTAGAATGGACACTAAAACGGAGAAGACCTGGGTGAAGCTTGCGGAGGAGACCATACTCAAATTGCTACAAGACATGGATGGCATACTAAAAATAGCAAATAGAATGAACTGGATTTTCTATATCGATAATTGGATAGCAAGGCGTAAGCTCAAGAAGAAGCATCGGTTGTATGGCAGAAATCTATGGGTCCTCCTTATACACGAGCGCATGTGATTTCAAATTTATTAGAAGAGATCCATTAAAATCTGGTCATTGGTCCCAAAAAAAGAAAAAGTTTTCGTCTCAGGACACAACTGATGACAAAGGTATTTCTTCTCTTCTAAACAACTTTCACAATCAGCTCAGTCAGGGGCAAACCAGGGAAGACTGCAACCAACTACACAAGACTTTCGAGAGACTACACAAGCTTCTCATGGATACAAAAGCAGTTGAAGGCATAAAGCATTCAAGAATGGCTTGGACATTTCAACTTAAGGAAATTATTAAAGATGCAGAAAAATCTTTGAAATCCCATGGAGAAAGTTCAAGCTCAGAATGGAGTGAAAATCAAAACAAGACAGAGTCGAAGTCCAAGTTCAAAGAAATCGAGCGATTCAATCAAGCTCTCAGATTTCTTGAGAGATGCATGAGGATATTTCGCATTGAACTGAGGAAAGAAAAAAAACTTGGTAGTCGGCATGGATGAAGATGTACATGAAGTAGTCTCACGACTGATCACTAATAGTGAGAATTGCTCCACACATTTTATTGTGGGGATGAAGGGCATCGGTAAGTTAACACTGGCACAGATGGTTTTCAACCATAGAGCTATTTAGAACCATTTTGAATCCAAATACTGGGTGCCTCTAACTGATAGAGCGGATGAGGAAAAGAATGTACTCCTAAAAAGATTAGGACAAAAGGTCATGCCTTCACCGGCAACAAATAAGGAAGGAAAGGAAAAAGAGTAAGGGATTAATACCGATAGGAAGGAAAAAGATTACTCGATCAAGGAGGTGAATGAGTTCTTGAAGGGTAAGAAGTACCTTATAGTTCTGGACAACTTATCATCAGCAGAAGCCTGGGAAAGTTTAAAAGCAGCATTCCGGGATAGCACAAATGGGAGCAGAATTTTGATCACCAACTTCAAATGCTGAGAGCTCCCACCAACTTCGATTACGAACCAAAGATGAAAGCTGGAGTTTGTTTCGACAGATGGTCCACCTTCCGTCTGAAACTTCTGACCAGCCCGAACTTTCTCCCGAAGCAGGGGAAGTACAAAAAATGAATTCACTCGCACGTAAAGCAGTAGGAAGGTGTGGGGGCTTGCCACTTTCCATCTTTCGTCTTGGGTATCTATTTTCAGGGACGAAGAATGTGACTAATGAGGAGTCGTTGAATGTGCTTGACCATATTGACCATAACCAAACACCATGGACGGAAATTATGGATTTTGATGTAAAAGACTTACCACTAAGGCAATGTCTTTCTTATTTTGGACACTTCCCCAAGGACACTGAAACTTCAGCAAGGAGATTAGTCGCTTTGTGGGTTGCAGAAGGATTGGTAAAACCAAGTGGCATTGAGCAAGAGCCTCCTGAATTAGTTGCAAGGAAGATTTTGAAAAAGTTGATAAACCTCANCTTTTTTTTTTTGAGAAATAATTACAACATGCTGCTAACCCCGCAGTTCGAACCCTTTCTCTCCTAAACCCCCAAGCACTTTGTGCATGAAGAGGTGCCAATTCAGCTACAAGACTTTTGACAACTAGAACTCACTTTTGAACTTATTATTAGGGCCATTAGATGTGATACAATTTTTTTTGTTGATGAGATGTGATACCATCTTATTCCATTTAAATACCTGCTCTCTAATTATTAATATGAGACTCTATCTTAATACTATTTTTGTCCAATGTATATGGCCCGCTGACCCAAAATGAAAAGAAAAGAAAAGAACATAGGCCCGCATATGAGGCCCTACAAGATAATTCAGGCCAGTGACTGTGACAATCCTTATAACTCACACCCTATCTTATAACTAGGATTCAGATAAAATTTAGGCCAAGAGGACGACATTGTCAAATCAAACTGTGTTCTATGATTCTATCGTAATGCTACACTTCCTCCTTTCCTAGTCCCTATTCAATCTAGCAAAATAGTGTTATTTTATTTGCAGCAGCTTTAACGATAAATCAAAGACTTTGGTGAAAATTTATGGTATGCTTTCAGTGCTTTGAAGAACAATATCTAACCGGGTGAGTTTGTGTCGAGTGTCCAGTGAAATTGGACAGACTGAGATATGGACATGTGTCTAATTCTATTTTCATACTATACTTCCATCCTTGCTAGTCCCATCACAATTCTACCAAAATGGTGTTATTTACAGCAACTAGAATGGTAAATCAAAGAGTTTCGTGATAATTTTAGGTCCACTTTGAAGAACAATGTCTCAGCAAGTAATAATGTCTTTCTTAGTCCACTGCAACTTAAACAGTAAACTAAATATGAGAAACTATTGGGCTTTGTGGAGCCTAGTTTATTTTTGGCCCGTTTTGTAGCCCATTGTAACCCTATAAGCAGGATATAAAAGCCGCTTTTATAATTAGGGTTTGTGACTACTACTGTTGTTGTGTTTTTAGAGAGAGAGAAAAACATTGTTGCCGCACTTTATATTTTTTCCTGATAATAGTGAAATCCCTGCAACTCTGTGGATGTAGGCAAATTGCCGAACCACGTAAATACTGTCTTGTGCATGTGATTATTTTTCTTTGACGTGTGTTTTTTCTATTTTTTTTGTTTCTTACAGGTTGGAATTTAGGTTGAATTCCCAACAACTGGTATCAGAGCCTAGGGTTAGGTTTGAGTGGGAGCAATGGCAGAGGAAGCAAGAAAGGCGTCTGGAATAAAAAAGTTTGATGGCACAGACTTCGCGTATTGGAGGATGCAGATTGAAGATTATCTTTATGGGAGGAAATTGCATCTACCTTTTTTGGGGACAAAACCTGAGGCTATGAAGGCTGATGAATGAGCTCTTCTTGACAGACAGGTACTGGGAGTTATCAGGTTCACTCTGTCTAGGTCTGTTGCACACAATGTTGTGAAGGAAAAGACCACAATAGATCTGATGAAGGCTTTGTCTGGTATGTATGAAAAGCTATCAGCAAATAACAAGGTGCATCTGATGAAGAAACTATTCAATTTGAAGATGGCAGAGAATGCATCAGTAGCACAACATCTGAACGAATTTAACACTATCACAAATCAATTGTCGTCTGTAGAAATTGATTTTGATGATTAGATTCGCGCTCTGATCGTCTTGGCTTCTTTACCAAATAGTTGGGAGGCAATGAGGATGGCAGTAAGTAATTCTACAGGAAAGGAAAAGCTCAAGTATAATGATATTCGAGATTTAATTCTGGCTGAGGAGATTCGCAGAAGAGATGCAGGTGAAACCTCAGGATTTGGTTCTGCCCTAAACCTTGAGACAAGAGGCAGAGGTAATAACAGAAATTCAAATTGGGGTAGATCAAAATCCAAAAATTCTAATAGGAACAGAAGTAAATCTAGATCAGGCCAACAAGTACAATGCTGGAATTGTAGGAAAACAGGTCACTTTAGGAACTAATGCAAAAATCCTAAAAAGATGAAGGAAGATGATTCTGCTAATACTGTAACAGAAGAGGTATAGGATGCATTACTTCTTGCAGTAGACAGTCCACTTGATGATTGGGTTTTGGACTCAGGAGCTTCATTTCATACCACTCCACACCGAGAAATCATACAGAATTATGTTGTAGGTGATTTTGGTAAGGTGTATTTGGATGATGGTTCAGCCTTGGATGTTGTAGGTATGGGAGAGGTTCGGATATTGTTGTCCAATGGGTCTGTTTGGTTACTGGAGAAGGTTCGACATATTCCTAACCTGAGGAGGAATCTGATTTCTATTGGACAACTTGATGATGAAGGGCATGCAATATTATTTGTTGGTGGTACTTGGAAGGTTACAAAGGGAGCTAGGGTATTGGCTCATGGAAAGAAGACTGGTATTCTATATATGACTTCAAGTCCAAGAGACACAATTGCAATTGCTGATGCAAGTACTGATACAAGCCTATGGCACCGCAGACTTGGTCACATGAGTGAGAAAGGGATGAAGATGTTGCTATCAAAAGGAAAACTACCAGAATTGAAGTCTATTGATTTTGACATGTGTGAAAGCTGCATCTTAGGAAAGTAGAAAAATGTGAGCTTTTTGAAAACTGGTAGGACACCGAAGGCTGAAAAATTAGAGTTAGTGCACACTGATTTGTGGGGGCCTTCTCCAGTTGCATTCCTTGGAGGTTCAAGGTACTACATCACTTTCATTAATGACTCAAGCAGAAAGGTATGGGTTTATTTTCTGAAAAATAAATTTGATGTATTTGAAACTTTTAAGAAGTAGAAGGCCATGGTTGAGTCAGAAACAAGTTTAAAACTAAAATGTTTGAGGTCTAATAATGGAAGAGAGAACATAGATGGAGGGTTCAGTGAGTATTGTGCTGCACAGGGAATTAGGATGGAAAAGACCATTCCTGGGACACCACAGCAGAATGGTGTGGCTGAGCGCATAAACAGAACTCTTAATGAGCGTGCTAGGAATATGAGGTTGCATACTGGACTACCAAAAAACTTTCTAGGCTGATGCTATTAGCACTGCAGCTTACTTGATAAACCGAGGGCCATTAGTTCCCATAGAGTTCAAACTTCCTGAGGAGGTTTGGAGCGGTAAAGAGGTAAAGTTTTCTCATTTAAAAGTTTTTGGTTGTATTTCTCATTTAAAAGATTCTGATACTCGTAGTAAACTTGATGCTAAGTCTAAAATATGTTTTTTCATTGGCTATGGTGATGAGAAATTTGGCTATAGGTTTTGGGATGAACAAAACAGGAAAATCATCAAAAGTAGAAATGTAATATTTAATGAACAGGTTATGTACAAGGACAGGTCAACTATAGTCTCAGATATTGCAGAGATAGATCAAAAG
Organism: Quercus suber; assembly: GCF_002906115.3. Classification (NCBI taxonomy): domain Eukaryota; kingdom Viridiplantae; phylum Streptophyta; class Magnoliopsida; order Fagales; family Fagaceae; genus Quercus; species Quercus suber. Next base: position 335,246 of record NW_027069601.1, on the reverse strand, counting down.
AAATCTGAGTTTGTCAACTTAGATGGATTGACTGAAAGTACTGTCCAGAAAAGGGGTAAAGAAAATAAGAAGAATGTAGATTCACAGGTAGATCAGAGTACACCTGTAGCTGAAGTCCGCAGATCTTCTAGGAACATTAGACCTCCACAGCGTTATTCACCCGCTTTAAATTATCTACTATTGACTGATGGTGGTGAGCCAGAGTGTTATGATGAAGCCTTGCAAAATAAAAATTCAAGCAAGTGGGAGTTAGCCATGAAGGATGAGATGGATTCCATGTTAGGGAATCAGACATGGGAATTGATTGAATTGTCAGTAGGAAAGAAGGCTTTGCACAACAGGTGGGTATACGGAATAAGGAATGAGCATGATTGTAGCAAACGTTACAAGGTCAGATTAGTTGTTAAAGGGTTCTAGCAGAAGAAAGGCATTGACTACACAGAGATATTTTCTCTAGTTGTGAAGATGTCAACAATTAGACTGGTGCTGGGAATGATGGCTGCAGAAAACTTACATCTTGAGCAGTTAGATGTGAAGACGACATTCCTTCATGGTGATTTGGAGAAAGACCTTTACATGATTCAGCTAGAAGGGTTTATTGTTTAGGGACAAGAGAATCTAGTCTGCAAACTGAGAAAGAGCTTGTATGGCCTAAAACAAGCTCCTAGAGAGTGGTACAAGAACTTTGACAATTTTATACATAAAATTGGGTTCAAGAGATGTGAAGCTAATCATTGTTGCTATGTTAAATTCTTTGACAATTCTTATATCATTTTACTGTTGTATGTGGATGATATGCTCATTGCAGGATCTAGCATTGAGGAGATTAATAATCTGAAAAAGCAATTGTCAAAATAGTTTGCAATGAAGGATTTGGGAGCTGCAAAGCAAATCCTTGGTATGAGAATCATTAGAGACAAGGCTAATGGTACATTGAAGTTTTCACAGTCAGATTATGTGAAGAAAGTTCTCAGCAGGTTCAACATGAATGAATCTAAACTAGTGAGCACACCATTGGGTAGTCATTTCAAACTGAGCAAAGAATAGTCACTGAAGACAGAAGAAGAATGGGACCATATGAGCAAGGTGCCCTATGCCTCAGCTATTGGCAGCTTGATGTATGCTATGGTATGTACAAGGCCAGACATTGCACATGCAGTGGGAGTTGTGAGTAGATTCATGAGTAGGCCTGAAAAGCAGCATTGGGAGGCAATCAAGTGGATTCTGAGATATCTGAAGGGTTCATCAGATACATGTCTTTGCTTCACAGGTGTAAGTTTGAAGCTGCAAGGTTATGTAGATGTTGATTTTGCTGGTGATGTTGATAGTAGAAAGAGTACTACTGGGTTTATATTTACTCTGGATGGTATAGCTATATCATGGGCTTCAAATTTGCAAAAGATTGTTACTTTGTCTACTACAGAAACTGAGTATGTTTTAGCAACTGAAACTGGAAAGGAGATGATTTGGCTACATGGTTTCTTAGATGAATTAGGTAAGAAGCAGGAGATGGGCATTCTACACAGTGACAGTCAGAGTGCAATCTTTCTTGCCAAAAATTTGGCTTTTCATTCAAAGTTGAAACATATACAGACAAAATACCACTTTATCCGGTACCCTGTTGAAAATAAGTTGGTAATACTTGAGAAGATATGTGGATCTAAGAACCCAGCAGACATGTTGACTAAGGGTGTCACTATTGAGAAGTTGAAGCTGTGTGCAGCTTCAATTGGTCTTCTAGCTTGAGGACAGGAGGATGAGTTGCAGGGATGAGGGATTGCTTTTGGAGGATAGCAGCTGATGTTGATGATTGAACTAGTCTCCAAGTGGGAGATTTGTTGGGCTTTGTGGAGCCTAGTTTATTTTTGGCCCGTTTTGTAGCCCATTGTAACCCTGTAAGCAGGATATAAAAACCGCTTTTATAATTAGGGTTTGTGACTACTACTGTTGTTGTGTTTTTAGAGAGAGAGAAAAACACTGTAGCCGCACTTTGTATTTTTCCCTAATAATAGTGAAATCCCTGCAGCTCTGTGGACGTAGGCAAATTGCCGAACCACGTAAATACTGTCTTGTGCGTGTGATTATTTTTCTTTGACGTGTGTTTTCTCTATTTTTGTTGTTTCTCACAGGTTAGAATTTAGGTTGAATTCCCAACAGAAACAATACTTTGTTGCTTTCCTGGTAGATTACTGTTGTATTGTTTGTATGTAGAGGCATACGAAGATCTTAAGTCAGTAAATCAAACCTTACAAATATATATACATATATATAAGTCACTAAATCAAACAACATTGTTTTAGACTTATTGGGCCCCAGCATTTAAAACTGTTACTGTAGATTGTAGTTTTGAGTTTCATGAGACACGTTGAAATTGCTATTCTTGACATCTTGATGCGGCCTTTATTTCAACACCAACATATCAAGCAACTTTTATAATGCTGGGTGAGAATCACGTATAATAGATTAGTATTATATTATAATTCAGAATATAATCTCTAACCATATGCTAAATTGAACGAATAATCGAATCACCAAATATGATTATTCCGTCATCAAAGATAAATAATAGTACTAGTGTAATACTAATCTATCAAAAAAAAAAACTGTGGGTTCCAGTTAGCTCAATTGGTAAAGTCTCTGATGGTTGAATAAGAGATCTTGGTTCAATCTCCGGCTACACCAAAAACCGATTGGTATCTTGGTTTGATGATAAAGAGCATCATCAGGAGCGGACGCCATAGGTTAAAACTCTTAAAAAAAAAAAAAAATCTATCAAAAAACAGTACTAATGTACTACTATTAAGAGAGTACGGACATTGAAGTGTTCAGTGGACTGTGGACCTATTGGGCTATCATTCATTGTATTCTTATATGTACTTGTATTCCCTTTGACCCAAAAGGTGCAATTTTAATTGCCGCGCCCAACTAAGCAAGACGAATTGAAACACTGATTTATGGTGTCCCATTGAAGAAAAAAAAAAAAAAACTTTGCTCAGTACAAATCCACGAAAAATAGTATAATCCCTCAACCAAAGGTGGATTTCTTGCGATTGTTTTTGGATTTAAGAACTTAATCAATGGATTTGAAATAATAATTGTTTGCATAAATTTAACACATGATGATTTGGGTTTTGGAGATTTTATTTAAACAAAAACACTTGTGATATTTGGATTTAGAATGACATTTTACACCTAATTATTTAAAATCTATGAATTAATAAATTCAAATACATCCATAGAAAAAAAGAATTGTTATTCATTTTCTACTCAAGCTATTGGCAACACTAACCAAAATTCACTATCAACAATAGAGATTACAACCACTCTCAATCAAATCTCATGAACCAAACTCACTTACGTAACATACAACACTCATATATATCTCAAAAACATAAACAAAACCTCTCACAAATACAAACAAACTCACTAGCCGAACAAATACAAACTCATAATTCTAAAGACCTAATACACCTAATAATTATTTCACATTGAAATTAGATAAATACTCAAACTAATCTTCAAATATTATAAAACTACTGTGGGGCCTGTGGGCCTGGTAACCTCGGCCCACTTTACATCTGGCCCAGGGCCCATGCCGAGGAAGAAGTATTATACGAGGACGATGTATGAAGGCCCAAGCTCTTAAAATCCCCACCGAGGATACCCCTGTCCTCGGCAGACTGTGATTAACCCCAAGTGGTGAAAGGGGACGAGCCTAGGACAGGTTGTCACCTCCACAATAAATGCGCTCACCTAATCCCCTGGCCACATTAATGAAGATGTGACTCCTAGACTAGATAACCTTGGTCACTGTAAATCACTTGAGTACTGATAGTACAGCGGATGGGATGAACAGTCAGAAGGAAAGCGCATGGATGATCAACAGATGGAAGAAGGAGAAGAAAGGAAGGGGACTATATAAGAAGAACCAAACAAAAAAAGAAGGAGAAAGGGAAAAGTAAGGAAGCTCCTCGGATGAGTGCCGAGGAGCGACCTTAAGGAGCAGCCCGGATGCCTCGACCTCCAATGGTGGAAATTTCTATTTTTAGAGTTGCCTGCCTGTTAGAGCCTAATTCTTCATCCCACTTTCTAAAAATTTATTGTTCGGGCTTGTTAGGCCAGAAACCCATCACTTTTTCTGGGTCCAATCCAAATTGAGTCCCTACAATTGGCGCCGTCTGTGGGAAGAATTTGTGCACTAACAGGCGCAACAGACAATCGTTCCTAAAGAGCTAGTTTACGGAAGGTTAACAAGGATGTGCCACCAAAAAAAAAAAAAAAAAGAATAAATAAACTTATGCAGAAAAGTAGGAGATTCAAAGGAAAAGAGATGAAGCATCGCATATTTTATTAAATGAAAAAGAAACACAAGATACAAACAGAGGCTCAAACAGGCATGTTTTAAAGCTAAGGCTACAAACAGAGGCCCAAACGGGCTTGTCCTAAAGCTAACTAGAGGGAATGGGGCTGAGGTAGGCATGTTTCAAGGCTACCAACAACTCCTGGGCCGATGCGGTGGTGTCGGCGACAAGAGAGGAGTAGACGCATGGGCGCCTAGCGACCCCTTCTCGTGACGTTCCCTTGATTCTCTCCCAGACCCATCGAGGTTGGCCGTTGGAGATGGCAACACTCAGGCACCAAATATGACGTAATCTTGCGCGTCTCCTCCGGCAGGAGTACGCCCCGGAGAAGAGCGTTATGTACTTCAGGAACCTCCCTCCTAGCTGCCATGCACGACACTATCACGGTGACGCCCAAATTTTGCCACGCTGAAAGTCTGACACGGACTATAGCCGCAACGACTCTCGGTCGAAGGAGGAGGGCCTTTAGCTTGTGCGCCCTCACTCCCATCCAGGGCTGCCCCATTTCTCCAAACTCTTATCACAGTTCTGACAGGGTTATTGAAGGAGCTCGAAAAGTTAGGAGGACATGTTTCCTGTTTTGTTAAAAGGTTCATGAAGTGCAGAAGAACGTTTCCCTTCTGATAGCCTTATATAGAGAGTGGAAGTTGGTGAGAATTGATCTATGCAGAACTCGAGAGAAGAATTATAGGCGACATTAATCGCGACCAAATTCTGAGGCGGCTATTGACCATTAGATCTGCATTAATCTACGAAAATATTAATGAGAGCACGCCTCGTGCATTAAAATGTCAAGCGGGGAACGCGAATAGTCAGGAAACGCCTTGTAACTGAAGAGGGTAGAAACTTGAATTGAGGGCGGGATTACTGCCACGCGTAAAGTTAGAATCCCAAACCACCTTGGCCCAGGGCATTGAGAGGTCAAGGGTCAAGTCCACAGGGTGGCCCACTTCCGGCGAAGCAGGGCATATACCTGAGTACTAGACAAAACCAAGGTCTTGCATGGTCCTCGGACTCAAACCTATGGGGAAACTAGCTACTTACAGAAGAATAGAAGTGTTAGACAGAACCAAGGTCTTGCATGGTCCTCGGACCCAAACCTATGGGAAAACTAACCGCTCAAATATACCTGAGTACTAGACAGAACCAAGGCCTTGCATGGTCCTCGAACTCAAACCTATGGGGAAACTAGCTACTTACAGAAGAACAGAAGTGTTAGACAGAACCAAGGTCTTGCATGGTCCTCGGACCCAAACCTATAGAAAAACTAACCATTCAAATATACCTGAATACTAGACAGAACCAAGGTCTTGCATGGTCCTCGGACTCAAACCTATGGGAAAACTAGCTACTTGCAGAAGAACAGAAGTGTTAGACAGAACCAAGGTTTTGCATGGTCCTCGGACTCAAACCTATGGGAAAACTAACCACTCAAATATACCTGAGTACTAGACAGAACTAAGGTCTTGCATGGTCCTCGGACTCAAATCTATGGGGAAACTAGCTACTTACAGAAGAACATAAGTGTTAGATAGAACCAAGGTCTTGCATAGTCCTCGGACCCAAACCTATGGGGAAACTAGCTACTTACAGAAGAACAGAAGTGTTAGACAGAACCAAGGTCTTGCATGGTCCTCGGACCTAAACCTATGGGAAAACTAACCACTCAAATATACCTAAGTACCGGATAGAACCAAGGTCTTGCATGGTCCTCAGACTCAAACCTATGGGGAAACTAGCTACTTACAGAAGAGCAAAAGTGTTAGACAAAACAAAGGCCTTGCATGGTCCTCGGACCTAAACCTATGGGGAAACTAACCACCCAAATATACCTGAGTACTAGACAAAACCAAGGTCTTGCATAGTCCTTAGACTCAAACTTATGGGGAAACTAGCTACTTACAGAAGAGCAGAAGTGTTAGACAGAATCAAGGCCTTGCATGGTCCTCGGACATAAGTCTATGGGAAAGCTAGCTATTTGTGGAAGAACAAAAGCGTTAGATAGAACTGAGTGGTGGTACTGTCCTCGGATTCACGCTTCAGGGACAATTGATTGCCTCACGAGACTAAGTCCAGAATAGAACCAAGGTATTGAGCAAAACATTAGAGTATAACAAGTAGGAGGAAGCATCAATCAAGAGACTAAAAGTAAGCTATTGAATATATATTTCAAATAAAAAGTATGTAGTCTCGTTACAATGTCGCCAAGCCAAAAAGAAAAATGAAATGAAAAAGAAAACAAATAAGAGTGTCCTACGCCATCAAAGCGGGGTGATCCAACGAGAGGGCTTACTCCCCCAACTCGGTAGGCAGTTTGTCTAGAGAAGCATGTTGAAACACCTAGGGACCTTGATCCGGAGGGGCTACTTAAGAGGACCCTTCCACGGTAGGAGAAATCTGAGGGACAGTGAGGGTGGCTCGAGAGTCAGCAGGAGGCTTCACCCCACCTTGGGGCACCTCTTGATCGTTGGTTCCAGCCCCCTCCAACGCTCCATGGGGCTCAGCCTCCTCAGAAGGTCTGTCAGCTGAAGATGTGTCCTCGGCAGTCTTGGTCTGACTTTCACTTGCCGCGGGTAATGCAGACTCCTTCTCAGAAGTAATGGAGGTAACCTTGCGAATTGCGGGAGGATAATATATTCTCTCTGCCCTTCTAAGGTCAGACGAGGTATCAACTCCCGCTTGGTTGAGGGCTTCATTCCAAGTCTGGGAACAAAAGCGCCTGCATACTTCAGGGATCTAAGCTTTGAAGGTAGCTTCAGTTTTAGCGACCCCCTCAGCAAAGGCCTCCTCCTCTGCCTGTTCTAAGGAATGCTCAGCGTGTATTCTTGCAAATACAGCCTCTTCTTTGGCCCTCACGGCCTCGTCCCTAGCGTACTTGGCAATACCCTTTGCCTCAACCGCCTTGGCCAACTTTTTCTGTAGAGCGGCGATGTCCTCTTTGGCAGCCCGCAGCTGGCCCTCGGCATCCTGCAAGCACTTTGTCTGATCCTCGGCATGCTTCATAGCCGCAGCTAGGTCAGAGGCCGCTCTATCTCTATCCTTTGTCATCTCCTCCAGACTTTCGATCGCCTTCTTGAGATCTGCCTCAGATCTCTTAAGGGTACTTGCAGCCTTCAAGAACTTGTCGCGCTCATGTGCCAGAGTGTTACTCTGGCCGTCGACCTCCTCGTCCAACCTGAAAACAACCTGGATGGCCTGCCAACCGAAACAAATACGCTGTAAAGGAGAGGGGTGATGCTAGGCAATAAAGTTCAAACAGAATAAACAAGTATCAGAGGTCTTACCATGCCCAGGTATCTCTTGAGGCTGTGGGCAACTTCTGGCCCATTCATGCTCCCCAGCTCAGCCATGTCGACGGGGAGAAAGAAGGATCTCTCTAGTGCATCGGCTACGCGAGCCCCCTCACCTCCTTGGGATTCCCGGATCGTAGCGTCATCCATCAAAGGTTTTCCATGAAGCATGGCAGCAGGCAGCTAGGCCTGGGGCTCAGATTGTTGAGTGATCTCTTTTCCTTTGTGCTGGCTACCAATTCTCAATTGTTAAGGAGGTTAGCGTGCTTCATCTTCCCCTGGAGAAGAATGGGATCTACCCCCATCCACGGGATCCTTACCCTTAGAGGATCTCTTCCTTTTCGGGTCAGAGGGTTTAGGCTGAGAGTCTGTGATTAGAGGGACAGAGGACAACCTAGTCTGTGCAAGTGAAGGCTTAAGTCTTGGGGAAGGGGGCTTAGGCTATAACTCCTTTGGCACACTTTTCTCAGACTTGCGCTCAAGCAGATCAAGAAGATTGGTTTGAGGCTGTCTCTTAAGACCTATCTCTGTTTGGGTACCAAACCTCGAGGGCTGAAGATCGGCTTCGGACAAGTGGGAGTCCCCTAGATCACTGGGAGGATCCTCAGGTTGTTCAACTCGGTCAAATACACTGAATTCGTCCTCAGACGAACTTAGTTCAACCACTTCGTTGCCTTTCTCCGAGCTCCCTTCCTCGGTCTCTGCCGCTTTACAGGACGAGGAAGAACCTGCCAACAGAATGCCTTCCGGAATGGGGGATCCTTCGGAAAATGCAAAACCGTCCTCTACCACAGTGATTTGCCTGAGCCGAGGATCACGAGCCCTGATAACATGCTTTGGGACTAGGAACAACTTCTGGGCTGGATCGCATCCGAGGATCTTGTGGGCAGCCCTAACTTGGTTGTCAGCCTCATTCAGAAAAAGTTCCGCCCTAAGAACGGTTTCTAAGTCCTCCTTGTTGACCAGGTGAAAATGACTCGCGAAGGCGTGCGGATCTGCAGAAAGAGAAACAAAACTCCTATGATTAATCAACCAAAGCAGATATACAACAAAGAAAAAATACAAGAATCTAGACCGCCTCCTACTTCGGGTACCCTACCTAGCTCTCCCTCTACTGTTGGGCAATGGTCACCATCGTGCCATTCCCCCAACACGATGAGGAAATCTTGAGTCAAACCCTTACTAGAATCAGGGAGGCACTGGATAAGACGAACCCTATCGTCTCTCGTCTTCATGTAATATGACTTACCCTTCAGGTGCTCAAGATTGTAGCACCAATTCACATCATGGTGGGTTAACCTCAACCCCATCTTCTCATTCAAGGCGTCTACGCACCCTAATATCCTAAACACATTAACGGCACATTGGGTAGGGGCCAGCCGAAAGTGCCGGAGGCAATCTCTCATCACTGGCCTCATAGGGATTCTCATGCCTCCCTCTACAAAAGCTAATATGGGAATCACAACTTTGCCCTCGTTCCTTTTAGCGTACCACTCCCCCTCCTCACAATATCTCAAGCACACATTATGGGGTATCCCATAATCGGCAACAAATTTCTCCATCATCTCTTCAGATTCAACTAACTTCTTAAATTTCCCTATTCCTAGCAACGACTAAAGGACTCGAAAAAGGGAAAGAGAAAGAAGAATCAAAGAAAATTTTGTGCTACAGAGGGAAGAAGACTTATAGAAATGGGGAGATTCTCCTTGGACAGGCTTTCTACACTGGAAAAGGGCGTTAGACAGTGTGGAAATTGAACCAGATTCGGAGTATGTGCATCGAAGTCAGTGAATGCGCAAATAAGAATGCCAAACGGATCAAACGAGTATTTATACCCCAAATTTAAGTTAACCAAGCGTAACTTTCCACCCGTAAAAGCAGGAAATCCCTGCCGAGTGATTATCACCGTTGGGAGTGGGAAATGTGAAGCCGCTAGAATTTAATGCGAGCGCACATAGAGTCTCGAAACGCCAAAAACGTACATTGGGCAGACGAAAAGACTCCAACATTGACATGGACTGAGACTAGGTGGATCATGTAGAGGGCCCAGGGATATCAAAACCCTCCTCCCCGTCTGAAGGTACGGGCAGCAGGATTTTGAGGGTTTATTGTGGGGCCTGTGGGCCTGGTAACCTTGGCCTACTTTACATTTGGCCCAGGGCCCATGTCGAGGAAGGAGTATTATACGAGGACGATATATGAAGGCCTAAGCTCTTAGAATCCCCACCAAGGATACCCCTGTCCTCGGCAGACCATGATTAACCCCAAGTGGTGAAGGGGGACGAGCCTAGGACAGGTTGTCACCTCCACAATAAATGCGCTCACCTAATCCCCTGGCCACATTAATGAAGATGTGACTCCTGGACTAGATAACCTTGGTCACTGTAAATCACTTGAGTACTGATAGAACAGCGGATGGGACGGACGGTCAGAAGGAAAGCACATGGATGATCAACAGATGAAAGAAGGAGAAGAAAGGAAGGGGACTATATAAGAAGAACCATACAGAAAAAGAAGGAGAAAGGGAAAAGTAAGGAAGCTCCTCGAATGAGTGCCGAGGAGCAACCTTAAGGAGCAGCCCGGATGCCTCGACCTCCAATGGTGGGAATTTCTGTTTTTAGAGTTGCTTGCCTGTTAGAGCCTAAGTCTTCATCCTACTCTCTAAAAATTTATTGTTCGGGCTTGTTGGGCCAGAAACCCATCCCTTTTTCTGGGTCCAATCCAAATTGAGTCCCTACAACTACTTTGTGTTATTCTAATAGTCTTTTGCTCTCCTTATGTGGGTAGACTTTAAGTTAAACTACCAACCATTTTCCTTTGCAAAAATACCTATTTATAAGGCTCAATTATTAATTCAATAAGAAACTTTAATTCCATCTCAATGATTATTTTTTTCATTCAAACCAAAAAAACCAAACCAAACCAAACCAAACCAATTAAGAATTTGAGTCAATTTCTAACAATTTCCACATTAACTCAAATTCCATCAAGCAATCATCATTTTTTATTTGTTGTAGCAACTTTGCCTTAATGGAAGCAAGTTTTCTTTAAAGAAGACAACTGTTACCCGCAATTTCAAAGCCTTGATACACCCATTAACACTCTTACATAAAAAGATACACACTCAAACTACTCTTGAAGAAACTTACTTCATGTTCTTCTAAAAGTCTTATGTTTTCCTCACATGGGAGGTCAAGGAATACCTAATTACATATTCAATAAGGAACTCTTTTTCCACACCCAATTACATATTCAAGTTGTATCCTATCTAGCTAGAGTGTGATCTATCTTCGTACTATACTTCCCCCTTTGCTAGTCCCATTACAATCTACCAAAATGGCTTTTTTTTTTTTTTTTTTTTTTTTTTTGCAGCACCTAGAATGGTAAATGAATGAGTTTGGTGATAATTTTAGGTCCACTTTGAAGAACAATGTCCCAGCAAGTAATAATGTCTTTCCTAGAATTTCGACTTAAACAGTAAACTAGATATGAGAAACAATACTTGTTGCTTTCCTAGTAGATTGCTGTTGTATTGCAAGGTTTTGAAACTCGGACCATTCATTGAATTGTAAAAGGGAGAGATTCAAGGTTTTTAAGGTCGAACTGAGATTGAATTGGGGTCGAACTGTGATGACGTCATAATTAATTTAATAAGTTTTTAAATATAAATAAATATATTAAATTTGTAAATATTAGCAAAATTTACTAAAAATATCTTAAAAATTGAAACAAAATACATAAAATAGTACATTATAAGGTTAATAAAAAATAGTACAACATAAATAAGCATAAAAAGACCTTTTTTTTTTTTTTTTTTAATAATAATCCTTTAAGAGAAACCATTTCTATTAACTAAAAACAACTTTTAAAATAAATTCATAAATTGCATAGGTATTATTCTTAAATAAAAAGTTAATTTAGTAATATTTAATATGTTGAGAAAGATGACATAGAAGTTTAGAAACTATAAATCATGTAAATTTAATATAAATTTAATAATATTGCATATTAACTCCCAAGAAGAGCACTTGGTCCGTTGGTCATGGCTTCAATCTTGCTTATAAGATGTGAGA